>NW_012267273.1:13823024-13837927 GCF_000151885.1 Dipodomys ordii
GAAGATCCTTGATTCATGTTGAGTGGATGTTTGTGAGTAGGTTGAGCTGTTGCATATGTGTGTGTGTGTGTGTGTGTGTGTGTGTGTGTGTGTGTGTGTGTAGGGGAGTGTACATGTATTATTGAAATCATGAATATGGTCAGTTGTTTCTTGAAGATTTGTTGTTGGGGGACAATCCCCCCTTTTTAAATCTTTACTTGTTGAAGAAATCTGTGAAATGTTGGTAGAATTTGCAACATCCTAAAATAAGCTGATTATAATTTTTTATTATAAACAAAATAGGGTGATTATAATTTTTTACTATGTTGTAATATGTTGTATATAATATGGTTATGTTAGTGGATTTTACAAAGCCAAAATTGAGGTATTCATAGAAGTAGTGAAGTAGTATAATGAACCTCATCTCTCAGCTAACATGAGGGCTTAACTCTTTTTTTTTTTAGGACTTAACTCTTGGCTAACCTTCCTCTCTATCCAATCACTTCCCTTCACCTGGTTTCTGCTATGAACAAATTACCCAAATCCTAGCAGCTTAAAACAACTATTTGCTCATAACTTTATGAATCAGAAATTCAAGACAGGTATGATTTGATACTTTAGTGAGTTTCTAGACAATGGCTATCAGATATTTTCTAGGCTACATCATCTGAAAGCTTCCTCAGCGTAGATGTACATAATGGTGCATTTGAGGTTCTGGGTAACTAATGCTGGTTGATACACACTGTGATGGCTGAAGGCCCTGTGTGTAATCATCTAAAGATTTGTTTACTCACAGTGTAGTATCTGAGCTGAACTAGATAGAGATCATGCTTTTATCTAAACTATTGCCATAGGGACCCTCCAGCCTGAGGTAGGAAACAACTAATGCCTTTTGTTTGCTGTTCCTTTTAGTATAAGGTCTCAATTGATTTCTACCTTCTCAGCTTTTTGTGTATGTACCTGGGGCTATAGGCACACCCCTACCATGTTAGGTTCAATCAACTTTTGTGGTGTGTGTGTGTGTGTGTGTGTGTGTGTGTGTTTGTGTGTGTTGGTATTAGAGATTAATCTCAGGCCTTGGCACTGTCCCTCAACTATTTTGCTCAAGACTAGTGCTCTACCACTTGAATCACAGCTCTACATCCAGCTATTTGGTGGTTAATTGGAGATAAGGTTCTTACAGACTGGGCTGATTTAAAATCTTGATCCTTAGATTTCAGTCTCCTAAGTAGCTAAGATTACAAGTTTGAGCTACTGGTGCCTGGTTCCCTTTGGCATGTGTATGGGGGGATTGGTGGGAGGGGGGGCAGGGTGGAGTTGGGGCAGGGGAGTGAGAGGGCAGGGATGGTAAGGGGAAACAAAGGAGGAGGCAACAATACTTGATAAGAAATGTACTCATTACCTTTACCTTGCTCATGTAATTGTAACCCCTTTTTACAGTATTTCCCAAAAAAACCTTATTAATAAAAAAATTCTTTTTAATAATTCTATAATGTGATCTTATGTTCAGTGTAGCCAATCCTCATTTGCACATAGGCAAATAGACAGCTGTCTATTGGTTCCTCCACAGTACAGCATTTATACAGGCTTGTCCTTCACGGCTGTAAGCACATTCTACTGATGAGGAACTACAGTCTTCACCTTACTTCTTAACACACTTTTCCCCTGATCTATTTTGTCCTCTCTCCTTAAAGGAAACTGGCAGTTCTTTTCCTGGCAAAAGTCATGTCCATGCTCCTGAATCATGGCTTCTCTATCCTCTGGGGAACAGGCAAAACTGAGTTCACCTTAGAGAAGCCTGGATAGTGAAGCACACCGAGGAAAGGATTTCTTACTTACTATAACTGAGAAGAAATGTTTTGTGTTGGACCTTGTGTAACTGTCCTCCAGCTATGCAAGGATCATGAGAAAAGGTATTTCTTTTTATGTTACTGAAGTTTTATTGTTTTGAATATGATTACTGTAAAAGATGCAAGTCCTTCCTCCTTCAAATCTACACATTCCCTGGGTGTAGAGTTGTTCAGTGTTGGGGATAACTTAAAAAAAGATATTTCTGATCTTAAGCTATTACATTGGACTACTCAAGTTTCTTTTTTGTTGTTGTTGGTTGTGGGGCCTGAACTCTGGGCCTGGGTGCTGTCCCTCAGCAATTCAGCTTATGGATGGCGACTTGAGCCACAGCACCACTTCCAGCTTTTTTCTCTGCTTATGTGGTGCTGATGAATCGAACCCAGGGACTCATGCATGCAAGGCAAGCACTGTACCACTGAGTCAACTTCCCAGACCTATTCAACGTACTTGATAACACTACTGGAAAACTATAGAAGGTATCTGTGAACATTCCATTCCGTTGTGAGTCACCTAACCCATTAGGTTTTCTGTAATTGGTCATAGCATTCTTCAGAGCAAGAAGGAAGATGTGATACTTAACTGTGCCTACCCATAAGAGGTTGCTATTGGGAGTTTCTTTAATCCCCTATGCTCCTGTTTAGTCTTCTGGGAACACTTTTTCACCAACTTGTTCTTAGACTGTGGATCTGAATAGGTGAGTACCTTCTTTTCCTTCCTTGCTGTATAACACTCTAAGTCATGTGGTTTGTGTGATAATTGTACCTCTTCTTTCTTTATTACCATTATGGGGGCTTGAACTAAGGATTGGAAAGGTGTCTCTGAGGTTTTGTGTGTGTGTGTGTGTGTGTGTGTGTGTGTGTGTGTGTGATGGCTAGTTCTCTACCACATGAGGCTTTTGAGTAGCTAGGACCATAGGCATGAGCTACCAGCATAGTGTCTTTTTTCCATACAAAACTTTACAGTTCACAAGACCAGAAATAACCTTTGTCTTGCTCATCATTGTATCTTTAGCCCTTAGCAGAGGCTATGCACATAAAACTGCCTAAAATAATTTGTTAATTGAATTGTGAATGAATAGCCCTCAATTGGTGGTAGCTTATTTGTTTTATTTTGACACGAATATTGTACACTCTATCAATACACAAGTATAGAATAGTTAAAGAGTGTGTCAGGATATGAGTATAGCAAAGGAACTTCCAAGTTGAGTAATTCTAAAGAAGTCTGGATTTGAGGTGATTACACAAAGAGTAATACAGTATCCCTAATGGTATCAGAACGGGCAGATAACAGCAAAACAACAATTTCATGCCTTCTAATATGTGCACCAGTCATATTTTAAGAATTTCTGATGAAGAATAACCATCCAATCTTTGATTTAAAGGCAATTGATTGATTTTTTTATTAATAAGTTTTTTTTTTTACTGTGAAAATACCATACAGAGGGGTTACAATTACATGAACAAGGTGATAAGTACATTTCTCATCAAGCATTTACCTCAAGATAAGGACTCAAATTGTTTTTCTTTCTTGCTTGTTTCTAACATATTTATAAGATGATTGATTTCTAAGTTTAGTCTGCTAGTTATAATTTTTAAAAAGCTCCAGAAGCCATTTCAGTTATATATTAATTTTCCTTGAAGAATTTTCTACTTTACCTCATTGTTTTTCACATCCAGCTTGGCTTTATAATTAAACTTTATTTTGGGGCCTATTGGCTTTATGCCTAATAAACTTGAAGCACTTTTTATATATCTATGTGAACTTCATCAGAGATTTCATTTTTTCCCCCCTCACAGAACTCTGGTGCCTAGACAAATCATGCTAAACAACTTGAAATACATTTTTATCATCTAATCTTTTCAACATCATAACAATCTGGTGATTTTTCCAAGTTCTTAGTAACCTACAATTTGACTCTTATTGGCTTCCAATCTATTAGTTTGGTTTGTGGATTATAGAGTCATACTAGATATATGTTAAAAATGTCAGTTTGTAGAGCTTTCTGTCCAACTAAAATGACTAGAGATTTAAAAATCATTCTAGAAAACCAAGTACAAGGATTATGTAATATAAAAACACCATAAAACATTTTTAACAAAGGAAATATGATTTAACTGCATCAAAAATTATTTAACAGTATAGAAACAAACAGAAGTAAGCAAAAAAGTTACTCTTAAATCAGTTATTCTTATTTTAAAGGGGATTTAATTGGGGTTGGAAGCTTGGCTCAGTTGGTAGAGCCAATGAGCAAAAGCAGAAGGATAGTGAGTTAGAGTTCCAGTCTCGGACATAAAATTAAAAAAAAAATAAAAGGGATTTGACAACTTAGACAAACTCACCATATAAACAATCACTATATGTTTTTTTAGGGTATCAATTTAGAACCAATATAACAAGACTGGGTATTGTGTGGCAAAGTTGTTGATTTGCTTAACATAGAACAACAACAGATTTTTATTTTCAGTAGATATGTTTTTCTATGCCTTCAACGTGATGTCTGTATTTAGAAGGGCTCTTTACCAGGTCTTTTTACAAGACTTTCAGGATGAAGTGAGTCTAGTCGGTCAAGAAACAAAAGCAAAAGTGGTCCATTTTCCAAGGGTTTTGGGAAAAAAATACAAAACTCATAACAAAATCATGTACAACTCCTCCATTGGAGGAGAATCAAGATAATTCATAAATATTTATGCTCTATTTAATTCAGACTGAAAAATTTAATACTACCCAGAAAGATTTGTAGTTTAAATTAAAAGTCTGATTTCCCTTTTTCTTTTTCTTTGCCCTAAGAGTGAGCTGAGCAATAAATGCATGGAAGTTTTTGTAAAAAAAAAAAGGTAGAAATAAATTTGTAATTTTATGGGTCTGACTTTTCCATATGCAGTGCAAGAGACATCAGTAGACTTTTAAGACCCACCAGCTTAGGAAAAATGTGATCTGTAACGATCCCATCCAGACAAGTCAGTTGATCTTCTTTCTTCTCTATAGGAAGTTCTGTATACAAACTTCTGAAAGAGAGTACATAGCCTGGTCAGGTCTTTCATGACTAAATATAAGGCAATGTAGTCAGAAAAAACAACTTTTTCCTTCTATTTCATTCCTTTATCATTTCTACCACAGATGGCTCCCGCATCTATTTATGAACTTGCTACTGGGATAATAAGAATACAAAAGTGAAACACTTGTTTATTTGAATTTTTCTGTATTTTTAAAAATCTTTTTTGCTCTCTGAAAGATTATCTGGATTAGATGTATATAATGGTGCAGTTTTAGTACTGGTCATGGATGCTAGGTGCTACATGCTGTGATAACTCAGGCCAAATCTTCACAGATCTAAAGGTGTGACTACTCTCATGTGTGGTCCCTGGGCTGGAACAATTAAAGACAAGGACTGCTACCTGTACTGCCTCCATGAAGCCTCTTTACCCTGCCAGTTGGGGAGCTACTAATGCTTTTTTGTTTGCTGTTTGTCTAGCTTATGTTATGTTTAGCTAGGCTTATGTTCCTGGATTCAAGTAATCCTTTCTGCTTCTAATTTTTTAATAGCCTAGACTACAGACACACCCTACCATGCCATGCCCCATGCAATTTTGACACATCCATCACTTTTTAAAGTATCTTGGGCTCAATGTGGCAAACCCCATTCTGATACTTGGCCCCAAGAGAGACTACTTACCGGTTCTATATATGCATATAACTTTTCTGTACACATTACAAAAAGGATATGGTGTATGTTAGCATTTGTAACATTTCTTGTCATGTTTTGAAGTTCCTGCAGTGCAGCATGTATCAGTGGCTTGTCCCATGATGCTTGTGCCACTGATGAGAAGCCACACTCTTCTAAGTCTTACTAAAACATATTTTTCACCCTGAAGTGAATGGGCAATTTCTTTTTGGCAAAATTCCTGCTGATTCTCCTGCCTCATGGCTCCTCCACCCACTTGTCCAAAACTGAACCTACTCTAGAGAGGCTAGACCTTTGAAAACTGTGGGGAGAAGCTTCCTTGCTAACAGCAAGTGCAGATAAATGTCTTCTAGCCTACTGCATATAGTCTTATCTCATTATGTCTATAGACCTCCAGCTGCTCAATGACAGTATAAAAAAGACATCCCTCACCTGAGGTCATAACATGGGATACTCAGGGTTCTTGATCACTACTAGGAAACAAGGCTCTCTGTGACCAATCCATTCCTTTGTGACTCACCTAACTCCTCAGAGATAAAGGGTTTAGACCAAAAGCATCTTTAGAGGAAACAGGAAAGTGCTGATATTCAACTGTGCCTATCTAAAGGAAGTTGTTATTCACAGGCTTCCTGGGTTCCTGTCAACCTTCCTTGTCTGTTGGGAAAACCTTATCAACTTGTCCTTCAATTGTGGACTTGAATAGGTGAGTACAATTGCTTTGGGCTTTGTGGAATTAATGCTATTCTTCACTTGTTTTGTGTGGTAATTGTCTAATGACCCTTTTCTGTAGAAGACTTACAGTTTATAAGACTAGATATAATGTCTTTTGCTCAACACTGTATCTCTAGCTCTCAGCTGGGCCCAATAGTTCATGCTTGCAATCCTAGCCACTCAGGAGTCTGAGATCCGAGAATTGCAACTTAAAGCCAGAGTGGGCAGGAAAGCCTGGGAGACCCTTATATCTAATTAACTTATGTAAAAGTCAGAAGTGGCTAAAGTAGTAGAGCTTTAGCTTTAAGCAAAATAGCTCAGGGACAGCACCCAGGCCTGGAATTCAAGCTCCAAGACAGCAGATATACCCATGTCCCCCAACCCACAAAACTGTTCAAAATATATTTGTTAAATGATTAATGAATAAATAGCATTGTATGAGTAATAATTGTTTTATGTTCTTTATTTTGAAAGTGGCATATCATAACTTATATCGTAACAGAATAAGAGTAGCAAAATAACTTCCATGATTAGTGATTTCTGAATGTTGCCGTAGGTTGAGGTGATAACACATCTCAAAATGTCCAAAATGGAATTAGGTGAGCCAGATGAAGGGAAAGCAAGGCAGCCATTTCTGTCTGTCCTGTCTACCAGTCATTTAAAAAACTTCATGAAAAATAATAACCAATTATCATATACCTTTGATTTAAAAGAAAAATCAACTCCTTTTTATGTTTGATAATAATTTTATAAAGTACCAGAGGCAATTTTAGTTATTAGTATTTTCCCCTCAATATTTTCCTACTACTAATTGTTTTTCAGGGCAAGATTTTTAGTTAAAATTTATTTTTAGGCCTCTTGTTTTTGTCTAATAATCTTGAAACATATTTTACATACACATTGAACTCCCAAGAGCGATGACATTTCTCCCTCCTGCAGCTCTGTTGCCTAGTTAAAGTCAGGTAAAATAACTTCAAATACATTCTTTTTTTTTTAGGTTCAAACTATTTTTTCCCCATTTTTTCAAAATTGTGAACATAGTGTACAGAGGGGTTACAATTACATGGGCAAGATAATGAGTACATTTCTTACCAAGCATTGCAGCCTCCTCCTTTGTTTACCCTTCACATCCCTTCCCAGCCTCCCCCTGCCCCCCACCCAATTTCCCCCCCCCCACCAAAGTCGTAAAGTTCATTTTTGACATGACAACTTGTACTTCTCATTGTTGCAATGGGTCCACCTATATCCTTAAACGACTAATGAACCCTTAGATATGTATTTAAATGTTTTTTTCTTTCATGCATTTGTTTCTAATGCATTTATAAGATTATTTCTTTGTTTTTCATATGTCCCTCCCCCACAGTATAACCCCTGCTTTCACTATATTTGATGTCCGTATAATCTGTGGAGGAGAAGGGCAAATACATTCTTATCAGGTATGTTCAACAGTATAACAACCCTGGAATTTTTGTAAAGTTTTAGTCAATAGTGTGTAATTTGACCCAAATTTACCTCTGTTTATTAGTTTGATTTGTAAATTAAAGTGTCATTAGATAAATAAGAATGTCAGATTTTAGACCTTCTGTCAAACTGAAATGAGTAGTATAGAAGTATTATAAACTCATTTTAGAAATTGAACCCTTCATCTTCTTGTGAATAGGCAAAGTTGGGACCAACCTAGAGAGGTCAACAAGTGAAGCATATCAGGGAAATATTTTCTTGCTAACAGCAAGTGAGGAGAAATGTCTTAGATTTGGTGTAGACCTGTGAGAATAGTATCTACTGCCTTCCAGCTTCCCAAGATCACTGAAGAACACACTCCTTACCAAATAATGTCATGTTGGAATACTCAGCATATTTGATGTCACTGATGGAACACAGTGGAAACTATGGCTACACCTTTCTTTTGTGACATTCTGACATCTCAGTGATAAAGTTCAGTGTAGTTAGTTTTTTTGTAATAGGCCAACAGCATCCTTCAGAGGAAGCAGGAAAAAGTGCTAGTGTTAACTGTTACTAACCACAGGACACTACCCACAGGACATTGCTGTTAATAAGCTTCTTGGGATCCATGTTGGCCTTTTTAGTCTCCTGGAGGCACTTTTCCATCAACTTTTCTTTAGATTATGGACCTGAATAGGTGAGTACCTTTTTTTCCTCTTTGTGGTACTAATGCTGTTCATCACATGGTTTGTGTGATAATTGTCTATTATCTACTGTATCTTTTCCCTACAATAGAAAAATCCTCTGTTATTATCATATCTCTAACCTTTGTCAGAGAGGATATATACTAGGAAACTCATCAATGTCTATTTGATCAAAGAAGAATAAAGGAATAGCACTCTAAGCATGATAGATTTGTTTTGTTTATTATTTTAGCAGTAGAATATGACTACTCTGGGAAAATTGAAGAGAACCTATCAGGATAAGTGGGTAGCCAAAGATCTTCTGGGATCATAGATTTCTGAATGCAATTTTGTCTTGAGGTGATCACACCAAGAAGAGTGACATGACCAAAGTTGAATCAGGAGGATCTAATGAAGGGAAAGCAAGGCAATAATTTTATTCCTTTTGGCATACCTACTACCTTCAAGTCACTTTTTAAAAAACTTATGAAAATAAAGCCAATTGACCTATACCTTTTATTTAAAGGAAATAATAGATCCATAAGCTTAGTGTGCTAATAATAGTAAAAGAGCTGCTCCAGAAACAATTTCAGTTAAGTAGTATTTTAATTTCATTATCTCTCAGAACCACTTAGAAAGGCTTTTCTAATCAAACTTTATTTTTTGATCAATTGTCTTTTTCTAAGAAACTTGAAGCATTTTTATGTATGTATTTGAACTTCAAGTAAGATTTTTTTTCCTCAAAGAATTTGGGTGCCTACTTTTTAAAGTCAGGTGAAACCAATTCTTTTCAGGTACGTTCAATGTAGTCAGAGGTATTTCAAATTTATTTTTGAAGACATGTCTAGAGAGTATTCAATGTTGTAACTTCACAGTAAAATATTTTTAAGTATCAGTGTCAAAACATAAACAACTGTGCAGTGTTTGTTGGCAGTATACCATGAAGCACAAACTAATATTTTATTTGTGTCAATAGACAATACATAAGCAAATACATAAAATCATATTAGAAATACCAGACATGAGTTAATCAAAGCTACTACTCCAAACTTGACAAAACACACTCACCTGAATTGTATAAAAGGAGAGGCTCCTAACACAGTGTCACATGTTGACCTATCACCAGAACAAGGATCTACAAAATATGAAGTTCTAATGTTGTCTTTGGGATTTCTTCTCATCTTAATCCCCTGGTTAAATTTCATCTATATCCAGTAAGCCTGAGATATGGCTTTATTCTGAACTCAACTCTGCCTAAAATCAGCTTTGTATCTTGATATTACTTTTGATCTGGGCATCAGTAACTTTGTGATTAGACTTCTTATTACTGTTTTAACGGCAGCAACTTTTTGTGGCATCTGTATAACTCCTTATTCCTGCTTTAGTGTGTTTTGAATTCTGCAACTGTTTCAGACCTTTCTAAGTTTGACCTTTAGATTTTTCTGCTATCGTCTCTATATTATTGTAAATTGTGCTTTGTGATCTGAGAGTTCATATTAGCAACTAAGATTGGAAAAAAGAGCTTTGTATTGGCAATTTATGGCTAGCATGTGAACTCAATTGTACTGAAACAGGTAATGCCAAGTGAATTGATACAGCTTGTGAATTTGTTGTTATTCACTAAGTTCTGACATTGTATAAAGACCCATTGATGTTTCTGCCATGGTTTGACTCAGTATAGATTGGTGTAGTCAGAATTGCATTCATTATAGAAGCAAATCAATGGAAAACAAAACAGACCATTGTCAAAAATTTGGAACTAGACTTTAAGAAAACATAAACCATTTGGTAATACAGGAAAAAATTCAGCACCCTACCCAAAAATTCAGGAAACAGGGACAAAGCTTGCTTTATCAAAACCCAGCTCAGTGGTTCATGTAAGCTTATACTATTTCAGGATAATACCTAACTCAGTGCTAGATGGAAGGATGCCTTATTTTTTTACACAGATTGTTTTCAGGTTTGGAGAACTGGGAAGGCATATATTTGACTTAACAGAAAGAAGAAGAGGAAATCTAAGAGCACACATCTCTGATTATTCATCTGTAAGATGGACTACAGAATTACATTGTACTGAGAAATCATTCAGGTGAGCAAGAAAACTAACTAACTTGGTTCTTAAAAACTTATGTCTGGGAAGAAAGACGAGACAGATGAGGGAACCATATATGGCCTAAAATGGGGCTCACCTCAGGGGATACACGATACCCCACAGAGAAGATTGGAAAAAAAGATGAGAGCAATAGTCCCAGAAGATTATGTTTAACAGATCCTAATAATGTAAGTGAAGTAGTACATAAAGCACCAAGAGAATAGATTTCTAAGATATGGTTTAAAAGCCTGTCCAAATTCTTGAGGACAGAAGAATGGGCAAATTTATAAAGTATTGTGAAGGCATAGTGCTGTAAATTAATATAAAAGTAGGCAATATAAACAGTTCTGAATGATTTGCTTGAAATTTGTGACTTCTGAAACCTTGGATCTCAAGATCCTTGGGGGCAGATATATACAACATGTATAATTATACCTAGAAAAAGACAATAGATTTCCTAGGAAAATCCTCAAGGAATTGCCAAGAAAAGCCTCAATACTAATAATGTTATTATAATATGATTATATTATATTGTAATATTAATATTAATTTCTGATATTAATAAAAAATTCTTCTTAAGAGAAAAATGTAAATATAAGCCACGGATTACTGAGGATCTCAACTAACCACCCAATGAGTTTTCATCATTGTGGGAATACATGGCAGTTAGATGAGAAATGAAACACCCTTGGCTCTGATAACCAAAAATTTGGAGATATCATAAAATGACCATGTAAATAGGAACCCTAAGTAATTAGCCATACTTGCAGTGATATATGGTCAGACAAATGCATATGTAGCAATACTTGAAGACAGTAAAAACTTTACTAGTAAGTACACAAGAGAGATTAAAAAAACTTTACTAATAAGTACACCAGAAATCTCAGTCATTAATGTACACCAGAATTCTGTCATTAATACATTAGCTGCTTGCTATATGATGCATGATATGTCACAGATCTTTAAATAGTTATTGCAACTGTTTTGACAGCACAAGATAACATTCTGGACAAAGTTAATTCCATTCCAGAGCCCCATACTCTTCACAGTTACCTCTTCAACTCAACAGAGAAAACACATCAAACTAAAACCTAGGTAAATTAAACCTATAGATACCTAGACATGAAGTTAATTGCAGGAAAAAGAGAGATAATTTTAAAAGAAATTATCCTCAGGGTAACCAACATAAAAACATTTAACATGATGGAAACAGGAACAATTACTTTTTCCAATCCTGGGTATGGCTCAGCACTTTTGTTCCCTATGAGAAATCTATGAATCCTCCTGCTTATAGTATCAGCAGAAATAACAGAATAAGGTGATGCTTTTTTACCAGTTTCACAGTGAAAAGTATAATGCTTTATTTCTTCTGCTTTCTCTTCCTTTGTATCCTTCTGCACACCCTTCACACTCTTTCTGCCTACCTCTTCCTCCTCCACCTTCTCTTGGGCTACTGAGGATCAAACTCAGGACCTCTCACTTGTGCTAGGCAAATGTTCTACTATCCAGATGTTCTTTTGAAATCATACATTTGACTTATTCTTATAACTGCTGATAACAAAAAAATCAACTCTAGAAGAAAGACAGTAAACTTCAAATCTCATCATGAAGTAGACAATTGAAGAAATTAGCATTTAAAGGAAAGCTTTACTTTTCAGGTAAATATTCTATTTGTATAAGAACATAAGTTGTTTTAAGAGTCAGCCTTCTTTTGATGATCATCAAAATTAGAGATGTAAGATAAACATTGCTAAAACTTACTATTAATAAGTTTTTATTATTATGAAAATACCGTACAGAAGGGTTACAATTACTTGAGCAAGGTAATGAGTACAATTCTTCTTCTTCTTTTTTTTTTTGGTTCCGGTCATGGGGCCTGAACTCTGGGCCTGGGCGCTGTCCCTCAGCTCTTCAGCTCAAGGCTAGCGCTCTACCATTGAGCCACAGTGCCACTTCCGGATTTATTCTTTTTGGTTATGTGGTGCTGAGGAATCGAACCCAGGGCCTCATGCATGCAAGGCAAGCGCTCTACCACTGAGCCACCTTCTCAGCCCATGAGTACAATTCTTATTAAGCACTGTTGCCTCCTCCTTACCACTCCTGCCCTCCCATCCTGTGCTCCCCCACCCCCGCCAAAGTTAAACTGTAAGATTCATTTTTCGACATGTCTTCTACATCTCATTGTAAGAAATTCTAAATCCATAACCACCTTAATCTTTTCCCCCAAACTGAGTCAAATGTTATTGACTTTACCAGGTAATTATTTAACTGTATTTTCCCATGATATATTTTAAATTTGAAGGATGTGAAATTGTTACAAATAAAAAAAATATGTGCTACTTTCCTATTTTTTTATATTGTATCAATTTACTTCTTAATTCTAAACACTGTAGATCTGAGCCTTCAGAGATTGAGCAGCCATAATAACTAGGATAGAATTAAATGTAGAAGGGTTGACCAAGTCAATAGGATACTGTGACGTATTTTGATTGGCTTCAGATTTTTACTTTGTTGATTCTTTTACTTATAATCTTTTATTAGCCCTTCCTTTATTCTTTCTTGTTTACTTCTTTTGTTTCTTGTTCCCCCTTTAACTCTGCCAAGTTATACTGCTCCATTTTTGATTCTTGATTCCAAAGATCAGGTTTTAATCTATGCCTCAAAATTTTAATTTGTACAGAATCAATTGTGCAATATTTACTAAAATCTGTTCCATGTATTAGAAGACAGTGGCTGAAAAACACAATTCTCTCCTAATGAAAGCAATATTCTTGTTACAGTCTTTAGACCAATGAGGCTTCTCTTGTATTTCTGAAGACTTGCAGTAAAATACAAGGGAGACTTCTATGTCACTGGTTTTCTGTGCCCTTCCCATGCTATTTTCATGCACTGAAAAACTGCAGAGAACCCATGTCCAGAATTCCTTACCAGCCAAGTCTTGGAACCTTTCACCTTAAAACCAGTGTTCTGATGCCTCAAATATCTATCTTTAAATCCCCCTTTTCAAAGGAAAGTCAATTGAAAGTTGCTATATTATCATCATTTAAAATATTTTTTCTCTTCTATTTTTTTCTGGAAATACTAGGATTTGAACTTAAGTCTTTGACATGGTAGTCAATTACTCTCTCATTTTTTTTGGGGTGGGGTCCGGTCGTGGGGCCTGAACTCTGGGTTTGGGTGCTGTCCCTAAGCTCTTCAGCTCAAGGCTAGCACTCTATAACTTGAGCCACAGTGCCACTTCCGGCTTTTTTTCTTTTTGCTTATGTGGTGCTGAGGAATCGAACCCAGGGCCTCAGGCATGCAAGGCAAGCGCTTTACCACCTAGCCACCTTCCCAGCCCCCTCAATTACTCTCTCATGAGCACAGAAGATAAAAATCTCTGCTTTTGGTATAAGCCAGCATAGACTGTAATCCTCCTGTTCTTTGTGTGTGTGTGTGTGTGTCTGTGTCTGTTTGTGTGTGTGTCTATGTGCCCTAGCTGAGATGATAGGTGTGTACCTCTACACTCTATTTGGTTGAGAATAGGGTCTTGTTAAGTACTGTCTCATATTGACCTTGAACAATGATCTTCCTGAGTCTAATGAGTAGGGATTGCAGATGTGAATCACCATGCCTACCTTTTCTTTTCTTTTTAAAAATACCTTGATGGATTGTACTGTTTTATTATTCCCATTGGAAACATTATGTGACAAATTCTATTCAGTTACTGATTCATCTTATTCATTTAGGTTTTGAAATTTCGATATCATTTCCTCTAACAATATATGGCAACATTTTGCATTAAGATTACAGACATTCTGTTTTTTTTTCTTGTGTTTCGCAGCATAAACTGCCCTTACTCAACCCTATGCTAACAAATTAGGCAGCAGAACTTAAAATGCAAGCAAGCAAAAGAATACTGAGTGAAATCCACTGTGAGTGAAATGCATCAATGTAGCATTTTTGAATGAGAAAATGGCAAGCAAGTTTAAATCATTTCATTTGTAGAGATTACCTTTGTCTCATTGCATTTGAATTCTTTTCATATTGCCATTCTGCACCATAGTTTGAGGAACTGTAACAATTTAGAAAATGAATCAAGTTAGATTAAAAATGCACTCAATGGGGGGAAGAGACAAGATGGCGGAGGAGAAGCTGGAATCTGAACAAGCTCTCGCATAGAAAGCAGTTTTAGAGTTCCAGTGAACAGTCCTAAGCCAGAGAAACACACCAAGTGTGCCATCACAGGACAGAGAGTTAGACAAGTGAGGGAAACCCAAGGCAAGAATACACATCTGAGCGCTAGCCAGCAGCCACCGGCGGGGGCGGCGGCAGGGTCGCGGTGGAGACCGCAGCCGGGCGATACCTGAGCGCTCACACAGAGAGTCCGGGACGAAGGAGCCAGACGCAGCGGGCGAGCGGATTCTACTCAACACCAGCAAGAACCGACAAGGAGCAGACAGCTTCATCCTGCAGTTTGCAG
>NW_012267273.1:13846302-13861895 GCF_000151885.1 Dipodomys ordii
TGCAATGCTTGGTAAGAAATGTACGCATTATCCTGCCCATGCAATTGTAACCCCTCTGTACAGTATGTTCACAAATAAAATAAAATAAAATTAAAAAAAATAAAAAAAATAAATAAATAGTACCATGATGGCTAAAAAAATAAAAATAAAAAAAATAAAATGAAAGTAGAAAAAAAATGCACTCAATGATACCAGGAGGAAATCAACTGTTGTGTTGGAAATGTTTTGATAGCTTCCTCTTACATTTCTCTTTCCCTAAGAAAGGAAGACAAACTTCAGAGCTATCAGTGGATTCTTTCCAAACTGTAACCATAACTTTTGCTTCTATATCTTGAGAATTGTATTCTTGGAAGATGTATGGTGAATCTTAATTTGACAGTGGTAATCTCCACCTCTCAAGATAGAGGCTTCAGAATAGTAGTACTTGTTTATTGTTTATATCTAGGTTAATCCCAAATATCTATTGATACTTGATATATTTATATAGACATATATTGTTATCAATATTTAAAACATGCATAAGACATTGTTCAGCTATTTTTGGGAATTTGAGCCAATATACATACTATTGTGAGAATAATAATATATCAATAACCTATTGATACTTCTACTCCACTTCCCAATTTTCCCAAGCACTAGTCATATTTTTACA
The DNA here is from genome assembly GCF_000151885.1 of Dipodomys ordii. NCBI lineage: Eukaryota > Metazoa > Chordata > Mammalia > Rodentia > Heteromyidae > Dipodomys > Dipodomys ordii. The sequence continues at coordinate 13,846,955 of NW_012267273.1, forward strand.
TTAACATATTTCATGATCTTTGAGATCCAAACTCAGTATCATATTGTCCTGCTATCATGTAGTAGGTACATAGAAAATGTTAATGGAATAAATTTATTTGGTACATATTTTGTATAAGGCTCTGCTTTGAGAGCTGGAAGCTTTCTTTTGGAAATAAAGTGAGGCTGGGCACTGGTGGCTCACACCTGTAATCCTAGTTACTCAGGAGGCTGAGATCTGAGTATCACAGTTCAAAGCCAACCCAGGCAGGAAAGGCCATGAGACTCTTATCTCCAATAAACCACTCAGAAAACTGGAAATGGCACTGTGCCTCAAGTGTTAAGAGTGCTAACCTTGAGCTGAAGAGCTGAGGGACAGCATCTAAGCCCAGAGTTCAAGCCCCATGACCAACAACAACAACAAAAAGAATGGAAAAAAGTAAGACTAAGAAGGTGATTGGGTCCTGGCTTCAATGAGAGTATTTAAAAAACATGATGACCATTTAGACTTTTAGTTGTCAGGAGAGAGGGGGGGAGAAGTGTAAGAATTCTAGGCTCAAATTTAAAAAGAAGATATGTAAATTTAAAAAGTAGAGGGCTTGACTGTGTGGTGAAAGATGGAGTGAGCTGTTTGAGGAGCTTGTGCTCAGTTCCTGTAAAAGTAAAATGCTAGTTATGGATGTTTATTTTCCTTTTATGTTGAGGCAGGAGACAAGAGCTTAGAATAGGAACATATAAATGCTTGTGAAGGCTTTTAATATTGAATAATTAGCAGCAAATATATTTCTGCTTATATATCTACCTATCTAGCTATTTATCATCTATCTACATAAATATATATGTAGACTATCATTGTATGTCTGAATGTCATGATAAAAAGTATTGTATTATTCAGTTACCTGCTAGCTAGTTTATATGTTTCTTCACTTTTAAAGTTATGAATTATTATGGTAAACATCATCTTAGCTTATCAAGTTGACTCTCTTTTATTGTTTTGTTACAGCCAGTGTGTTAAAGAGTACTAGTACTTTTAGTGCTTTTTGTATATATTTTCAAAAGGTCTTTTTGACAATTTATATTACTCTGAGTATAATATATGATGTTATTTGACTGAAACAAGTTTTGTTTTGCCTTTTGTGCCTGTATTGTGTATTGCCACAGCTCCTCTTCTGGTTTTTTATTATTTATTTACATATAAGGCTCAAGGATCTTCTTGCTTGAATTGTCTTTGAACTAAGTGCCTCAGATATCAAGCTGAGTAGCTCGGATTAGAGGTGTGAGTCACTACTACCAGCCTAGGAAGATTTCTTTTTAGTGAGTTTTGAAAGACATTTGAGTGTGTGTGTGTGTGTGTGCATGTGTGTGTGTGTGTGTGTGTGTGCATGTGCGTGTGTGTGTGCATGTGTGTGTGTGTGTGTGTGTGTGTGGGTGGGTGGGTGCAGGGCTTGAACTAAGGGGTCTGGGCACTATTCTTGAACTCTTTTTGCTTGGGGCTAGTGCTCTACCACTTGAGCCAGAACTCTTATTTCTGACATTTTGGTGATCATTTAGAGATGAAAATCTCATGGATTTTCCTGCCCAGGTTGGCTTCAATACTCAAATCCTCCTAAGTAGCTAAGGTTACAGTTGTAGCCACTGGCACCCAGCTAACTTTTTTTGCTTTTTATATTTTTATTATCTTCAAGTAGTTGTATAAAGGGTGTATCTGTCAATGTACCAGTTTATAAGTACAAGATATCTTATTAAATATCAATCCTATCATCACTCTACCACCTCCCTCCCACCAATCCAAGCCATTTCTTCAACTTTCCTCGTTTCATAGGATATGCATTGAATAATATCACTGCATATTGCCATTACAACCCACTCTTCATTCATTTACACTCCTCCCCTTTACTTTCCCCTGTTATATTTCAATTTCCAGCTTCATTTTGTTGGGCTACAACTCTGCATCTGAAAGCTTAAAAATATTTTTACAACTTATATTACCTATCAAATGTGTTGCAGATTATTTTTTATAAATATGTTATTCTAGTTTTTGTTAGTGATATATACCAACATACTATTTTATGCCAAAATTAGTCCATCTTTTTTCTTATTTCTGATATTTACATTTTGCTTTAAAGTTCCTACTTGACTCCACAGTTAGAAAACATAATCTCTGTTTCCTCCATATACATTCATAATTTCATTTAAATAACAACAATTTATTTATATTTAAGCTCTGAAATACTGATGTAATGGCACTACTTTTCCTATTATTTTCATCGAGATAATAATAGTTTTATTTTATTTTTGTGCTAGTACTGGGGTTTGAAGTCAGGACCTTGCTTTTCTTACTTGGCTTTTTGTTAAAGGCTTGAGGTCTACCTCTTGTATCACACCTTCACTTGTAGCTATTTTCTGCCTAATTGGCGATGAGGTTCTAATGAACTTTTCTGCCATGAGGTCCTCTTTTCTTTTCTGAGATCCTCTGACCACAGCTTCCTGGGTAATTGGGACTAAAGTTGGGAGACACCAGTTTCTGCCTAGCAGCTAGGTATTATAAACATTATTTTCCCTTTACTTGAAAATCCCATGTTTGTCAAACAGTAGATGAAATTCTGAGTTTTGTACTATTTCATTTGTTTTCTCTGATTTTGGCACTGGTACTAGGTTGACTAATTTCTGTGCCCTTATGTTGTAAGGCAGACTTTTTTAAATCTTCAATTCAAAAATCTCTCAGATAAATTTACTACCTCAGTAAAGGTTAAAAACTTTTGTCAATTTTCTTCTACTTTTAAAAATTTGATAGAAATTTCATTATACAGAAAAAATTACTTTCACATCTTTTCATTAGGAATGTGGTCTTCTAGTTAGTAAAATATTTTATAGCATTTGGGTATGTTTTATAGCTTTGTTCCTAAAGTTTATATATATTGTATGTATATTATATATATGTTTTTCATTTTGCTATATAGAAAGAGAATTTTACCTTATTTTATAGCTACCTACATACTCTCAATATAAATAAAAACAATAGATTTTTTTGGGGGGGAGTCCGGTCGTGGGGCCTGAACTCTGGGCCTGGGCACTGTCCCTCAGCTCTTTTAGCTCAAGGCTACTGCTCTACCACTTGAGCCACAGCGCCACTTCTAGCTTTTTTCTTTTTGCTTATGTGGTGCTGGGGAATCAAACCCAGGGCCTCATGCATGCAAGGCAAACGCTCTACCACTGAACCACCTCCCCAGCCCCAAGCAATAGATTTTTTAACATTTACTAAGTATTACTAATTTTCTCCACTTGCTTGTTAATGTTTTTTTGTGATTGGAAGGATCTTGGTTTATATTTGAAAGTATAAAGCACATGCCATGGGAACTAGAGGGGGGACAGTGGAGAGAATAAATGGTTTCACAGTGAACCTTGAATCTTTAAACTTCAGAATCTGGACTTTCACCAGTTCCTCCACAAATGTAGAGAAAATCACTTTAGTAGGAAACTAATGAGTGAACCAAAATGGTAACTTATTAGTACACCATGAAGGTCATTTATTTTTGTAAATAGGAAGGATTTTATGGCTCTATTAAAGGTGCATACATTCTTGGGTTTGATATATTTGGGAAACAATATTAATAATGAAAAATTTTCTTGATAAGCAGGCAGATGAATTGTTTGAGAATTTGTTAGTTAGAGTCATTGTAATTGATAATTTTCTCAGATATTACCTAAAGAACAAAAAATGAAAAAAAAGAACAAAAATGATCATTTTAGTACCTTCTTCCCAAGTATTGTAATGGTTGTGTTCTGCTTTAGCATTCTGGGCCAGTGGTTTCCTGCTAGATTCTGATGTATATTTTTCTGGTCATTATTCTTTTTGTTTGAGGGAGAGGACAAGTTCTGGGGTGTGAACTCAGTGCATGTGCACTATCCTTGAGGTTTTTGAGCTTTTATTTGCTTGACTAGTGCACTAACATTTGAGCCACAGCTACAATTCCAGGTTTTTGGTAGTGAAATGGAAATAAGACTTTCACAGACTTTCTCACTTAGGTTGAGTTTGAACCATGATCCTCACATCTCAGTTTCCTGAAAAGCTAAATTTGTAGGCTTGAACCACCAGTGCCTTCTTTCATGATGTCTTTCTTTAGAAGTATTCTTGTTACTGAGAAAGTCTTATTTTTTTGAACTTTAGAATGTATAAGAAAGTAAGAAAAACAGAATTGGTAATAAAGTTGAGTTGTCATTTTTGTGGGAAAATTACATTACTAAATACAGACAATGAAGGATAATAGGTAAACTTAGTTAGCAGTGGAGACAGGGATAACTTATAGAATGGAAGGAATTTGTTTTTTGCATGTGTATACTACTTCACTTCATTTTCCTTTTGCTGGCCAAAGATTAAAAGACAAAGAATTTTTTTCCCTATCTATGCCACAGCAGAATATGTTGCTGTGTTCTTAAACCAAATTGGAGTTTAAGCCTTTCTATTAAAAATTTAAAGCATAACTGCTCACCAGTTTAATAACCAAACATCATCTCATTACAGCTTTGCTTTATACATCATGCATTGTAAACATTTCCCAGAAATATTCTTTAAGTTGGTAGAACCTGTACAAGTGTACCATATTTAAGTTCTATACAAATCATAAAAACAAGGTTGGCCCATATAATGCTGTATTATAAGTAAGGTTATAGGAGATACATAGTGTAAATGGGATCATTTTTCTTGGTCTTGTTTGAGTATTTTCAGTTCTTTACATAATACTCTATGGCTTACATCTTTGCTGTTTTTGTATCATATTGCAGACTATTTATGTGCTGCTGCATTACTTGTACTTTATGAATAGAAAGGAAGTTTTAGAGGGTGCCTTCTTAGAATGAAAATGTAAATGTAAGCCATTTTTCTAGAGATGGTGTTTTGTGTCCTTTTCTTAAATATCTTTAAAGCTTCCCAATGCTTTGTCTTTAATCAACTTATCATGAAAAAATGTCCAGGCCTTTGTTACCTAGAGAAATCTCTGGCTGTCATTAATGATATATCAAAGACACAGTATTAGTATTGGCCAGCAGGAAAGTCTGTGAGATTCTTATCTTCAGAAGACCGGAATTAGCCCTGTTTCAAGTGGTAGAATTTTGAAGAGACAATGCCCAAGCCCAGAGTTCAAGCCCCACAACCGACAAAAAAAAATAAAATCTGAAGTGTAGCTGGGCGCTGGTGGCACACTCATGAACAGTCCTCAAAACCTGGAAGTAGAGATGTGGCTCAAAGTGGTAGACCACTATCCTCGAGCTAAAGAGCTCAGTGACAGTGCCCAGGCTGAGTCCAAGCTTCATGACATCAGTGACAAAGAACAACAATCCAAAGACAAAACTAAAACCACAAACAAAAAACCCCACTGAAGTGTACACAGAGGTCATTTTCAAAGCAACACAAATACATGAAGTTTCATGTGCTTTCATTTAAAGTGTTGTAGTTTGTGGGTTATGTTTAGATCTATGAGGTTTTTTAAACTTGGCATATTTAAAAATATTTTTATAATTATAAAGTTGATGTACAGAATGGTTACCGTTTCATAAGGCAATTAATGAGTCCATTTCTTTTGGACAATGTCAACCCTTCCTCTGCTCCCTCCCAATTTTCTCAAGCCACGTTTTAAAACTATATGTGCCAACTCCTAGGACATCATTTATTGTAAAATTATTCACTGTGTCAAAATCACCTGACAGAATTCTTCAGTGAAAAAAAATTGTGTCTAGAAGGTTTTAGGAGGACTTAAAAACTTAAAAAAATTAATTATATATTGAAGATTCTTATACATACTAATGTTTCTTGTAACCAGATTTTGCAGATGTGATGTTTCCTTTGTAGTTTTCCCCCCTGCCAGATTCTATTGTGCACCATTTTAGTTGGTTTCTTTCTTGGTTTTTATGTATATAGGCAATTTCTTTCAGTAATTATCACTGTAAATTAATTATACAAAGACTAGTTCTTGTTGTTGTTATTTTGTTTTGTGCTAGAGATCTAACCCAGAACCTCACATGGTCTATCAAGACCTGTAACATCCATATCTCTTTTTTTTGAGACAAAAATTTTACTGTAGAGATGGCTTTGAACTTGCAGTCCCCTTGCTTCTGCCTCCACAGTGCTGAGTATTACCATTCCCCATTATACATAGCTTTAAAAATTACTTTATTGATATTTTAGATGTGATATACAGTGAGGTTACCTTTACATATGTCAGGTGATAAGTACATGTCTTTCCTTTTCCTTAGTATCATCTGTTCCCTCATTCTCTCTCTTTCCTTTCTTTCCATCTCCTCAACGAGTTGCTTGGTTCACTTACATCAATGTCCAATGCAGTTGATAAGCCCCACTGCTATATATTTTTACTTGTTTTCCACTGATTCTGTGCCCTGTCCCCACCTTCTTTCACATATGTATGTGAATACACCATATATGAGGTAAAAAATAGAGTCATCTAAAAATGATAAGACAAATTAAGAAAAGGTCCTTTGTTTTCTTTGGAGTTATTTTCAATATGTGTATGATTTTATATATATATATGTGTGTATGATATATGAAGAGCTGCTTGTGTATTACATTTTGGTGCTTTTCTCCTAAGGCTAACCTCTTTTGGTCTCACTGTGTATGGGTGTCTAGAACCCTGTATACTTCATCATATCTTGTTGTGCGTTAAATCTAACATCCGCATATCAGAGAGAACATACACCTTTTTGTTGTTGGTCATGAGGCTTGAACTTTGGGCTTGGGCACTGTCCTTCAGCTCTTCAGCTCAAGGCGAGTGCTCTACCACTTGAGCTACAGGGCCACTTCCAGTTTTCTAGTGGTTTATTGAAGATAGGAGTCTCACGGTCTTTCCTTCCCTGGCTGGCTTTGAACTGTGATCCTTCTGAGTAGCTAGGATTACAGGCGTGAGCCACTGGCACCCAGCTCATGCACCTTTTGTCTCTATAATCTTGGCTTACCTTGCTCAATATGATTTGTTCTAGTTACATCCATTCTCCTACAAATGCCATTATTTTATCCTTTGTAATGGCTGTTTAAAATTCCATTGGCTATAGGTACCATATTTTTTGGATCCATTCATCTGTTGTGGGACATCTGAGTGCTTCTTGTTGGAGGTTGTGAATATTGCAGCAATGAACTTGGATGTGCAGGTATCTTGTTCATATTCTGGTTCATGATGCTCAGGGTAGATGCCTAGGAGTGGTATGGGTGGGTTTTAGGGAAGGTCTATGTTTAGTTTTTTGAGGAACCTCCAGACTGCTTTCCAGAGTGGTTGTATTAGTTTACACCCTCCAGTAGTGCAATAGGTTCCTTTCTCTCCACATCCCCGCCAGCATTTGTTTTTGTCTGAATTCAGAATATTGGCCAGTCTAACTGGGGTGAGATGGTATCTCAGGACTGTTTTGATTTAAATCTCCTTTATAGCCAGGGAGATAGTTTCTTTGCCATTTTTACCTTGTCTTCTGAGAAATCTCCTTTTAGGTCTATTGCCCATTTAGTGATTGGTTTATTAGACTTGGGAGGGGCTTAGTTTCTGGAGTTTCCTGTTTATATGGAATATTAGGCCTTGTCTGATGTATTGCTGGTAGTGATTTTTCCCACTTGATTGACTGTCTTTCTTGCTTAGTACCTATGTCTTTTCATTTATCGAGTCTTTCTCCAATCTGTAGTTCCCCTGGGATTCGATTTAGGAAATTTCTGCCTGAGCCTATAAGTTCTAATGTCTCTCTTACACTGTCTTACAGTAGTTTCAGAGTTTTGAGTCTGAGGTTGAGGTCTTTAATCCATTTTGAATTGATGTTAGTGCATGTTTACAAGCATGCATGTGGCTGCCTGGTTTCTCCCAGCACCAATAGTTGAAGAGGCTATGTTTTCCCCACTGTATGTACTTGGATCCATTGTTGAATATCAGATGACTGAAAGTATGTGGTGTTATTGCTAGGTCTTCTAATCTGTTTCATTGGTCTTTGGGTCTATTTTGGTACCAATACCAGGCTGTTTTTATTGCTATGTGTCCTTGTAGAACTTGAATTGCTTTCCCTATTTTAGGTCTTTTGTTGTTCCACATGAATTTTTATTTGTTTTCTCTATTTCAGTAAAGAACATCATTGGGATTTTGGTGGGGATTTCATTGAATTTTTATATTTTTGGGCCATTTTGTTTTCTTTTTTCATTTTTTTGGTTGGTTGTGGGGTTTGAACTCGGGGCCTGGGTCCTGCCTGAGCTGGCTTTGAACTGTGATCCTCAGATCTCAGCCTCCTGAGTAGCTAGGATTACAAGTGTGAGCTACTGGTGCTTGGCAGTACAGCCTTTTTCACAATATTGATTCTACCTCTCCAAGAACATGAGAGGTCTTTCACTTTCCTAGTGTCTGATTTCTTTTTTAGATTTATATAGTTTTTACCAAATAGATCCTTTACATCTTTGGTTAGGTTAATTCCTATATATATATTTAAGGCTATTGCACAGTGTGTTGTTTTCATGACTTACCTTTCTGCTTGAACATTGTTGGCATACACAAAGGTTGCTGATTTTTGTGGATTAATTTTGTATCCTGCTACTTTGCTGAAGTGGTCTATTATGAGTTTGGGAGTGGAGTGTTTGGGATCCTTCAAGTATAATAGCATGTCATCCACAAATAAGGATAGTTTCATTTCTTCTTTCCTTATGTGGATCCCTTGAATGTCCTTTTCTTGTCTTACTGCTCTGGCTAAGGATCCTGTAACCATATTGAAGCAGAGTGGAGAAAGTGGGCATCTTTGCATTGTTTCTGATTTTAGGGAAAATGGTTTTAGTTTTTCCCCATGTAGTATGCTTTTGGCTGTTGGTCTATGATATATTACTTTTGTTGCTTTAAAGAATGTTCCTTATATTTTTAGTTTCTCCAGAACTTTGAATATGAGTAGATGGATTTTGTCAAAGGCTGTTTGTACATCTGTTGAGATGATTATGTGGTTCTTGATCTTGGCTCTGTTGATGTGCTGAATTGCATTTATGGATTTGCATATGTGGCATGTAGGTATGTATGTATATATCTTGTGTATGTATCTTGCATCTGTGGGATGAAGCCTACTTTGTAATTTTTCATGTGGCATCACAGATCTTGTTGTTTTGTCTCCCCTCCTGCTCCTCCTCCTCTCCTCTTATTTTTCTCCTTCTCCTTCTCCTTCTTCTTCATTTTTGGTAACCTCACAAGTGGTCTGTCAATTTAATCACTTTTTAAAGAAGAAGCTTTTTGTTGTATTAATTTTATGTATATTAAAATAATTTCTATCTCGTTGATTTCTGCCATAAACTTTTTTAAAATCTCTCTCCATGTTGCTTTAGATTTAATTTTTTTCTTCCTTTTCTAGCAATTTTAATTATATCATGAGATTATTTACTTGAGCTGCTTCGTTTTCTTTATGCTTAGGGCTTTCCCTTCAGCACTGTTATTGCTGTATCCCAGAGGTGCTGTTGTGATGTGTTTCCATTTTCATTGAATTGTAAGAACTTTCTAATTTCTTCTGTGACCCAGGTGTTATTCAGTAGTGTGCTGTTCAGCCTCCATGTATTTGACTAATTTCTACAGTATGCTTTGTTGTTACAAACTAGTTTAATTCCACTACGGTCTAATAGGGTGCAAGGGATTATGTCAATTCTCTTTATTTGTTTAGGTTCTTTATGTGAACTATGAAATTATCTATTTTGGAGAAGAGGTTACTGAGAAGAGGTTATGGTGTCATTTAGTTCAGAGGCTTCTTAGCTTATGTTTTGTTTGACCTGTCCTTTGGTGAGAAAGGAGTGTGAAAATCTCCCACTATTATTTTGTTTGGGTCTATCTTGTTCGGTAAATCCAAGAGTTTTTGTTTAACACATTTAGACGCTCTATTTTTGGTGCACAGACATTGACCACTATGATTTCCTCTTCATGGATCATTCCCTTTATAATATGTAGGGACCTACATTGTCTTTATGTACTGATTTTAATGAGAAATCTGTTTTTATCAGATGTCAGTATGGTGACTACTGCTTTCTTACAGGGTACATTTGGGTGGAAGATCTTTTCCATAACTTGACTTGGAGTTTGTTTTTTACTTTGGCTGTGAGATGGGTCTCTTGGAGACAATAAATTAATAGATCCTGTTTTCTTTCTTTTTTTGCTATTGATTGATTGATTGATTTATATTGTGAAAATACCGTACAGAGGGGTTACAGTTACACGGGCAAAGTAATGAGTACATTTCTTATCAAGTATTGTTGCCTCCTCCTTTGTTTCTTCTTCCCATCCCTTCCCATTCCTTCCATCTCCCTTCCCCCCAACTCCCCCATGGATCTTGTTTTCTGAGCCAGTCTGCAGTTCTTTTTCTTTTCATTGGGGAATTTGAGTGTGTTAATGTTTAGGGTTATTAAAGAGAGATGTGTTATGTTACCTGCCATTTTCTTGTTTTCTTGTTGCTTCTTTCCTTTCCCTGTGGCTACTAAATTGATCTAGTGATTTCTGTCTGATATGATTCCCTCATCTTGATTGTTTTCTTCAGATTGTATTCTTCTTTTATTATTTTTTGCAGTGTGGGTTTAGTGTTGATGAATTTCTTTAATTTTTGTCATGAAAGGTTTTAATTTCGATAGCTTCTCTGGGTACACCAGTTTGAGTAGGCAGTTGTTGGAAAGTACGTTATCAGGCTCTCTTTGCATTGAGGGTTTATGTGGAAAGGTACACAGCGATTTTGATTTTTCCACTGTAATGTAATTCCTACTTTGATTTTGCAGCATTTAAAATCAGTTCCTTGCTACTCAAGTTTAATGGTTTTACTATGATGTGTATAGAAGTGTTCTAGGATTGTGTCTACTAGGTGTTCTATATGCTTCTGTGTCCAGTGCTATGGGAGTTTTCTGTGTCTGGGTTTTGAGATCTGCTGGTGTTCCTGAAGACACAAGCAGCGGGCCCCTTTCAATGCTTAACAGTGCTGCTATGAGGGGTTGGGGAGGGGACTTCGAGCTTTTCCATCTTTGTGTGTGCAAATTCCTGTGATTCTCTGCATTTTTGTTTATTTGTTGTTGTCTATCTCTTGGGGGAACTGCATATGGGACCCTAAGTCTATTTGGTTAGAGAGAACTAGGGCCATTCTCTATTGCTTCATCGCCATCTTTATACATTCAAAACTTAATTTCAGTAGTAAATACATGACTACCTAGGTTATTCTTTAAGTAATATGAGTCTTTCAAAGGATTGTTTTAATTTCATTGTTGACCTTATAGTCATCTCTTTTTGTTGTATGAGAACCATTTTTTAAATTTTGGGTCTGGTCGTTGGGCCTGAACTCTGGGCCAGGGCACTGTCCCTCAGCTCTTCAGCTCAAGGCTAGCGCTCTACCACTTGAGCCACAGCACCACTTCCGGATTTTTTTTCTTTTTGCTTATGTGGTGCTGAGGAATAGAACGCAGGGCCTCATGCATTCAGGCAAGCTCTCTACCACTGAGCCACCTTCCCAGCCCCATATGAGAACCATTTTAGACAACTATAACATCTTATACTTCTCCAAGGATTATCATTTCTTTTTGCCTGTAGCAGTTTAGATATGATAAAGAACAGAAGAGGAGAAGTACAGTTTATCATATTTACTTAATGTATTTGCAATTTATTCTTTCTGTTTGGGGAGTTCCAATTTCTACTGGTATCCTTTATTAACTGATGAATTTTATTTTATTTTGAAATCATGTCTGTCTCCTCCATTTTCTCAGGATAGCCTATTTTTCTAGATATGTTCTAAAATTGTCCATTGCACTTTATTTTTGGTGGTTTCAAATGAGAGATACTTAGTAACTTGAATCACTGTTTGCTTGTATTTCATGGGAGAAAGATTAAAATAACTGGTTACAGTTTGATTATGATGTAAGCAGTACATTTCTTTGAGTTTATTCTGTTTATTTTCAACAACTTTTTTCATAGATAAGTTCCATTTAATTAAGGGAAATTTTAGCCATTATTCCTTTTTTTCAAAGCATTTATGTTATATAATGATGACCACTTATAGTTTAAATAGTTCCATTGACTTTTCAAGTATGTTGTGTACTTAATAGAATTTTAAGCTCACTAAATAATTCTTTTCACTTGAGTAATACTTATATAAAATATATTTTGATTTTAAATAGTCATAGTATAAAATATCATTTAGAATTCAACTGTCCTTTTGTGTCATCCAAGTATCAGACAGACTTGGTCTTGAGACAGAAACTTGCTTTTTCATTGAAGATTTATTTCTGTGTTCTGAATGTAAAAGATTAATTTTGGTTTTCAAACATCTTAGCTTAATTTTGATTCACAATCTGTATAATGCTCTTCTCATGTGTTCATGGTCTTTTTGTGTGCTCTTTTTATTGATTGTAGGTCTTGTCATGCTATGTCACTTTACTCATGCTCTTTATTCTAATAATTAAATTATTGTTTTAGAGAATTTTTATTTTCTTTCTTTTTCTGTATATTTATCACATTTTCATGTTTAAATAGTTGTGGAAAAGGGTCTCAACTCAACCAGTCACTTTATGAGAGCAGTGAATATTGATCAATGCTACCTGTTCTATCATTTCTTATAATCCATCTGTCCCAGATGAGACAGACATTAATTGGTTCCATTTATCACATTTGTACATCAAAAAACATGATGTATTTGTCTATTCTTTCTCTATCCACTCATCTGTATCACATCTCCTTAAGTCTTATTTCCCTTTGAGAAAACATGTTTCAGCTTCCTAGTATTTACTTGTATGCTGGTTGCTTAAAGTAATTGGACCATTGTAATCCTCATAATATGTTTGCATATGTGTGTGTGTGTGTGTGTCTGCATGAGGCTCTGTTTATATTTTTATATATGTTCATAAATTAAATGAAACTTCCAGTATAAGAGAAAAATTCAACAGTGCATGTGTGTGAGTGTGTGTGTGTGTGTGTGTGAGTGTGATATTTTCTTGATGATTTTCAGACTGTAGGACATCTGGATTATTTCTATAACATAGATATAATAGTATATCAGTATACTTGGGTGAGCAAGTCTTTGGTACCCATACATGTAATCTTTCAAATAAATGCTCAAGTAGGATATTGTTGGATCTTAGATTAGGTCTGTGTTTAGATTTTGAGGAATCTTCAGCCTACCTTCCACACTGGTTGCACTAGTTTTGATTCCTACTGAAAGTGTAATACAGTTATCTCCACCCCCTGCCAGTATTTGTGAAGGTTATTTTTTTCTGGTTGTAGGGCTTCAACTCTGGGCTTAGGCCCAGAACTCTTGAGCTCAAGGCTATTGCTCTACCACAGCATGACTTCCATTTTTCTGACTAATTGAGGTAAGAACCTCATGGACTTTCCTGCCTGGGCAGGCTTTAAACTGTGACCCTCAGCTCTCAGCCTCCTCGGATTACAGGCATTAGCCACCAGAGACCTGCAGTTACTTATTTTTTTCGTGTTAGTCAGTTTTGCTGGGGTGAGATTGAATTTCAAAGTTTTTTAAGTTTGCATTTCCAGCAAAATTATTTGTTTATTGGTCATTCTTAGCTACTTTGCTCATTTACTTATAGAGTTGTTTATACTTTGGAGTTGTTACTTGAGATCTTTGTACATTCTGGATATTAATTAGGTCCTTGTCAGGCATATTTTCTCCCATTCTGTATGCTGTGTTTTTTTGTTATTGTTTTTAGATTAGTAACTGCATACTTTGCCCTACAGGTGCATTTTTCTTGATGCAATCCCACCACTCAATTCTTTCTCCAATTTGATGAACCTCTGGAATTCTAAAAAAATTCTTGTCTCATCCATTTAGTTCTTTTTCTACTAGCTTTTACTGTAGTACTTTGTTTCAAGTTTTACATTGAGGTCTTGATCCATTTTACTAAGAGAAAGACAAAGATGGATCTCTGTCTTTTGATGGATTTCAGTCTTTTGCATAAAGATGCGTCCAGTTTTCTGAATAATTTTGTCAATGAATTGTTTTTCCCCCACATATTTTTGGCTCTTTTGTCTAATATCAAATAGCTGTAGGGCTATGTGTTTATTACTGAGCTTTCTAGTCTGTTCCTTATGTTCTTGTAGAATTTTTGTGTTAGCATGAAACATTTTTTCCTAGGGCCTAGGCAACATCTCAGCTGTTTGGAGTCAGATTAGGTCTAGCTGTATCTCAACTGGCCCAAAGGCTCAGTAGAGAAGGAGGTTAGGAAGGAACACTTTTGTGTTGGTGAGGGGGATGTCCTCTGACTACAGACTGCATCTTCTAATCATCCACTGACACTCCATCCCTAAGGGAGACAAGAGGGTTTGGCATCTGGCTCTGTAGACCTAGCAGTTTTACCTTACAGAACCCAGAAGGACATTGGGCATGATGTTGGGGAGAGTAATAATGAGAGTTCTTGACAGGTAAACCTTGTTTGAACAAACAGGATTGTGACAGAATTCCTTCCCAGGGAGTTTCATTGAGTTTCAGGGGCAGGAACACCTTTTTACAGGAACCCAACCAAAAGACTTATCACAGAGTGCCAAGACAGATTCCTTGGAGCCATTTGGATGCTGAAAACAGGACACAGGAAGGTTTTTGTTGACTTAGAAAAGTTACCGATGTGAGTATGAAGGAAGGCATGACATTGTCCAAAAACAAATGTACTCTTTATCTGACTTATGTAACTGTAACCCGCCTGTACATCACCTTTATGATAACAATTTTATTTTAAAAAAAAAGCTTCTGAGCCTACCAGGACACAGACCAGCATATCTGTGGACAGGGAAGCTAAGGAGTGCAAAAGAAAATTCTATTGGCTGGATGCCCTCTCCTCCAAAGGTTCCTATCTAGAAATCCCTATCACAAACAAATCCATGATCACTGACAGTGTCAGCTCTTCCAGCTGATATGCCAGACAACTGCTGGGATTTAAATGTACACAGCCTTCCTGTGATAGAAATTAGGCTGTAGAATCTTGTGTGCAGGCCAAA
>NW_012267273.1:13865162-13883777 GCF_000151885.1 Dipodomys ordii
TTTAGATTTTGAGGAATCTTTAGCCTACCTTCCACACTGGTTGCACTAGTTTTTATTCCTACTGAAAGTGTAATACAGTTATCTCCACCCCTTGCCAACATTTGTGAAAGTTATTTTTTTCTGGTTGTGGGGCTTCAACTCTGGGCTTGGGCCCAGAACTCTTGAGCTCAAGGCTATTGCTCTACCACAGCATCACTTCCATTTTTCTGACTAATTGGAGATAAGAATCTCATGGATTTTCCTGCCTGCACTGGCTTTTAACTGTGACCCTCAGATCTCACCCTCCTAGGATTACAGGCATTAGCCACCAGAGCCTGGCAGTTACTCATTTTTTTCATGTTAGTCAGTTTTGCTGGGGTGAGATTAAATTACAAAGTTTTTTTAGGTTTGCATTTCCAGCAACATTGAGTATTTGTTTATTGGCCATTCTTAGCTACTTTGCTCATTTACTTATAGAGTTGTTTATACTTTTGGGTTGTTACTTGAGATCTTTGTACATTCTGGATATTAATTAGGTCCTTGTCAGGCATATTTTCTCCCATTCTGTATGCTGTTTTTTTGTTATTGTTTTTAGATTAGTAACTGCATACTTTGCCCTACAGATGTATTTTTCTTGCAATCCGACCACTCAATTCTTTCTCCAATTTGATGAACCTCTGGAATTCTAACAAATTCTGTCTCCTCCAATTAGTTCTTCTTCTACTAGCTTTTACTGTAGTACCTTCAAAGTTTCAGGTTTTACATTGAGGTTTTGATCCATTTTACTAAGAGAAAGACAAAGATGGATCTTTGTCTTTTGATGGATTTCAGTCTTTTGCATAAAGATATGTCCAGTTTTCTGAATAATTTGTCAATGAATTGTTTCTTCCCCCACATATTTTTGGCTCCTTTGTCTAATATCAAATAGCTGTAGGTTTATTACTGAGCTTTCTAGTCTGTTCCTTATGTTCTTGTAGAATTTTTGTGTTAGCATGAAACATTTTTTCCTAGATAGAGCCTAGGCAACATCTCAGCTGCCTGGAGTCAGACTTAGGTTAGCTGTATCTCAGCTGGCCCAAAGCCTCAGTAGAGAAGGGGGTTAAGAAGGGACACTTTTGTGTTGGTGAAGGGGATGTCCTTTGACTACAGCCTGCATTTTCTAATCATCCACTGACACTCTATCCCTACGGGAGACAAGAGGATTTGGCATCTGGCTCTGTAGACCCAGCAGTCATACCTTCCAGAACCCAGAAGGACATTTGGCATGATGTTGGGGAGAGTAGTAATGAGAGTTTTGAAAGGTAAACCTTGTTTGGACAAGCAGAATTGTGACAGAATTCCTTCCCAGGGAGTTTCATTGAGTTTCAGGGGCAGGAACACCTTTTTACAGGAACCCAGCCAGAAGACTTATCACAGAGTGCCAGGAATCATGTGTCTATGCTTCTAGAATACCCAAAACTGAACCAATAGACAGATTTCTTGGAGCCATTTTGCCTGGATGCTGAATACAGGACACAGGAAGGTTTTTGTTGACTTAGAAAAGTTACCGATGAGCCAGGCACTGGTGGCTAATGCCTGTAATCCCAGCTACTCAGGAGGCTGAGATCTGAGGATCGTGGTTCAAAGCCAGCCTGGGCAGGAAAGACCGTGAGACTCCTATCTCCAATAAACCACCAGAAAAATCAGAAGTGGTGCTGTAGCTCAAGTGGTAAAGCGCTTGCCTTGAGCTGAAGAGCTGAGGGACAGTGCCCAGGCCCAGAGTTCAAGCCCCACGACTGACAAAAAAAAAGAAAAAAAAAGAAAAGTTACCGAGGTAAGTATGAAAGAAGGCATGACATTGTCCAAAAACAAATGTACTCTTTATCTGACTTATGTACTGACAAATGTACTCTTATCTGACTTTCATACTGTAACCTCTCTGTACATCACCTTTATGATAACAATTTTATTTTTAAAAAATGCTTCTGAGCCTGCCAGGACACAGACCAGTGCGTCTGTGGACAGGGCAGCTAAGGAGTGCAAAAGAATATTCTATTGGCTGGATGCCCTCTCCTCCAAAGGTTCAGGCAGCTAAGGAGTGCAAAAGAAAATTCTATTGGCTGGATGCCTTCTCCTCCAAAGGTTCCTATCTAGAAATCCCTATCACAAACAAATCTATGATCACTGACAGTGTCAGCCCTTCCAGCTGATATGCCAGACAACTGCTGGGATTTAAATGTACACAGCCTTCCTGTGATAGAAATTAGGCTGTAGAATCTTGTGTGCAGGCCAAAGGTAGAGCAGGCCCACTTCATTCATTTCATTAACACCTGGACATAAGGGCAGTCTATTACAGAGCCCAGAGACTTAGGTCTGTTTTGGGTGCTATGTAAGCCACCCTTCCTCTCTAGCCATAAGGAAGAGAAGAAATCTTGATTCATCCAGGCATAAGGAAGGATATGGAATTTAGAGAAGGCCTCCAAAGGAAAAAGAGAAAATACCCACCTCTAAAGCAAGCTTAGAAATGAATAAACTTTTAACTCTTGAAGAAATTTCAGCCATAGAACTAGTGATTCATGACTGCACTAGATCTGAGGACCAATGTTCAAAGCTAACTGGAGCAGAAAAGGGTGTGAGACTATTATCTCAAATTAACCACAAAAAAGGCAGAAGTGGAATAAGGCTCAAGTAGTAGAGAACTAGCCTTGTGTAAAAATTCTAAGTGGAACATTGAGGCCCTAAGTTCAAGCCTTAGTACCAACATAAAAATAGAAAAAAAAATAAAAGACAGGTTTCATGTCCTTAATCAGCAGAGCTGGGACACAGTTTGAAAGGTCCAGGCTCAAAAGCCTGTCCTGCTGTTCATATTCTGGCTGGTTCCCCTGCACCCTCAACTTCATAATCTCCTGGCCATACAGGTAGAGAAGCAGGTCTGTAGACACAGAGCTCTGATTAGAGGAGACAGGCAGGGCCCTATAATTCCTGCCCTGCTTGTCTGTTGCACACTTCTTCCATGAAGCACCTGGGGCTTCAGTCCCTGGAGAGAAAGTGCCCATTCTCCCAGCCTGGAGAGCAGTGGTCAGGAGCCTGTGGCTTTTTGTGACTGGCAATGCCAGGCTATGGCAGACATCCTGCAGCTGGCTCTCCAGCTCTTGTACCACCAAACATATATAGCCAAAGCTGTCCAGGACAATGCCTTCACCCAGGCCTCTGGGCTGCCTTTCTCTCCTGCCAGCAGGTACGGGCACATTCTGGGGCCATCACAGTAATAGCAAAGGCATAGGAATCTGACAGCTCTACTGTAAAACCTTCTGGCACCATCAGGCTTAGTGAGGCTCAGCCCTCAGGACTCTCAAAGGAGAACTACAGCCAGTGCTACTGGGAGTGTCTGGGAGTGTGTGTGTGGTGGGGGTGGGGTGGGGTATCCTGAATTACCTCTCCCCGCCCAAGAGCACAGGAAGCCAGTATGATCCACTGGGAAGTCACTGAGCACATAGTGGGCCACACTCTTCTTGTTCAGCTTCATGGTCTCACAAGAACAGCAGCGCTCTCAGAAGGGCAGTGACCTTTTGATTGGCCACACAACAAACCTCCTGCTTCACCAGACCCCTTACCCTTCACCCTGGGCCTGAGTTTTTATTTTTATTTATTATTATTTTTATCTGTGTCTATGTAGTGAAAACTGAAATTGTTATTGTTGCTCAGGATTGCTTTAGCTATTTGGGACCTTTACAATCCATATAAATTTTTGCATTGTTTTCATGTGAAGAATTATGTAGATACTTTACTTTCTGTTGCACTGAATTTATAGATCACCTTTGGCAGTATGGCTATCTTCATGGTGGTAATTCTACCAATCCATATACATGGGAGGTTCTTCAGCTTTCTGGTATCTTATTCAAAGTTTTGTATTTTTTGTTGTAGATAGCCTGTACTTCTTTGTTTAGTTTTTCTTTTAATATATTTTTTTGAGAGCATTGTAAATGTCTGTTTGATTTCCCTATGTATTGTGTCATGGTTGGTATACAGAGAAGCAACTGATTTGGTGGGTTGTTTTTATAACCTGCTAGATTTCCAACACTAGTTATTAGCTCTAGGAGCTTGGTGATTCAGTGTCTATAGCACATGTGATTTAGGATTATATCATCTGTAAATATACCCTGACTACTACTTCCCTATTTAGAACATGTTTTTAAATTTAAATATGCCTCTGGATAGGAATTCCATTCATGTACTGAAAAGGAGTTGAGAGAATGAACATTCTTGTTTTGTTCCTAATTTTAGAGAAAATGGTTTTAGTTTTGTACCATTTAGTATAATGTTCATGGTAGTTTTTTCATAGATAGCTTGCTCTGTTTTCAGGTTTATTACTCCTATTCATAGCTTTTGAAGTGCTTGATCATATAAAGTGGACATCCTTTTTTTCTTATTTTTAGAAAAATGGTTTTACATTTTCAGTATTTAGTATAATGTCGGCTGTAGGTTGTCACAAACAGACGTTTTTATACTCTGTTATGTACCTTCTTTTTCTAGCTTCAACAGAGCCTTTATCATAAAGCGATACGTTGGGTTTTGTTAAAGACTCTTTTTTGGCAAATATTGAGATAATCATGTGATTCTTGTCTTTAGTTCAGCATGTATGCGTTGTGAAATTTATGTATTTTTTATAGGTTTTCCAATTTATTTGAGTATAGGTTTTTGAAAACTCTAATACTTTATAGTGTTTAGTATTTCTTTGGTAATTGTTGTCATTTCTTTTTTCATATCTCATTTTGTTTATTTGGGTCTCTAATTTTTTATAGTCATACTAGATTAAAGTTGCTAATCTTATTTTTTTCAAATGGCCACCATTTTTTAGCTTGCTGAATGTCCTAGGATATGATATCTTTTGGAAAAGGTTCCAATATGTATTGGGGAGTTACTAAAAGAAATGTTTAATACATTAAATGTTTTATAAACATTTAATTCTGAGATTTCCTTGCTTATGTTTTATTTGGTGAACACATCTTTTATAGAGAGTGCAGCATGAAATTCTCTTTATTATGTGGTATCTATCATCACTTGTAAGTCCATGAGTGAGTGTTTAATGAATGAGTGTGCCACTGTTACATGCATATGTGTAGACCACTAAAATTACTTCTTCATGGATCATTCCTTTTACTAATATGAGGCAACTTACTGATATTGCCCTGCAACAGATTTTTTTTTATCAAAAGTAAATATAAGGAGCTGGGAAGTTGGCTCAATGGTAGAGTGCTTGCCTCGAATGCATGAGGCCCAGAGTTCAATTCCTTAGCACCACATAAGCAGAAAACAAGCCAGAAGTGGTGCTGTGGTTCAAGTGGTAGAGCACCAGCCTTGAGCTGAAGAGCTGAGGGACAATGCCCAGGCCCAGAGTTCAGCCCCCACGACTGACAAAATAAAAAGTATGATTACTCTTGCCCTTTCACAGGATGAGTTTGCTTCAAAGGTCTTTGTCTGCCCTTTCACTCTGAATTTGTTTTTATCTTAGATGGTGAGATGTTAACAAACAGTGGAAAGAAAGTAATGTTTGTGCACACAGATAAATTTGGGGCATGTTGTACTAATGTTCAAGGCAATAGAAGGTGTGAAAAGCAAAAAAAATAGCAACATAGAAAAGAGACAGGTAAACTCTCTAATAGGGCAAACAGCATAAAGAACAAAAAATATATCACCTACAAACAGCATAAAACAACAAAAAATATTGTGCTCGTATTCTAGTTACTAGTACATATTTGAGGTGTTTTAAAATTTTCTTGGACTTCATGAGCTTCTATTTCTCATTGTTTGAGAAGAAGCTTAAATATATTTACTATGCCTTTATCTGTTCTTCTCCTTCCTTAAGATTGATTAGTAAATTTCGTCTTTGAATTGAGTCCTAAAGTTCTTGCAATCTTTTTTTCACAATTCTTGGACGTGTGTGTGTGTGTGTGTGTGTGTGTGTGTGTGTGTGTGTGTATGTGTGTGCGTGTGTGTTTACTATCTTTTTTAATCAAGCTCAGAAGTTTGGTCTTTAATTAATCATCTGTTCTGCTGATGAAATATTCTACATTTTTTCCTCTGTCTGTCTTCAGTTTGATTGTTTTTCAGGATTATGTTTAATGTCCTGTAATGACTTCTTTAACTTAGTTTATCTGTGGCTTTTTTGATTTATTTTAGCTGCATGGCCCCATTCCCTTTGAACTCACTTCTTTGTAATCACTTTGATTTCCTTAAGCAGTTTATCTGCTTTCTCACTGGAATTCTTTATTTCTCTCTTTGTATTTCCAGCTTTCTCAAATTTCTTGTATTTCTTTGTTAGGTCTTTTTTAAATGTTTTTTTAATTGTAAAAAGACTGTACAGAGGGGTGACAGTCACATGAGTAAAGTAATGAGCACATTTCCTATCGATCATTGTTACCTCCTCTGTTGTTTTTCCCCTACCATCCCTTCCCTCCCACCTCCCCAACTCCTCCCCACCTGCTTCCCCGACCAACCCCTGCCCCACCAAAGTTGTAAAGTTTATTTTCAACATAGTGTCTTGTACATCTCATTGTTACAATGTGTTGACCTGTGTCCTTATTTCAGCATTTTATTAATTTCCTTCCCCTCCCCAAATTAGAAAAATGTATATAGAAGATGCAGGGCACCGGAAACAAATACAGTGAAAACAGGGGTTATACCATGGGGAAGGAACATACCAAAGAAACAAAAAAACCCACATAGTACATTAGAAATGTGTTAAAAACAATAGCAAGAAAGAAAAAAAACACTTGTGTCCATATCTTGGGGTTCATTTCACTTAACATCATCTTATACGGTCATATTAAGGGCTTTTAGAGGCTGAAATCTCACTATTGTCAGTGGTTTGTGCAATATTTCCCACCACTGTGTATGGGGAATATCTTAGGTTTCATAAATGGGCAAATAAAAATTGAGTTAAATATTTAGGTACAGTAAGACCTTTGATAGCTTTATCTGTACACCCAGTCTTACTGTAGGTAGTGGAGCTGGGTTTTTGTATGATAATGTAAGTGTTAGATCTAAGCTATTTCAGGTAAAATGTATGATGAAAGAAATATGGAATGAGTATAATGATGTCATATGGATCCAAATATGTTTCATGTAGGTATATAGTTCACTTGAGAGAGAAGTGGTGATATCAGGCATTACATATATGTGTGAAAGAGGAGGGTTCTAGGTAACTGTGAAGTGGGATTGGTTTCCAAAAAAAGAAATCAGGATCCAAAAACAGAAAAAAATTACAAAAGAAAGGAATAAGAAGAAATAAGAATATAGCAAATTTCTTGCAAACAACCAGAAATTTAAAAAGAACAAAATTTTAAAAAGAACAACTCGAACCATGTGAATCCAAAACCCTGATAGACACAATATACTAAAGACAAAAAGTCCCATTGCATGTCAGTGGGTCATATCTATAATCCTAGCTACATAGGAGGTTGAGCTCTGAGGATCACAGTTCAAAGTCAATCCTGGCAAGAAAATCCATGAGACTCTATCTCCAATTAATGGCAGAAAAAAATGGAAGTGGCATTGTGGCTGAAGTTGTAGAGCACTAGCTTCGAGCAAAGGGAGCCCAGGAATAGCACCCAGGCCAAGAGTTCAAGCCCTATGACCAGTGCAAAGAAAAAAAAATCCCCAAAGTTTTCATATTCTGTCTTTGTTCAGGTTAGGGTATAATTTGTTGCCCACTAAATTCTCTTTTTAAGATGATCTTCACTCCCAGTCAAAAAATCAATTCAGTTACCTAGCTTGAATTAGTGCAGTCCCTTCAGTAAAGGAGGAAGTGCTGTGTTGCTTATGAAATTTCACTCTTTAAGGATTTTATGTATAACTTTGCAGTGCTCTAGGATGAAGTGAATTACAGGAAATCTCTAAAGTTGCTTTTTGTGTGCTAACTACTGGTGCTGTTTTGTTTCCAGTCAGCCCTAGGCTATAAGAGGCTCACCCTAGGGCTGGGAAGGTGGCTCAGTGGTAGAGAGCTTGCCTTGCATGCATGAGGCCCTGGGTTCAATTCCTCAGCACCACATAAGCAAAAAGAAAAAAAGCGGGAAGTGGCGCTGTGGCTCAAGTGGTAGAGCGCTAGCCTTGAGCTGAAGAGCTGAGGGACAGCACCTAGGCCCAGAGTTCACGCCCAGAACTGGACCCCTTCTCCTCCCCACAAAAAGAGGCTCACCCAATAATCTGCCACCTCTGCCCTGCAGGCCTGTGCATATAGGCATCTACCAAAATCTTATACTTTCTTCTGGATTTGACCAGTTGCACTGCATGTGTAATATGTTATGTGGGGAACTGGGTTATAACTTTATTTGGCAGTGATAACTTCTGGGACCCACTAAGTCAGTGCAGTTTTGTGTTCTGTGAATTTTTAACAGCCCTGTCTCTGGCTCTGTAAATCTTGGTGAGTGCTGGGTTGGGTTGGGGAGTGTGACTCACTTGCCTTGAATATTGGCATGGCTTTTTTTTTCTTGGATATCTCTGGTGGTACAAATATTGTTGTAGCATGGAGATTCTCCTTGGGTATAGTATAGAGTTCTTTTGTGTACTGCTCTTCTGTTGTTCTCAGTGAATAGCTGTTACTATCTGTGCCATGGATTTTCTCATACCTCCAAATGCTGTTTTG
Source organism: Dipodomys ordii (assembly GCF_000151885.1). NCBI lineage: Eukaryota > Metazoa > Chordata > Mammalia > Rodentia > Heteromyidae > Dipodomys > Dipodomys ordii. The sequence goes on from NW_012267273.1 coordinate 13,873,765, forward strand.
CTGTTTTTGTTTGCTTTTTCAAATGTGGAAGATGTATGGGACACACCAGGATATTTAAAAGAAAAATAAAAACACCTGGGCTGGGAAGGTGACTGGATCAGTGTTAGAGCACTTGCTTTGCATGAATGAGGGCCTGAGTTTGATTCCTCAGCACCACGTAAGTGGGGGAAAAAAAGCGGGAAATGGCGCTGTGGCTCAAGTGGTAGAATGCTAGCCTTGAGCTGAAGAGCTGAGGGACAGTGCCCAGGCCCAGAGTTCAGGCCCCAAGACCTGACCCCCAAAAAAACAAACAAAAAAACACACCTGATTTTATGCAGGTGCAGCAGAACTCTAACCTGGTCAGTATCTGTTTGTGTAAAGATTTTTACTTGGATGATTTTATTCTCCACTTTTTGGAAGCATAAAATTCAATATTTGATGTCTACTAGACTCTGTTCATCCTTTGTATGGAATCTTGGCTTAAACTGAACTTCCGTGCTAAATTTCTGTACCTCCTCATGTTTTTAGGAAACTCTTATTTTCTTCTTTAATTGATTATTCCAAAAATTTTTATATTTCATATTTCACCCTCAATATTAGTGTTACATAGACTATGACTTTAGGAAGCTTTTCCTTCAGTTGAAACCTACATGAGTATGAGGGTGAAAGAAAATTTAAAAGAAAGATAAAAGTCTGGATTGTTATTGTGGAGGTTAGATAAGATATTGACTGAGAAAAGTGACATGTTTTATCATATAATGAAAGATTATTATATAAGAGTAAAATAAATTGAAGAATGTCAAGAGGATACACAAGTTTGAAGGAGGTGTGTATTCAGTGATGGCTATAAACAATGTGTTATAAGTGAAACAATCAACACAGCCTCAGGTACCCATCAGGTAGTGTATTTTGGGAGATGCAGAAACTGATGCTGTATAAGGGAATGGATTTGTTTTCTCCACCTATTAAAGAATTAAAAGGCAAGACATAATTTAAGGTAAACAGAGTAAGTTTATTTGAAAATGCAAGGAAAGGCATGAAATGAAAGTAAGGAGATTATCTGTCTGTAGAGGGGAGATTGCAGTTAAGTCCTCTCGAAGGACTTTTTTTTCTGCTTTTTCCTTTTATTATCTTTAATTACTTGTACAAAGGACTTGACATTTAACAAAGCACTTTATGGATATATCTTCCTCAGCTATCCCTTTCAACATTCTCATCCATTACTCCCCTATCCACCCCATCCTTCACTTTTCTTAATTGTGTAGGATATACATTGGATTCTTTTTTAAAAAATACTTTTGTTGTGTCCTAAATAGTTGTACAAAGAAGTTGTCAATCAGCAAAGCAGTTTGTGAATATAGTATGTCTTGATCAGTGCCACCTCTTTCAACCCATCGCTTCCTCACTTTTCTTAATTTTTAAGGATATATATTGATTTTTTTTGGCAGAGGGTGGTTTTTTATAATATTGAGCTCCTCCCTTTTCTCCACTCTCTGTATTCGGGTAGATTGGTTAATGGCTTATACATGTGCTAGTTTAGTGGGAACACAGCATTTGAACAGTAACTCTCAGATTTTATGGGAATAAGTATTTCATCAGGAGCTGATAAAACTCCATGCTGGGTCACATGGTAACTGTAACTCTGTTATGGCCCTTACTTTCTATCCTTACCTACCTTTCTCAGTCCTTCTTTGATGGGAACCCATAAGTGTCATTAGGAAAGAGGGACAATCACTTTCTGCTGAGAGATGTCAGAGGGGTTAAGGTAGTCTAGGATCTTCCAGGAAGTGTCTTTTAGGCAGACAGCATGTGGTTTGTGTGCTGTTCAAATGGACCACAGTAAAACTGCTAGACCAGTTTATATTAAACTATTTTTAATGGCCACTTGTAGGTTGATGGACTCCAATCTAGATGAAACAAACCCAAGAAGTAGGTAAAGAATATAGGGACCAAATCCTAGCAGAATTTTTATACTAAATAGGGATCCTAGGGAAGACAGCAATGGAGAGAATCAGAATCAGGCGTGTTCTCAAATATGCCATCCTTAATAGTTTACTCTCTAATTTGGGATGCCTCTTGAATTAATGTGTATATTAGATTAGACCTGTAACAATCTGTTACTCTTTAACAAAAGTGTTCCTTTAGCATGGAATAAGCCTTTTCCCATTGAATATATTAAAGGTATTCTATTTTGTGAAATCAGTTATTAGGGAGTCAATCTGTCCTTATAGGTTTACAACCATTTGGGCTATGATTCTGGAACTAGGTCCGATGTATTTCAAATTAGATATCCTTCTTCTAAAATGGTGTACATGCCCGTACATGGGAAGAGATAGCTAGGTTTGTACTGAAACCTAGCTTTAGAAATAGGAGGTGAGGGGTTGGGAGGGTGGCTCTGTGGTAGATTGCTTGCTTTGCATGCATGAGTCCCTGGGTTCGATTCCTCAGCACCACATAAGCAGAAGAAGCCAGAAGTGGCATCTGTGGCTCAAGTGGTAGAGCACTAGCCTTGAGCTGAAATGCTGAGGGACAGTTCCCAGGCCTAGAGTTCAGGCCCCACAACCGACCAAAAAAAAGAAAAAAGGAAATAGGAGGTGACATAAATGTAAAAGTGTGTATTTCCATTCAGTTGGGGGGTTGACAGGCTTTAGCATCAGGTAATAATGTTTAGTGACTTTTTTTTTAGTCATGTAGTTTGAAACTCTTGAGCTCTTCAGCTCAAGGCAAGCATTCTACCATGTGAACTACAGTGCCACTTCCAGGTTTCTGGTGGTTTATTGGAGGAAGAGTCTCACGGATATTCCTGCCCAGGCTGGCTTTGAACTGCAGTCCTTAGATTTCAGCCTCCTAAGTAGCTAGGATTACAGGTGTGAGCCACAAGCACTCAGCTAGCATGTATTTTATTAAAGAGCAAGGACAAGCCAGTGCCTGGAACTTTTTTTAACCTCTTGAGTTTAGTAGTTTCAAAGAAGCAAGTAAGCTTGACTCCATTTGGAAATTAACAGTGTTCATTCTTATTTGAGCATTTTTTTTCCCATTCTGTCTTTGTACCGTCCCTTCTAAAATAAGATAAACTTTGTCTTAGTATATCTGTCCTTCTTGCTGGTGTAATGTTCCAGTTAGTGTTTTTTATATTGCTGAGATAAAATATCCCAGCTGATATGATCCCATGTTGGATGTGAGAGACTGACAGGTCAAATGAAGAGAGAGTTTGCCAAAAATTTATTTTCATCAAATTTAAGCAAAGGAGATATCAATAGAAATAGCATCCAAGCAGATCTTACCTAATACACTTTAAGTTAAACAAGTTAAGTTTTGACAAGTACTTGTGATGTTGTGGGAAATCCAAACAGAGAAATAGGACACCAGGGCTTTTCTAGAAGCAAGTTTTATTGGTGTGCCAGATGCCCAAGCTGACTTGTGTCCAAATGCTGAGGCTTGGAACAAAGGATACTTGGCTTAATTAAATGCCTTTGTAAGAACAGAATGTCTAGCAATGGAAAATTTCTAACTCACGAATGCAGCAAATAAGCCCTGAAAGAGTGAGGTGGTGGTGTTTAATGGTGGGTAGCTCTAGCAGGACAAAAGACAATTTATAATAGTGGGTAGTCTTGACAAGGTAAAACTTGTTCCCTGTCCCTTAGACTTTCTCTATCCTATTACATTTCTTTCTTTGTGCCTCAACCTAACCAGTATCAAAGATCATGATACTGATATAGAGGCTTGTATTTTCATAGCTTCATTACATGGGTTATTGTCTTTTTATAATGACCTTCATAATGGCTTTTGATAGGTCACACTGTCACAGTGCAGGGTAATAATATATCTGCTCCCAAGACAAGGATCATTGCCTGTATCAGGTTATTTAATCTACCTAAGGCAGAGAACTATCCTCCATGCAGATAATTTGGATTTCATACTTTCTGAATTGGGATGTATTCATGGGCAGTTTTCATCATCCTGTCTGTGATTTTTAAAATAACCTTTACCTTATTATTAATTTGTAAATAATAGTTACTTCAGTTGAATGTCTTACCTACACCTCCTCAGAGGCAAGTAAATAGTATAATGCTAAGGGGTTTTGGTATACCACCTTGCCTGCTTTGTTTTGCTATTTTTTTGCCTATGTGTCATGGGCTTGTAGTTATAATCACAGTTTCCATGTGAGGCCAAATAATGTGATTCAGCATACAAATCAGGGCATAATAGTCCCACGACTGTTCTGCCCAAGAGGCAGAACCATAATACTGAATGACTTGCTCCTTATATTTTGTTTTTAATTTTATGGGAACCCCACTTTTGTTCTTTTACTCTTTGTTTATATATGAGAACTTCCAACATTTTACACTGTCTGAGGGAATCAAGTAGAAGGACAGCCTGATTGTGAATATTATGCAAGAAATCATCTGTTGAGTAACAGTATGTAAGAGTGCATCCCATGGGTGTTCACCTGGGTGCTATCTGGAGGTTGGGGAGATTGACTAGAGGGTGAGATTGGGGTTTCCTGTGTGATTTAGAATTCTCCATAATTGAGTCTTTTGGGCAGTGTTATAAAACTTTTGTCTTACACAAGTTAAACTTCCCACTGAATTAGTGAACTGGCCTTTTGTGGAAGAGGTACAATAATTTCTGATAATAGAAGTTTTAAAATCAGACACTTTTTCCTGGTTTGGGGAAGTGATTATTAAAGGAGTGCTATGATCCAACTCTTTCTCTGTCTATGACCAATAGTCTCCCAGGTTGGTATCCCCACAAAAATAGCATATAGTGACCTTCAGTCTGGTTATAGACTTAGCTAGTTAGAAGAACAGGTCTTTAGCTTTGATACAGATAAGAAACTCACACCACAATTTTTCATATAATGACAGAAAGATTTTGTATTAGGAATTCACATGGGTGATTGTGAGAAGTTTGAAATATGGTAAGATCATTGTATCTTTACTTATATGTGTGTGTGTGTGTGTGCTGGTCCTGAGGCTGGAACTCAGGGACTGGGCACTGTCCCTGAGCTCTCAAGGCTAGCACTCTACCTCTTGAGCCACAGTTCTATTGCTAGCATTTTTTTAGGTGGTTAATTGGAGATGAGTCTCAAGGACCCTCAAAGCCCACATTGGCTTTGACTTGAGAACTGCGGATCTCAGCCTTCTGAGTAGCTGTGGTTACAGACCTGAGCTGCAGGCTCCTCACATTAGGTTTGTACCCCCCACCCTTAAAAAAATCAGTTTGAATGCCAAGTGAATTTCCTGTCATCTGCTTGGTTGAAATTTTCAGGTGCTTAGTGTGCAGTCAGAAGTTCCTTCATTTTTTTTGGTGAAGGGCAGTAGTTTTGTTTTCCCTGCTAATTTGTCCATTTCCTATAATTTTAGTATGGGCAGAAGATATCTTCATAGTATGCACACCCAAGCTAAGAACTAGTATGCTCTTCATACATATATTTTCATTTAGCTTATAGGTCATTTTTCAGGTTAGGCATGTGAGAAGTCCCAAACAGCAATGTTTTTAGATATTATACCCAGGCTTGTTTGGGTCACTAAAAAAGCTATGGGCATTTAACCATTGTTCTTGAGGTTGGTAGTTAGGGTTGAAACAGGTATGTTGATTATTGTGGGAGCATAGTGAATAGTTAGTATGGTTATAGGTGAAGCCCTGTATGGACTGTGCTTGCACAAAAGTAGCAAAAAGGGAGACTTGCTCCCTGTCATGTAGCCCTTCTTTTGTTACTACAAGAAGAGCCATCCCTCTGTGGTACTGACTGAAAATGCATCATAGGTTTAAATCTTCTATGGGAAATAACTTGAGTAACCATGGTTAAAATTTGAAAGCAGCAACAGACTAAACTATCAAGTTATTTCTATTGCACACAGCATTTTAGTATATTAAGACTGACATCACTGTAGGTGCTGCTAAGCTTATGTCATTACAATTAGGAATGCATGGGCACATGTTTGCTTGGTGTAGTATCATTAAATTAGGGAGTACCGGCTTGGTATACTGTCTTCTTCAGCATTGTATCTTAGAAGGCTTTTGTGGAACAGAAATATATGGACAGCCACAATTAGCATTATAGTTTTACATACTTAGTTATATAATGACCATTTAAAAGACTTTGAAATAGAAACTTAAATGAGTCTTGATTTAATTTATCCTCAATTTTTTAAGTGGTCAAATGATTGACACTAGTCAACAAAAATATAGGATTACTTACCAGACAGATCACATTCTTTATTTTAATATATCAACATCTACATATAAAATTACAAATAAATAACTTCACATGGGGAGGAAAATAGGAATAAATGCTAGGCAACACAAAAGATAGCAAACCAAAAAGATACATACACATACATAGCCTATGACTTGAGATTCAACATCCTTCCATAGATACCTATAAAAATCAGAATATGAGGGTAAATGAGAGGCCATTGTGATTTAGAAAAAGGTAGAATGAATTGTTGGAAAGGTTAGAAGATTTAGAATGAAGAAACAATATTTAATCATGCAATAGAAGATAAATTAATATATTGGAGTAAGCATTCAAGAGAAGACAATAAAAATAACAAATTGGGAGCTGTGGATTCAGTTCACTAGCTTTAAACATAGTGTTATAGTTTTACTACAAAATGTCTACCAGAGATAGGTTCCTATCTGGTAGCATTATTTTGAGATGTTGTCTAAGGGAACAGATTATTCCCCTCCACATATAGAATTGAGATAAACTGAGTAAATTTATTTGAAAATGAAAGGAAAGGTATGAATGGAAAATAGTGAGCCTTTTCATCCAAAGAGGGGACTCAGAGGAGTCCAGTGGAGCCCTCTCAGAGAGCGGCCTTTATATTATGGGGTTCCTCTTTTATTTCCTCTTCTTAGCTTTGTACAGATTTGTTAAAGGCTTGTAGATAGCCTGTCCCTACTTTGTCACTGGTTGAGTATTCACCCTGGGCATTATGAGAAGCATTTAAGCAGGAGCTCACAGTACTATGGAAAGAAGAAATACTAGGTCAGAAGCCTAAGGTTCTATGGGAATAAGAAGTACCATAACGGGATGTGTTACCTGCCACTATGTTACACTCCTCACCTTTCATCCTTAAATTCCTGTTTCCCTTTGTTGCTAATCTTCCCTCTTTGATGGAAAATTTAACTTGCTCTTAAGGAATAGGGGCAATGACTGTTCCAGGCTACTCTCTGTTGTGAGGGCAGAGTGGAGTAAGGCAGTCTGGGACCTTCCAGGAAGAAGGGTCTTTTAGGCATATAGCATGCAGTACATGTGCTGGTCCTATGGACTACAGTAAATTTGTGAAGGGCAGTTTCTACGAAGCTACTTTTAAATGACAATTTGCCACTTGATGGACTTCTGATCTAGAAGAATCAAATTTAACAATCAGATAAGTAATAGAGGTGCCAAATGTTGTCAGAATTACTGAATAAAGCCAGGATGTAAGAAAAGGTAGTATTCAAGACAACCTGTACCAGGAATCTCCACTGAGAGCCATCCTTATGTAGCTTATTTAAGTTGATAGGCCTTGTGAATTATTGTGTTTATTGGTTTGAACTCCATCAGTTCTGACATCCCAAGCCTTTCCCCTGTGCTCCCCTTTCTATATTTAAAAACTTTGTTTTGTGAAGTCACAGCTGCTAGGGAGTCAATCTGTTCCTGTAGATTTATAATGGTTTGAAATAAGTCATTGGCTATGCTAGCAACACATTGTAGGCTAGAGCCAAAGGAAAAAAAATCTTTTTTTTTTTTACTTGAGGCTTGATGTTATTTCAAGTTGAAAGCCTATATAGGGCAAGGAGAATCTGGGTTTTTCCTGGAGCTGTAGAAATAGTAAGTAACAGAAAGGCAAGGGCACAAGTTCCCTCTCCTGGAAGCATAGATAAGCATAAAGATCAGGAGGCAGTGCTTATGAATTCTTGTCCTTGAGCAATCAACATTAGTTAACTCTGAAAGGGCTATTACAAGTGACTCCATGTAAAATCTTAGAGCATCCCTTCTTACCTGAACAGTTATGTTTTCAGCTGACTCTGTGTGGTCGGTATATACCAGGACAAGTTTTATTATAACTGGTCCCTTTTGTTTCCGAGGTACTGTCCTAGTTAGTGTTCTTGTTTATTGTTTTGATGAGATATTCCAGTTAGTATAATACATTGTTAGAGCAAGGATTCACACAGGTCAATTGTGAAGGAGTCTGTGTCAAGAAAATTGGCCAAATTTCAGTAACAGTGAGTTAATAGAATTAACTTCCAAGCCAAGATTACCTTGAACCCATTAAGTTTGAAAAGCTAATTTGACAAATAATTCCTTATAAGAAACATCCCTATGTAGTCCTGACTGCAAATATGAATAAGGCTTAATCTGCAATAGCAAAAGATACAAGAGTAGCCATGGCTAAAATTTAAAAGAGCAACAGAATACACAGTTTAATTATTTTCATTGTATGTAGTATTTTAGAATATTCATTCTGATTGACATCATTTTAGTTGCCAGGAAATTTTTTGAGTACATGGACAAAAGTTTGATTGTGTGGTATAATTTAAAGGGTATCTGCTTGTTATCCTATCTTTGTCAGTGTTGTATTCTACAAAAGTTTCCTATTTAGAGAACTGAAATATACAGACAGCAACAATTAACATTATAGTTTTATATACTTAGTTGTAAGCTGACCACTAAAAGATAGACACTTGATTGAATTTTACCTAAGACAGTTTTTCAGGTCATCAATTGCTTGACACACTAGTTAATAGTACACAGGGAATTACTTTGATAAGTAATATCTGTCAGTTTTACAATATTCTTAAGACAGTACCACCATTATAGACAAGAATTGGTGGCTAGCCCATGCAATTGTAACCCCTCTGTACAGTATGTTCACAAATAAAATAAAATTTAAATAAAAAAAAGTGAAAAAAAAGAATTGGTGGCTAGTTTAGCTTCATTATATTAACCTTGACTTATACATAATCATTTAAATTACGACCAATCTAATCACATGCAAAAATTTTGTAAGTTCTATCTAATCTCTATTTGGAAACATACTCAGATCTTCTTATTATCTATTATTATCAGACCTTCTATTATTAACATTTGGATGTATGTTTTAATTTTGTTCGATAAACAGATATCCTCTATATGTACTCATGGTCATTGTCATGTTAGCAGTTTTAAATATCTTTGAAACAACCTTTGAATTTAATACTATATTGTTTTTAAAGAAAATAAAATATTCTGTATCTAGAAAGAAAAGTAATCTTATACTGGTATTTTTAATGCAAAAGTTATTGTTAAAATCTATACGCTGTCAAAAACCAAATCTCAAAACCTTCTTTGACACTTGAATTTAAAATTGTACCCTTAGCCAGGTGCTGGTGGCTCACGCTTGTAATCCTAGCTACTCAGGAGGCTGAGATCTGAGAATCTCGGTTCAAAGCCAGCCCGGGCAGAAGAGACCTATCTCCAATAAACCACCAGACTCCTATCTCCAATAAAGCACCAGAAAACCGGAAGTGGTGCTGTAGCTCAAGTGGTAGAGCGCTCGCCTTGAGCCGAAGAGCTGAGGGACAGCGCCCAGGCCCAGAGTTCAAGCCCCACGACCGACAAAAATAAATAAATAAATAAAAAATAAAAAAAATAAAATTGTACCCTTTATCCCCTATCTCCCCATAATTAGTTTCTGTAAGACTGTATTTTGATTAAACCTGAGTGAGATATGATGTCCAACTCTTCTAATAGCATTATGTATTAAAAAATAAGCCATTTAAAAATGGTTACATACATGTGTACTTGAGTTATGCATAAGTATTGGGCTCAAAAATGAAAAACGGTCAAAATATTTGTTTTCTCAAACTTTACAACATTGGTGAGGGGGGGAGGGAGGAGGGGAAGGATTGGGATTGGGAGGGATTGGGAGGGGGGAGGCTGGGAAGGGATGTGAAGGGTAAGCAAAGGAGGAGGCTGCAATGCTTGGTAAGAAATGTATGCATTATCCTGCCCATGTAATTGTAACCCCTCTGTACAGTATGTTCACAAATAAAATAAA
>NW_012267273.1:13883872-13891697 GCF_000151885.1 Dipodomys ordii
AAAATTAGAGAGAAAATGCCTTTTGAGGAACAAGATTAGACAGATTTGTTTGTGCTTTAGCAGCACAAAGATGGAGTGAATAACTTTCTGGGAACATTGAACCACAAAGTTTGTCCAGAGTTAGAGCAAAAAACCATGGTTAATTTCTTAAAAAAAGAGGATCCACTGGAGACTTAACCATCAAAAACCTCTCTCTAGGAAAACATCTTAAGTCACTTTTTAATTATTTTATTTAATTTTTTTTTTGTTGGGATCCGGTCGTGGGACCTGAACTCTGGGCCTGGGTGCTATTCCTCAGCTTTTCAGCTCAAGGCTAGTGCTCTACCACTGGAGCCACAGTGCCACTTCCTGCTTTTTTCTTTTTGCTTATGTGGTGCTGAGGAATCGAACCCAGGGCCTCAGGCATGCAAGGCAAGCGCTCTACCACTGGGCCACCTTCCCAACCCCACTTTTTGATTTTTGATTGACAGGCTAATGTCATAAGGTGGATGAGAGAAACCACATGTCCTGTGCTAAAAGGACAAAGGACAAGAATCTATATTTTACACCATAAAGGATCAGAAAAGAGCTAGACATCATTGTAGATCGTCTGGAAAAGGTCATATGTACCTAAAAACAAATAGAACTTTTAAACAAATGCTGTTAACCATGAATAGAATATTATTAAAAGGACTGACTTGAGAGAAAACTGAGCATTATATTAGCATATTAAATTGATCTTTGAGCATTCTCTAAGTGAGTCTTAATCTGCCTAAGATCTTGTAAAGAGAATACGTGGTATCCTCACATCTGATTTTTGTGCTCATTCAGACTTTGTTTCCTCAGGGTTGGAAGGGAAGTATACTCTAGACCATGGCCTTTAAGAAGGGATTATTTTTCAAGGCAAGAATGCCAGTGCTTCCAGGACCTTCCTTCTGGGAGGTCTTATTTTAATTCTTTTTTTCAGGCTTTAAGGGATATTATGGTCAATCCTAAGCAAAAGGTTTTATTTTATGGTCTAGAAATCTACTTTCCCAGTGTTTCATGTTATATTTGCTTCTTCTTTTTCTTTTTTGCCTAGCAGTTGTTTTTCTTTCTCTCAAAATTTTTGGTATTTTCTCATAATTAGAAGAAGCAATTCACCAAGGGATATCTTCTTAAGGTATATCTTGCCTGACCCAATTCCTGTGTTCCCTTTTCTGTGATTTCTGGCCACTGCGATGTGAACTCCTTTAATTTACCATTTATTTCCCTGGATGATTAATTAACATCTCCAAAATTAGGAACCAATATAATATTTTTCCATCTTAAGTGATTGTATGATGAATTTGGTAACAATGAAGAGACAAGTAGTTAATATAGAAAATTGGTAGAAAAAGTGGGGTTGTTGCTGCAGGTCTGATAATGCGCTTCAGAAATCTTTGGAATTGTTTTGCAGAAGGTATTTTAAATAGTTTTGAGTGGTTAGCTAGAGTCCTTTATAATGCTGCCAGCCAAACTTAGTGGGTAAATCTGTTGGAATCTAAACAAATCAGACTACAGATAGAAATGTGGATAGTAAAAACTCATTTGTTTCATATGTACAAAGGACACTGTTAGAAATTGTATTTGAACATCATCTTAAACAATAGTTTCCTTGTTCTACTTGCCCAAACACTTAGAGCCTACTGTATTGATAGTCAGGGAGATCTGGACACTATAAGACTATGCTAAAGACCTTGGTGTTAATTTTAACAATAATCAAATTGATGATATTCTGGGAAACTTTGAAAGTATGGATGAAATACAGTTTGGGATGTGAAATGGCCAACAGATTTTGGGAGCAAAATTTTGGGGTAGTGTATTACAATGAATATAAATGGTTAATCACATACTCATATGTTAAAAGTTTTGAAACCCTGAAATTTAGTCCCCCTAACTCAACAAAATTGTACTAGTAATGAGATCTGGGTTTCATAAATTAAGAAATAAATGTTTACTAATTTTTCCAGGCAAAATGTAGACCTATAAGCTGTCCCCAAGCACAGTCTAGTGGTTTGGGAGTTAAAGGACATTTTTAAAATAGAATATCCTTTTTACTTTTGTGAACATTTAAAAAATTTTTATTGATCATTTCACATTAATTTCAATCCTCACATATTTGTACAATAAACTTCATTATTAACATGTTTATTTATGTGTAATTTTGATCAGAGTAACCTTATTTTGTGATACGAAGGCTAAACAACCTTTACAGTTTAATTCCTTGTTGTACCAAATATTCTTTTACTTCCAAGTTCAGTAAAATAAGGAGTTTTATGGGAGTTTTAAAGACAATCTTGAATTCTTTCATATGAAGGATGGGACAGGGAGATAAAGAGGAAAATTATATTCTTAAGATTTATGTAAGAACAATATAACAGTTTGCTAAAATTATAGCAGTGACCATATATAGGTGAATTTTACTGTGTGATCTGAGAGTTAATATTAGCAGTTAAGGTTGGGGAAATAAGAGTTTTGTATTGGCAATATCTTGGCTATCATGTATCCTCAGTCAGGCTTGGAAATTTAAGTTATTCCAAAGTTAATGGATGTAGCTTATTTTTTGTCAGTCATGGGGCCTGAACTTAGGCCTGAGCACTGTCCCTCAGCTCTTCAACTCAAGGCTAGCACTCTACCACTTAAACCACAGTGCCACTTCCAGCATTTTCTTTTGTTTTCTTTTTTTGGGGGGGGTCCGGTCGTGGGGCCTGAACTCTGGGCCTGGGTACTGTCCCTCAGCTCTTCAGTTCAAGGCTAGCCCTCTACCACTTGAGCCACAGAGCCACTTCCAGCTTTTTTCTTTTTTCTTATATGGTGCTGAGGAATCGAACCCAGGGCCTCAGGCATGCAAGGCAAGCACTTTACAACTGAACCACCTTCCCAGCCCCTGATACAGCTTTTGAATATGTTTGTTACCTGATAGGTTCTGACATTGTGGAGAGAGCCATTGATGTTTCTGACATGGTTTGCTCAGAATAGATTGGTGAACTCAGAATTCTATCCATGTAGAATTAATTCAACTGTTCAAAAAAAATTTAAAACAATTGGACATGTGAGATGATTTATGATATATCACAAGCCTTCATATTATTATCACAACTCTACACAAAACAAGATCATAATTAGGAGAAACTTACACCCAAATCAGGGTCCCACACTGTTCATATTTACTACTAAGTCTCAACAGAGAAACTTACACCCAAATCAGGGTCCCACACTGTTCATATTTACTACTAAGTCTCAACAGAGAAAACACTATGAGGCACAACCTAAAACCAAGGCAAACTGGACCTTAAACAACTACATGTGAAATCAAATTCAGGAAAATAGAGATAATTTTCAGAGAAAAGTTCCTTTCTTAAAGTAACCAACAAAGAAATATGTAAAATAAGAGCTATAGAAACATAAAAAAACTTTCAAAAGCTAAATGAGATACAGATCAGAAATAGCTTCATAATATCAGTGAATAATAGGCCCGACATATAATTAGCAATAGAAATTCAGAAGAAAAAATAAGCACACACACATTTTTAGTATACAGTATCCCTGATAAAAGCCATAATATCATTAAGAAAATCCACAGTCCAACAAAAATAGGAAAATTTCGTGTCAAAATAACTGCAGACACCAGAATCAGAGCAAAAAATTTGCTGTAATAGTGACTCAATATCATCTAAGGTAGCAATATTCTCAACATTAAAGTTATACTAATAGCATTAAAAAAGATGGCCAATAAAATATGTAAAATTTTGTAATGTAGATTAGCAAAAACATAGTACCTATCATATTTCCTAGTCCTGTGAAATTATTTATATATAGATTATGGGAGCCCTTGAAAAAATAAATACCTGGAAGTGTAACACATTAAAAACAGTTTTGCAAACTAATAGATTGATAGATTAACAGTACAGTGGAGGAAATTAAACAAGGCAGTGAACTTCCATGTGCCTTTCTTCCTATAGAATAATTCATTCATAAAATTTTTTTAAAATGCTAGAAAGTAATACTTAACACTGACATTGTAGAAAGATACATCCATGCTTCTCACATGATTTGTTCAGGATAGACTGGTATAATTAGAATTCCATCTTATTGTACAATAAGTTTAATTAAACAATTGTCAAAAAATTGGGAAGTGCTTTGTAATACTTATAGTGAATTAATTTCCATATGATAAACAATATTACTTACAATACTCCCACTAGCTATTTCACAATAGCGTATTCAATAGTATTCTTCCAAACTAATTCATCTTATCATATATAGATAATATAATAATGAGCAAGACAGGGAAATATTAGCAGCATAAAAAGGCAAGTAATCAAGGAATTTAGAAAGTGAATGTGAATTATTAATGAGGGAATGAAAATCAGACAAGATATCACTTGCAAATTTTTAGTAGTTACATGGTCATCATATTTCAGAGATACACCAAAGACAGTGACTAACAAAACTATGGCAATAGAGGCACTATATCTAACCAGGAAACAAAAGCCAAACAACTGCATATAAAACGGCAAAGAAGTCACAGTACTTCACAGGGGGAGAAAAATACCAATATGCAGTAAGAACACTGAGTATATCTTTTCCTCCAAACAGAACTCTACATTATGCAACACTTGTGGCTCAATTGAAATTAGATATCATGATGGCACAAGATTATGGCCCCAGATCATTAAGGACCAAGAAAATAATTTCTTCCAGAAGGGTTACACAGAAGAGAATTTCCACATACATCAAAAAGTACATATTTTTGAAAAATATATTTGGCTAGCTTTTGAGTTATTAAACAATATGGATGATGAGTGCTGATGCCTCATACTTATAGTCTTAGCAAGTCAAGTTGATGAGATTTGGGGATCTAGGTTCAAAGCCAGCCCAGGGCAGGAAAGACTATTAGACACATATCTGCAATTAATTGCCTGAAAACTGGAAGTGGAGCTGTGGCTCAATGTGGTAGATCCCTAGCCTTGAGTGAAAATGCTCAAGGACAGTGCCCAGGCCCTGCGCTGAAACCCCATGGCTGATCAAGATAAAAATGAGCAAGAAACTTATTACCATGTGATGTATGGTACCTTTGCTCCAGTACATAGAGCTGTGTCCTAAAGAGTTCGCTGGTATCCAGATTGATCAAAACCTGGTTAGCTAAAAAGCTGGGCACTGGTGGCTCATGCCTGTAATCATAGCTACTGAGGAGGCTGAGATCTGAGAATCTTGGTTTGGAGCCAACATGGGCAGACAAATCCCAGAGACTCTTATCCCCAATTTACCAGCAAAATGTCAAACGTAAAGGCATGACTCAAGTGGTACAATGCCAAGTGTGAGTTCAAGCCCATATACTGACAAAGAAGTGTCTGCCTGGAAATGGTAGACACAAAGACAGGATGTTAGCTTGAAAGGTCCAACCAGGGCTCCTCATAGAGGAGAAGATACACAAGATGGAGAGAGACTTGCCGGAAATTATTCCGAGGGCAGAACATATCCACCTCAAACTGGGAAATGGGGTCCTGCCTGGTCAGAGATCTTCCATCATGGCTGGTTGAGCTGGATCAGCCGGGAGTGAGACTTGCCAGAATTCGTTCTGAGGGCAGAACACATCCACCCCCAAACTGGGAAATGGGGTCCTGCCTGGTCAAATAACCTCTCTAATGCCTGGTTGAGACGGGTTAGCCCCCGTGGCTCAAGATAGCAGCATGCCCCAAACCTCAGGACGACACATGCCTCATGGAGTAAGGTACCTCATTGTCTGCACGACATGCAGAAATCATTGTTGTGGTACTCACACTCAGTCTGTAATTGAGCAACAGGCAATATATGTTTACAGGCTGTCACAGATGGTGAAGCCTTGTGATCACACAAATGGACACATAATGTTTATGAAATCAGTGGCAAAGATCTTTAGAATTAGAAGAATTCAGAATTAGAAGAAGCTCACAATATTTAGCATAATGATCATATTCAAATTGGCATAACAAATGTATAATTCAGAAAATAACCATTTACAGCAGCCAGTTAGGTATATTAACACAAAATATTAAGGTAGAGAGCCAAATATTAAAACCTACAGTGACACAAATAATCACAGATGCACACTTTCATCTAGGACACACAAAAATGGGAAGATGGCACAAGTAAAATTCCTAAGCTGCCAAGTATTAAAATACAAAGGAAAGAAAGCAAAGGGACAAAGAATAAGGTCCATAAGGTAAAATCACACCATAGCAGATTTCATAGTACCTATGATCTCATAGTACCTATGAGCACATATGGAGGGCAGTAAGAACAAGAAGAGTAGCTGGCATAAGATCAGTAGTAAGGATGTGAGGAAGACAAAACGTTACTGATAAAATTGAAATTTAAATAGAATAAAGTCATAAAATAAACATAATATAATAGGTGTACACATCTAATTCAATAATAGAATAGTATAATAGATATAAAATATGTATTTCATATATAGAAAACATTGTATAGAATGAAATTTCAAAAGAAGAACTTTACATACAAGTCAGGTACATTTAATTATTAGGAACATGTATAGAAAGATTTAATATTTTATATATAAGGGAATTAGTGTAATTATCAGAATTTCCAACTTTACAAATACACTTTCCTCAGGCCTATTTTAATCTGAATTACAAATAATCATTAAAGGAAGCCCACACTACTTTTTTAAAATTCTTGATCAAGGCAACATTTTATTTGATTAAATCTTTAAGCAGAAATCTAAAACTTAATATTTTGTAGTTATATAAAAGTATAATCCATTTTTTGTTTCTGGAAGTAAATTATAAAGAAAAACAGATGGTGCCTACTCCTAAGGGTCTCTCAGAAATTGCAACCTTTGCCTGGGAAGATACACAAACAGAAAGCTAACATTCACCTTCAAATACATTTTGTTTTCTCTAAGCCATGACTTATTGAGGTATGAATCAAGTGGTACAATGCCAAGTCTGAGGTTCAAGCCCATGTACTGACAAAGAAGTGTCTGCCTGGAAATGGTAGACACAAAGACGGGATGCTAGCTTGAACGAGCCAACCAGGGCTCCTCATAGAGAAGATACACAAGATGGAGAGAGACTTGCTGGAAATTATTCCGAGGGCAGAACATATCCACCCCCAAACTGGGAAATGGGGTCCTGCCTGATCAAAGAACCTCCATCATGACTGGTTGAGCTGAATCTGCCCCAAGTGAGACTTGCCAGACTTTGTTAACAATTACTAGGTCATTGGGAACACAATTTTTATTTTCCCATATAAGAATTTTATGGGCTGGGCTCTGGTGGCTCCCTGTAATCCTAGCTACTTAGCAGCTGAGGATCATGGTTCAAAGCCAGGCCAGGGAAGAAAGTCCATGAGATTCTTACTCCAATTCACCACTAGAAAAATGTAAGTGGAGGCTCAAAGCCTTGAGCAAAAAGAGCTCAGAGACAGCACCTAGGCCTCATGTTCAAGCCCCACGACTGACCAAAAAAAGCAATTTGTGGAAGAAGTATCTGGTATTGTTCAAAGTTGTATAAATATAAGAAAATGAAAAATCTACTTTTGGGTTTTTTTTTGTTTTGAACCCAGGGTCTTAGGCATGCTGGGTAAGGGATATATTACTGAGTTTCCCAGCCTCAGTTTTAGTTGTTACTACAAGTGGTTGGTAACTGTCTCCTAATCATTATTGCAGGAGTAGGTCCAACATGAGTCTATATATAGCCCTTTTCTGGTCTAGTGGAGACAATGGGAAATGGTGGTGACCTTGACTTGAAATACTCAGACGGTGCATGACAAACAAATTCCAAGTATTCCATCTTCCTGGGAAGGTCTTCCTCTGGCC
>NW_012267273.1:13895892-13896254 GCF_000151885.1 Dipodomys ordii
GTGATATGAAATGGCCAAGAGATATTGGGAACTAAGGATAGTACATTGCAGTTAATATAGTTAACTCACAGGCTTATAAGTTTCAATCTTTGAAATCTAGAAATTTATTCCCCTGAGCTCAATGCTTCTGTTAATAATGGAAACAAATTTGTAATTTTTAAATGTTTTCACAAAAAAATAAAATTTAACATACCATTTATGTGTTCATCATCTTGCTCTGAGTTACTCTTATTTTGTAATGTGCAAGCCAGGCAGGCATTATTATCTACAAATTAATTCCTTGTTGTGTCACATGTTCTTTTACTGCAAAGATCAGTAAAATAAGGATTTTTTTCTGGGAGTTTTAAAGACAATCCTGAAAT
>NW_012267274.1:0-10612 GCF_000151885.1 Dipodomys ordii
CCTGGAGCACCATGGGAATGGTTACATCATGGAGGTCACAGCGCTGCTCTGGAGCTTTGTGGGAATGGTCTCATCAGCGGTGCTCTGGTGGGGATCAGTGCAGCTCTCCCTCGGTGCCAGTCTCCTCTCGAGGAGCAGGCTGTCCTGTAGAGAAGGCTACCCTCCTGCTGCCTGCCATTCTGTCCCCCGTGGGCACAGTGGCGCCCGCCCCAGGCAGTGCCCTTGGGAGGCGTACTGGAGGCCGTGTTTCTCGGTCCTCTTGGTAGGGCAGAGAAAGTTTAGGTTGGAAAAGCATTTGTTCATTCCTGCTACACACACCAGTTTTCTTGTGAAAAGAGCTATCACATTGTTTGCTCATGTTCACCAGCAGGTTAATTCCCAGGTGACTACAACGAGGACGCACCTCCTGCTCCCGTGGACGCTGGCTCCGTGAATAAAGCGTCTGTGAATCAAGCTGCCCCACGGTCTGAGGCGTCTCCCACACCTTGTGCCTCAGCCCAAGCAGAGAGCCGCCCGCTCCCAGGGCTCCCTGCTGTCCTGAGCTCGCTCGTACCTCAGACTTACCTTCATCCTTCCCCAAATAGGATCTTCTGGGACGAACAACGGTGGAAGGAGTGTTCTTTTAATAAAGTTCTGAGCACTGTGAGTGACAGTGAGCTGCCAGAGCCGGTGTCCACTGGGTGGGAGGCTGGGTGTCACCTAGGAGGCCAGTGACAGGACGGTGACACCAGGAGGCGGGGAGGGAGGCTGGGTGTCACCCGGCTACTTTCTCCAGTGGAGCATGTGGGCTGGCCTTGTAGCGTCATAGTTAATCTGGCCAGAGCATGGGTGCTGTGTGCAGTTATTCTATGGCCTTCCACATGACAAACGGCTTCTGCTTACTCAGCAGACGCTTATTCCATCCCATGCACCAGATCTTGCCCAAGAAAAGTGGCGAAGGTAGGTGCCGCCAGCCCTGGCCACATGGCTCCCGCTCCTGTGCTGCGTGGCTTTGCTCATCAAATCGTCCAACCCTGTCCATGTCTGCAGTTCACAACCAAGCAAGCAGGGCCAACGGTGGGGCCAGGAAACGGGTGCTGCTCCACACCGGCCTGCCCCTGGTCCCCACCCCTGGGCGGGCCACCCCTAGGTGTCCACACACAAGTCCCTGCCACGGGGGGGGGCGGTTGAGGCTCTTCCCCTCTGGCCTCCTGGCCCTCTACCTCTCAGAACCAGGGGAGGAGCAGCCTCCAGGCCGGCAGCATCTATGGCGGAGCTGGGAAGCAGCCTCGCTCTGGGAAGCCACTGCCTTGAGCACCCCACAAGAAGATGCCCTCTGCCATTCTTCCTCCCAGCTCCACCCTTGAACCAGCCAGCCCTGAAGCCCAGCCACAGCCCGGCCTCAGAGGCTGCAGTGCAGTGCACGGTGCACCGCTCGGGCACACCACACGGGCTGGTGGTGTCAGGACACAGGACACAGTCCCCAGCACAGTGCCAGCCTCCCTGCCCTCAGTGACCGCAGCACTGAGCGTGCCAGGTGGCAGCCGTGTCTGCAGAGTGGGGAGGGGGACACAGAGCAACCCGGACAGGATGAGCTGAGGCTCAGAGCCCGGGCTCCATGCACAACAAGGGCCCGGGGCTGGGTCTCCACAGAGCCTTTCCTCTGTGGGGCTCATACGAAGCATCTCCATAGGAAGAGCTGGCCATCAGAGGGCTGGGGAGTGAGGTGCTCCAGAAGTGAAAGGTCTAACAGCCCCTCCTCCCCCTCCCCCCCCTACTCCCCCTCTTCCCCCCCCTCCTCTCCCTCCTCCCCTGAGGACCCTCCTTCCTCCCCCTCCTCCCCCTCCTCCCCTGAGGATCTGCCCTCCTCCCCCTCCTCCCCTGAGGACCCTCCTTCTTCCTCCTCCTCCCCTGAGGACCCTCCCTACTCCCCCTCCTCCCCTGAGGACCCTCCTTCCTCCCCCTCCTCCCCTGAGGATCCTCCCTCCTCCCCCTCCTCCCCTGAGGATCTGCCCTCTTCTCCCTCCTCCACTGAGGACCCTCCTTCCTCCCCCTCCTGTCCCTCCTCCCCTGAGGACCCTCCTTCCTCCCCCTCCTCCCACTCGACCGCTGAGGATCCGCCTCCTCCACCCTCGACCCCTCTGGCCCCCCCTCCTTCCCCTCCTCCCCTGAGGACCCTCCTTCCTCCCCCTCCTCCCCTGAGGACCCTCCTTCCTCCCCCTCCTCCCCTGAGGATCCGCCCTCCTCCCCCTCCTCCCCTGAGGACCCTCTTGAGTATGGGGACGTGTCCTGGGCAGCAGTGGCACCTCTTCAGTCATACTTTGCTATGTCTGGAAGTCAGGGCTGGAATGTGGAGCCGCACGGCATTGTTGTCTCCACGCCAGTGCAGAGTGCAGTGTGGAGCCCAGCCATTACAGGGCATTGCTGCCCGGCCTGCTCCTCCATCTTGGGTAGAAATGCTGCTCCTTAATTCAGTTTCATGTGCAGAAAGCCAGCAGAGGCTAGAAGGGACGATGGCTACTCGGTCCCCATCGGGACCCCTCAGGGGCTGACCTGGGAGCCCGTGAAAGGGAGAAGCATGTGCCCTGCACAGGCCCAGCTCCATCCCCAGGGGACTCCCGAGAGAGACCCCCAAACCATCAGGGGATAGAAAGGCAGGACACCACAACAGGGGTGGTGGGCCAGGATGGGGCCCCATCAGGGGAAAGTCCAGTGGGGAGGGCCGGGGCCCCGTGGTGGCTCCAGGACCCTGCAGATGCCCAAATCCATGGTGTCAAGGCCATTTGCCACCATGGCAAATCCGTGCAGGACCTGCTGTGCACTTTGACTGTCTCCAGATGCCTTAGGCAAACACTGCACACGCTGATACACTGTGCTGTCCAGGGGCTGTCCGCTGATACACTGTGCTGTCCAGGGACTGTCCACAGGAGAACTGTCCGTGCATGCTCACTACCACCACAGGCAGTTTCATTCCCACTCCTGCAGACTGGGAGGAGATCTCTGCCATGTATCGGACAAATAAGGGGTTGATATCCAGAATAGGCAAAGATCCAGGGTTGTGTCTCACACACCTGCCTCCTGTCCCTCCAGTGAGCAGAAAGGAAACCCAAAAAGAAACCGAGAAGAAATTTTGACGTTGAGAAGTATAATAACTGAAATAAAATCTCAGTAGATGAAAAGCAGTTTAGAGCAGGCAAGAGTATCACTGAACTTGAAGGGCAAAAAGAAAGAAAAGACTAGACCTCGGTGAGCGGAGCTCGAGGCTGTGGGGTCAGAGCCTGGGGACCATGGGACACCTCACGTGTACCCACAAACCAGAAGCAGGGAGAGCATTTAAAGAGGTCATGTACCAGAACTTTCAGAATATGATGAAAAGCATGGCTGTAAACCTCCAAGAAACTTAGAGCTCCACGAAGAACGACTCACAGCGGCCCACGCTCTATCATCATGAATGCCGAAGCCAGTCTTTTCTGTCTCGGTGGCACTTGGGTCTGAACTCAGCAGCAGGCAGTAACTACCGGGCAGTGCCTCCAGTCCTATTCTTTGCAGATTGTTCTGGAGACAGGGTTGTACTCTTTCCCAGGCATGTGGCTGGACGAGGTCTGCCTAGGTTAAACTTCCCACCCTAGCCAGAATAACAGGCACACACACACTCTCTGTTAAGAGGGGATCTTAGGAACTTCTCTGCCAGGTCTGGCCTCTAACTGAAATCCTCCCAATCTCAGCCTCCTAGGTAGCTAGGATTTTAAGTAGGATCCATGGCACCCAGCTCAGCAGCAAAGGTGAAGACACTCACGCCACTCCACTTGACTGGCACAATTGCCTCCAACATTCCCAGAGAAACAAGAGTCAGGGGAGTTTGTTACCATAAGATCTGCTCTGTGAGGGTCACTCAGGGGTCCCGTAGGGTGACAGGAAAGAGCTGGACAGGAGGGATCTGAAGCCAGGGGAAGATAGGGAGCTCAGAGAGGAAAATGCATGGACTGGTAAGGGCCACGGCTGTCACTTTGGTTCATAATTTAAGAGGCTCATTCATTTAAATGAATGGTAAGTTCACATTCTTGGGGTCACGGTGCATAGAGGTTTAATTTTGTGACTTGAGCGCTGACAGGGAGGATGGGGTGTGAAAGGGAGACATTTCCTCTGCTCTTGAAGTGGATATAAATCAGAGTTCTGTCATGCAGGGGTTTGGTGTGGTCCCCATGGCAACCACAAAGACAATTGAGAGAGCAACGCAAACAGGAGCGAGAAACAAGCCAAGAAAGTCAAACAAGCACAAAAGATCATTTTGCAGAAAATGAAGGACAAAAGCTGTAACACATACCAAAAACAGTGGGAAAATGACGAACAAAAGCCCCATTTATCTAAGTGCACATGTATTTCACCATGAAACAGCAAAACAGAGACTGTAAAATGGATAGTGACACATGACCTAACTATGCGCTGTCCGCAAGAAACCCACTTTAGACAAGCTCTAGGAGACAAAAAGACAGTTCACACTAATAAAAGATCCAAAGCAGCAAACAGGCAATTAAAAACATTTACACACCAATAACAGATCAATAAGTGAGGCACAAAGCTGACAGAAGTGAGGATAAGAGTTTTCAGAAATGGTTGGAGGCCTCCGTGCCTTTTTGATCAACAGATAGGACAGCCAGACAGAAGACGGCCGAGCTCCGCGTCAGGCAGAAGGGCAAACAGTCCTGTGTGCTCAGCTGGCTGCAAGCAGAAACACCTTGCTGTTTGGAAGACGGGTAGATTTTAATAACGATGAAATGAAAGTTAGACAATCTCTACTAGAAGGAATTTCACTTTAAAGTTTTAGGTTTATAGTTTCGCTGTACCTCCATGAAGAAAACATCCCGTGTGATTTGATTTGACATTCGTTTTCACATATCAAATGCCACAAATCCTCAGGAAAGCTAAAATACCCCAGCTATTTTCAGGACTCCAAAGGCATCTTAAAGCCAATACCAAAAAAGCAGAAAAAGCTGCAAGCTGTGTTAATGCTCACTGGACGTGTGGTCTGGTCACCCCTGCAGGGCCCCAGTGGCCCGGTCACCCCGGCAGGGCCCCAGCAGCCTGGTTACCCCAGCAGGGCTCCAGTGGGCTCCTGCAAGCCGCACTGTCTCCTGTTGTGAGCAGGTCCACACTCTGTGTCCTTCTCCACATCAGAACTCACAGTCATCCGGGAAGCCGCAGCAGCAGCGCCGGCAGACAGCTATGGAAGAGTGGAGAAGGGGTCTCTCATGGTGCGCAGGGCCTGGCCAAACCTAGAGGACCTCTCTAGAGGTCTGCACCTGGCAGAACCAGATCATGGAGACTTGGAAGAAAACATGTCAGCACTCCAGACAGAAGGTTGGCTGATGGGAACGTGAGCTGGGAGAAGCAAGAGGAAACTCAAAGCTGAAAGAACATGTCTGTCAAGCCCGCACTGGGTGGAGGCCTGTAAACGGCAGAGGCCTGTGCTGGGGGAGGCCCGTGCTGGGGGAGGCCCGTGCTGGGGGAGGCTGTGCTGGGGGAGGCCTGTGCTGGGGGAGGCCCGTGCTGGGGGAGGCCCGTGCTGGGGGAGGCCCGTGCTGGGGGAGGCTGTGCTGGGGGAGGCCTGTGCTGGGGGAGGCCCGTGCTGGGGGAGGCCTGTAAACGGCAGAGGCCCATGCTGGGCAGAGGCCCAGAGGCCTGGGCTGGCTCTGTGTGATAGCGGGGCTGAGCTGGCCTGCCCGCATGGGCCATTCTCACTCCGGCTCCCCCTGGAGGCCTCCCAGCTCCTCCCTCAGCCTGGACACAGGGGTGGGAACAGCAAGCCCACTGGTTCTCAGGCCTTCCAGTCTGGTCAGGCCCCCAAGGCTGGCCCAGCCCAAAGACCCCTTCTTGACCATCCTCCTGGCCCAGACAGCACCGACCAAGCCCTGGGTGCACACACGAGCCCCAGAACCCCCTCAGCCTCCACTCTAGATCCCTTTAAGATCCTTCCATGCCTCTACGCCGGCCCCCAGGGGGGAAGGGGGAGAAGCGTTGGCATGGTATCACAGCAGACATTAAAGTGGGAAGCCAGGCTGGAGTTGTGGTTCAGATGACAGAGTGGTTCTGCAAGCAGGGGTCCCTGAGTCCAAACCCCACTACCTCCAAAAGAAAAGGAAATAAAACAGCACATCAAATGTGTGGTATGCAGCAAAGCTGTGCCAAGAAGTAAATTTACACAGCTAAACACATTAGAAAAGGGAAGTGCTTCAACCAATGGTCTGAGCTCCTACCTCAATAACCTAGAATAAGAACAAAGTGAGTAGAAGGAAATAATAAAGAAATGAAATCAATAAAATGAAAACAAAAGCAATATAGAAAACATCACATGGTTCTTGGAAAAATAACTAAAATTGACAAACTCCCAGAAGGACTGACCAAAAAATACCAGTTTCTAATATTAAGGGGGAAGAAGGGCTTGACACCAATCAAGATGTACTGAAGCCCCTCTAAGGTCTGAAATCAGGATTTGAACTCGGTACCTGATGCCTTCACTTATTGGCTAGCACATCTCCAACCTCTGTAAAGATAAATTTTTAAATGGACAAAAAGAGACTTTGCAGATATCAAAAGGATAATAAAAAGACAGAACCCAATATACATACATTTGGTAACTTCTTTTTTCTTTTTCTTTTTTTAGCCTTTTTTTTTGGTCTGGTTGTGGGGCCTGAACTCTGGGCCTGGGCGCTGTCCCTCAGCTCTTCAGCTCAAGGCTAGTGCTCTACCACCTGAGCCACAGTGCCACTTCTGGTTTTTTTTCTTTTTGCTTATGTGGTGCTGAGGAATCGAACCCAGGGCCTCAGGCATGCAAGGCAAGTGCTCTACCACTGAGCCAACTTCCCAGCCCACATTTGGTAACTTCACCATGTAGTGAGTTCTAGACTAATCTGGGCAGCATAGCAAGATCCTATCTTGAAAACCAACTAACCAAACCAACCAACACAACACAGAGGACAGGAGATTTGGCTCCCTACAAGAGTGCTTGACTAGCAGGTGCAAGGCCATGGTTCTCCACCGTGAAGAAAAGAAAGAAGGGAGGGAGGGAGGAAGGAAGGAGGGAAAGAAGGAAGGGAGGGAGGGAGGAGGAAAAGAAGGAAGGGAGAGAGGGAGGGAGGGAGGGAGGAAGGAAATATAATTCATAATTAAAAGACTCCTAAAATATTTCCAGACCCAGATGGTTTACTGGGGAATTCAGCCAAACATTTAAAAAAATTTTAACACCAATTTTCTACAAACTCTTCCAGAAAAGAGGACTTCCTGATTTCTTTTATGAAACTAGCAATATATATATATATATATATATATATATATATATATATATATATATATACACACACACACACCAGAATATGTAATACCAGATACCAGAACCAAAGACCATACCAGAGTGAGCCAGAGACCAACATTGCTCAAGTACACAGGGACAGAATCCCTCACAAAGTGTTGGTAAATAGAATTCAACAATACTTGAAACCAAACCATGCAGCCCACTGTATGCATGGGCTAAAGAAGCAGACTCACGTTCATAGCAACTGATGCAGAAAAAAACATTTGAAAAGGTCCCCACACATTCAGGATAAAAATTCTCAGAAATATGGAGATAGAGGCAAACCTTCAACCTGAAAAACATCATCTAGAAACCAAACACTGAAACTATACCAACACACCGTACTTACCAGTGAAAAACGGAATGCTTTCCCTGAGGCCACAATGTTCACTAGAGGCAAATGTGGATTCAGGGTATGCTGGAACTCCAGCCAACGTCACAGGCAAGGGACGGAACCGCAGGCCTAGACTAGACAAACAGACATAAAACTGCCTGTAGTTAACGATGGCGAGATCACCTATGCCAAAAATCCCAAATGATGTTATTAAAAAAGTAGAATGAATAGCAAAGTTTCTGGATATAAGAACAACATACAGAATCCATTGTATTTCTCTATGTTAGCAACAAAGGTGTGGAAATGGATGTAAAAGATGAAATACCATAGGAATCCCTAGGGAGGGAGGGGGAGGGGGGAAAGGAAAGGGAAGGAGGCTGACCGGTAATAAGTCCACTAAGGCAGGATTTCTATGTGGAAGCTGCCACGCTCTGAGGAGGGGAATCAGGGAAGACTACAGAAGTGTGTGCTGTGTTCAGTGAGTGGAAGGTTTAACCAAGGAGG
This sequence comes from Dipodomys ordii, assembly GCF_000151885.1. Lineage (NCBI taxonomy): Eukaryota > Metazoa > Chordata > Mammalia > Rodentia > Heteromyidae > Dipodomys > Dipodomys ordii. Next base: position 8,166 of record NW_012267274.1, read on the forward strand.
TGTTCTCAAAACTGATACATAAGCTTAACACAATTTCTATCAAAACCCCAACCAGATCTCATAGTCATAGCTACAATTGTTCTAAAGGGTAGGGAAATGAGTAATCAAACAGGAGGGGTCGGTCTGTCAGATTCCAGCACTGTCCAGGCTCCGAAGGGCCGTTGGCGTGGGAGGTGCACACTGAGCGACGGAATAGGAGAGAAAAGCGGGAGTAAAGCCCCAGACGTGTTCGGCTGACTTCTGACACGGGCACAGAGGGAATTCAGTGGGGGAAACACAGCTTTTCAACAAACTACGCTAGTGGGCAGAAAAAATGAGCGTGACTCAACTTTACTCCTCACATGAACACCAACTCAAAATGGGTCAATGTGGTACATGGAACAGGTTTAGAGTGGTGGAAGACAAACGGTCTGCGACTTTGGGGTCCAGGCGAGGCTAAGAGCGCTGGGCTGGCCGCCACGCAGGGTGCAGTGGGGGCTGGACACCGTCCGCACAGGCTTTGCATCTACACCAGCAAAGGAGGGCCCAGACAAAATGAGCAAGAACATAGATGTGTGCATGTAAACGGTGCCGATGCTCATCACTAGCCCTTCAGGACACGGAAATGAAAACCACTGCACACCTAGTAGAGTGGCTACAACAGAAAATGGCACTGATGACAAGAGAAAAGCTTCCTGAGAGCAATGGGAACACAAAAGTGCAGCTCCTCGGGAAAAATTCGTTAGTTTCCCCCCAAAAAGAAATCAGTCCTGCCAGGTGCTGATGGCTTCTATCGGTAATCCTGGCTACTCAGGAGAACAAGATCTGGAGGATCGAAGTTCAAGGCCAGCCCAGGTAGAAACGTTCAAGAGACTCTATTTCCAAAACAACTAGCAGAGGTCAGGCTGGACGAGTGACCCAGTGCCAGCCAAGCCAGCTTGAGGCCCTGAATTCAAACTCCACTACTGAAAGAAAAAAAATCAATTGTATGCCCAGAAAGGCTGGGTTTGACCCTGCATGACTACACGTCTATCCCCATCCAGCTGTACATCACTGCTTTTAGGTCTGTGCATCACGACCTGAGTCTGTGACTACCCCGGAGTTCTTCCATAAACCAGGATGCAGCCACTCCCAGATGAAGCATCCACCTTCAAGACTCACTCCGAGCCAGTGAGGCCCAGCCTGAAGGCAGCACTGATATAACTCCCTGTGTATGGCATTCTCGTCAATAGTTTTCTTTTGATTTTTGAGACAAGGTCTCATTGTGTAGCCGTGCTGTCCTGGAGCTTACAATGTACTCCAGCTTGGTCTTGAACTCTAAATCTCAGTCCTGCAGTAGCTTCCCAAGTGCTGAGATTACAGGCACGCGCCACAATGTCTATCTGCCTGTAGGGTATTTTTGAGATGGAACCAGCACTGGACAGGGAGACCTTGGGCCCCTTGGGGTACCCTGCCCTCGCCAGGGCGCTGAGGGTGCATTTCCCTACTCCTCTGTGCCTTGCCAGTTCAGCCTAGGCAATTGCAGTAATAGCACGTGCCAGGTTGTGTCCAGGATTAGGTGGGGATGGTTCTCGGGTCAGAACTGACCTCTCTGCCTGTAGCAGCTTCCAGTGAGCACCGCAGCCTGCCAACTCCCCCTTGGCCCTGGGCTTCCCCACGTGTCAACTCCCCCAGTCATGGCAAGCAAGGGCAAAAGGCTCACTGGAGGAGGCTGCTGGGACTGGCACTCTGCTGGGCTGCTCCTCGATGGGATCACAGCTGAGCTAGCAGGACCACATCCACCAGGCTCATGTTCCGAGACACAGAGCTTGCCACAGCTCGCCAGAGGCTCCATCTCCTTTAGAGATCACAGAGCTTGCCACAGCTCACCAGAGCCTCCATCTCCTTTACAGATCACAGAGCTTGTCACAGCTCGCCAGAGGCTCCATCTCCTTTAGAGATCACAGAGCTTGCCACAGCTCGCCAGAGGCTCCATCTCCTTTAGAGATCTCAGAGCTTGCTACAGCTCGCCAGAGGCTCCATCTCCTTTAGAGATCACAGAGCTTGCCACGCTCCCCAGAGGCTCCATCTCCTTTAGAGATCTCAGAGCTTGTCACAGCTCACCAGAGTCTCCATCTCCTTTAGAGATCACAGAGCTTGTCACAGCTCACCAGAGGCTCCATCTCCTTTAGAGATCTCAGAGCTTGTCACAGCTCACCAGAGGCTCCATCTCCTTTAGAGATCTCAGAGCTTGTCACAGCTCGCCAGTGCCTCCATCTCCTTTAGAGATCACAGAGCTTGCCACAGCTCACCAGAGGCTCCATCTCCTTTAGAGATCTCAGAGCTTGCCACAGCTCTCCAGAGGCTCCATCTCCTTTAGAGATCACAGAGCTTGCCACAGCTCGCCAGAGGCTCCATCTCCTTTAGAGATCTCAGAGCTTGTCACAGCTCGCCAGAGCCTCCATCTCCTTTAGAGATCTCAGAGCTTG
>NW_012267274.1:11242-16476 GCF_000151885.1 Dipodomys ordii
CCCCAGAGGCTCCATCTCCTTTAGAGATCTCAGAGCAAGCCACAGCTCACCAGAGCCTCCATCTCCTTTAGAGATCTCAGAGCTTGCCACAGCTCCCCAGAGTCTCCATCTCCTTTAGAGATCTCAGAGCTTGCCATAGCTCACCAGAGGCTCCATCTCCTTTAGAGATCACAGAGCTTGTCACAGCTCGCCAGAGGCTCCATCATCTTTGGAGATCTCAGAGCTTGCCACAGCTCACCAGAGCCTCCATCTCCTTTAGAAATCTCAGAGCTTGCCACAGCGCACCAGAGGCCGTAGACATACTCTCTCAAAGTTTGGAGCCCAGAAGTAGTAGGTCAGGGTGCAGTGGCTCCTCACCCTCTAAAGGCCCTGGCTCCAGGCTCCCCGGCCTGGGGCCCGTCCCTGCACACTCGGCCTCATCTTCCCGTGACCTGCTCTCTTCTGTCTCAAATTCCTTCCTCCTTTCTTCTGTAAGGATGCACAGCAGCACACCCGGCCCCCCTGAGTCCAGGACCACGTATCTCAGACCCTTACTTCAGTCGCATCTGCAGACTCTTTCCAAACCAGGCCGTGTTTCCCACGATGTCTTGTGAGGATGTGGTCCGGCATTGTGCCTCACCACCTTCTGCTGTTACCAAACGGAGAACGCGGCAGCTCCATGCAGGCTCTGGCGCCTGAGGAAACACCACTTGTCTTGGGAAGGTGCCCCCACCAGAGCCGACCTGGGCAGTAAGACAGGACCAGGCTCCGTGCGGCCCGGCAGCCAGTCCTGCCCTCAGCTTGCGCTGTGTGGGTTGATCAATCTCAACAGGTGCCCTGTGCTGGGAAGGGCCTTCCCTCTGGACATGCACAGAAAGCGACAATTTCAAGACCTGATGTCAGCTGGGGACAGGTTGCTCATAGACAAGCAGCCACTGTCTGGACAACTGTGTGGCCACCTGCAGGCCACGTGCTGCCCACATCACCTGGCAGAGCCAACTCTGGAGCTGACGTCGGCTGAACACTCACCGTGATGGGTGACCCCGGTTCACCAGGCAGGCGCTGCCCGGGGGGAGCGGGGTCCTGTGATGGGCAGCGGCCCCTGGTGATGGGTGACCCCGGTTCACCAGGCAGGTGCTGCCTGGGGAGCGGGGTCCTGTGATGGTCAGCAACCCCTGGTGATGGGTGACCCCGGTTCACCAGGCAGGCGCTGCCCGGGGGGAGCGGGGTCCTGTGATGGGCAGCGGCCCCCGGTGTACAGCGGGGGCTCGTTAGTACCAGTGCAGGCAGAAATCTCAGAGGTAGAGGACCAGAGGGCCAGTACTCCCTGCTCTCCCAGGACCAGCCTCCAACAGCCCAAGGAAAATGCAGATCACAGTTGCTGAGAGAAGAGTCACCTGGTCCTGAGGACAGCCAGACCTACAACCAGCAGGTTTGGGGACAGGGTGGCTTGTTGCAGAAGCATCGCCTGTTTCACTGGAAGTTCCCTGGAAACCTACTCACAAAGCTCATCCTTATTACAATTCACCCAGAACTGACACCAAACATAATCAACACCAGGGGGTTAACATTATGCTATTTTTTTAGTATGCTCCTAAAACTAAAGATCTACCGGGCAGTACAATGATTCCAACAAGGGACCAAACAGCTTTTGTGAAGTTGAATACCATCGTGCTGAAAGTAAAAAGTTCACGAGAAGAATTCAATAACAGATTTGATCTCATAGAAACAAGATATTTTGAAGTGCAGGTGAGTGAGGTTATCCAAACCAAGGAAAAGAAAGGAATAAACAGTCAGGAATGAGTCTCAAAGATGTGTGGGGCCCATGGAGCACAGAAAGATGGCCACAGAGCTGAAATGGGATCCGGGCACAGGCAGCAGGAGATGCCCCTGCGAGGAAAGGAAGCGTCTTATATCATGTGAGCTCAGTGTCTACGATGAGAAACTAGAGAGGAGAGAGAAAGGAACGAAGAAGATCAGGACAAACATCAGTGAAACAAATACATGGTGTTTTAGTATATCAATAAAACCAGCAGCCCCCCCCAAAAAAAAGAACAAGAAATATATTTAAAGTAAATGAAAACATCAGTCACATGTCAACACAATTTCAAATATTTTCCTATTGAAAAACACAGCTAAAATAAATGTTTTAATTACCTGACTTGTGTAACTGTAAGCCCTCGGTGTATCACCTTTATCAATAATTTCTAAAAAAAAAAAAAAAAAACATAGCTAAGGGAATGAAGAGACCAGCAGCTGAGCAGGTAAAATACCTGCCATGTTCACACCTGGCAGAGAGCTGGTTCTGCAATACATGAAGAACTCGCTCAAAATAGGATGTGCCACCCTGCAAGACCGCATCAAACTGAACGCATTAACTCCTTGCCAAAGCAGGTGAACAAACGGCAGTACACCGATGAAGGTACTCGGCAGGAACCCGCACACAGTGCCTCTGTGTACCTAAAATGATGACCAAAACCAAACCCAAACCCAAACAAGCACCATCGTGTCAGTCAGGAGGTGGAGGGACTGGAGGCAATGAGTCCGTTTATTAAGAAGTGAGCACACACGCCACTCCAGGGGCAAGTCCTGCACAGACTTACATAAGAATGTGTGTGGCAGCACTGTACATCCAGGTCCATCTGAATGACCCTCCCCGGGGAATGCTGAAGTAAATGGTGGCATGCTGGTACCACAGGCACTACACAGCCACAACACATACCACAGAGCATCATACAGCCACTAGCCAAACGGGAACTGCAAAGAGTTACACATCCACAAAGCAACGCACTGCTGACACACAACGGGTCCATTACAGGCCGATCTTGAGGACAAGTGGAAGAGAGACCTTAAGACACAGAAGCCGTTAGCATGAAGTTCTGCACAGGAGAGAGGAGACTGACCTACACACCCGAGCCGCCCGGGGTCTCCTGGGGCTTTCTGAGGCCAACATGGGCAAATTTCCCACAAGGAGGCACGAGCAAACTTAGGAGTGAAAAACGTGCATCCTAACTGCGTGCTAACCTGGGTTTTCACAGGCAGCAATCCTGCATAGTGTGTTCATTTTTCTATGCAAGTGCCTCAATAGTTACAAATGAAAATTCCCTTCTGTCCCTCCTCAGCTATCACGGACTTTCTTCCTGAGGCCAAAGCCTCATTCTCTAGTCCTACAGTTCACCCTCCAAACAGCAGGATGCCTGTGTCTCTGGTTCACAGCTTGTTGCTCATACAACTGGCCCTGTCCCCCAGCCCTTGCCAGGCAAGGTATGCAGGCAGGTGAGGCCAGCTGTCCCTCTGTGTCTCTGTCTGCCTGTCTGCCTGCCTGTCTGTCTGTCTTTCTGTCTGCCTGTCTGCCTGCCTGTCTATCTGCCCACCTGTCTGTCTGTCTGCCCACCTGTCTGTCTGTCTGTCTGCCTGCCTGCCTGCCTGTCTGCCTGACTGTATGTCTGCCTGTCTGCTTGCCTATCTGCCCACCTGTCTGTCTGTCTGTCTGTCTGCCTGCCTGCCTGTCTGCCTGACTGTATGTCTGCCTGTCTGCCTGCCTGTCTATATGTCTATCTGACTCAGGGTTCCTGGGCCCTGGCAGCTTAGTGTCTTCCCAGAATCCTGTGGTGATAACGGATCACACCCAGGCACTCTGGGTAATTACACCTCAATGAAGGGTAATTACACCACTTTCTTCTTTTTAAGAAGCACAATCTGGTTGTTTGATCTGTTCCCAAATCTACTCTTGCACTGAGTCTCATCTGGTTCTAGTTAAATGTGCATTTTGTTTATTGCATATGATTTGACTAAATAATTAAAATATCTCTTGATGAAATATAGCCTTTAAACTAGGATGTGCATTGTTGGGTGATGGATATAGCACCATCTACCTACCATTTATAAGATCATTTTCTGACTTGTTCAGCCTAGTAAGAGGCTGAGAGGCGTAATCCAGTCTAGGCTCCTGCTGGAGGTGACTCAGTCACCAGCACACATGGCAGGCTTGTCTCCAGCTCCAGGCCCAGGGCTCTGTCCCCTCAGGCCTGACCTGAAAGGGGATGTCCCAATGGGACTTTGGAGATGGCATCTCCCCCGTTCCTCCAGACACCCAGCCCTCCCCACTGGGGACTCTGTGTCACTGACAGTCACTATCTGTGCACTCAGGAGGCCGAAGGAATATCCTGGATTGTGAGGAGTCTCTACACAGCCCTGCAAGAGAACATGATGCTCAGTAGAGCTTATGAGAACTGGAACTGAATGCCCTGTGAGGAAGGACTGAGTGTGAGGAATGATGGCTGAGTGTGAGGAATGATGGCTGAGTGTGAGGAATGATGGCTGAGTGTGAGGAATGATGGCTGAGTGTGAGGAATCATGAGTGTGAGGAATCATGGCTGAGTGTGAGGAATCATGGCTGAGTGTGAGGAAGGATGGCTGAGTGTGAGGAATGATGGGTGAGTGTGAGGAATCATGGATGAGTGTGAGGAAACATGGCTGAGTGTGAGGAATCATGACTGAGTGTGAGGAATGATGGCTGACTGTGAGGAATCATGACTGAGTGTGAGGAATCATGACTGAGTGTGAGGAATCATGGCTGAGTGTGAGGAAACATGAGTGTGAGGAATGATGGCTGAGTGTGAGGAATCATGACTGAGTGTGAGGAAACATGGCTGAGCGTGAGGAATCATGACTGAGTGTGAGGAATCATGGCTGAGTGTGAGGAATGATGGGTGAGTGTGAGGAATCATGACTGAGTGTGAGGAATCATGACTGAGTGTGAGGAATCATGGCTGAGTGTGAGGAAACATGACTGAGTGTGAGGAATCATGGCTGAGAGTGAGGAATGATGGCTGAGTGTCAGGAATCATGACTGAGTGTGAGGAATCATGAGTGTGAGGAAACATGGCTGAGTGTGAGGAATGAGGGCTGAGTGTGAGGAATCATGACTGTGAGGAATCATGGCTGAGTGTGAGGAATGATGACTGAGTGTGAGGAATCATGAGTGTGAGGAATCATGGCTGAGTGTGAGGATTCATGGCTGAGTGTGAGGAATCATGGCTGAGTGTGAGGAATCATGCCTGAGTGTGAGAAATGATGGCTGAGTGTGAGGAATCATGATTGAGTGTGAGGAATCATGGCTGAGTGTGAGAAATGATGGCTGAGTGTGAGGAATCATTACTGAGTGTGAGGAATCATGGATGATTGTGAGGAATCATGAGTGTGAGGTATCATGGCTGAGTGTGAGGAATCATGGCTGAGTGTGAGGAATCATG
>NW_012267274.1:17185-18741 GCF_000151885.1 Dipodomys ordii
TGTGAGGAATCATGACTGAGTGTGAGGAATCATGGCTGAGTGTGAGGTATCATGACAGAGTGTGAGGAATCATGACTGAGTTTGAGGAATCATGATTGAGTGTGAGGAATCATGGTTGAGTGTGAGGAATGATGGCTGAGTGTGAGGAATCTTGATTGAGTGTGATGAATGATGGCTGAGCGTGAAGAATCATGGGTGAGTGTGATGAATCATGACTGAGTGTGAGGAATCATGACTGAGTGTGATGAATGATGGTTGAGCGTGAAGAATCATGGGTGAGTGTGAGGATTCATGGCTGAGTGTGAGGAATGATGACTGAGTGTGAGGAATCATGGCTGAGTGTGAGGAATCATGACTGAGTGTGAGGAATCATGGCTGAGTGTGAGGATTCATGACTGAGTGTGAGGAATCATGGCTGAGTGTGAGGAATCATTGAATCATGACTGAGTGTGAGGAATGATGGCTGAGCGTGAAGAATCATGGCTGAGTGTGAGGAATCATGGCTGAGTGTGAGGAATCATGGCTGAGTGTGAGGATTCATGACTGAGTGTGAGGAATCATGGCTGAGTGTGAGGAATGAGGGCTGAGTGTGAGGAATCATGGTTGAGTGTGAGGAATCATGATTGAGTGTGAGGAATGATGTCTGAGTGCGAGGAATCATGGCTGAGTGTGAGGAATCATGGTTGAGTGTGAGAAATGATGGCTGAGTGTGAGGAATCATTACTGAGTGTGAGGAATGATGACTGAGTGTGAGGAATCATGAGTGTGAGGAAACATGGCTGAGTGTGAGGAATCATGACTGAGTGTGAGGATTCATGGCTGAGTGTGAGGAATAATGGCTGAGTGAGAGGAATCATGGCTGAGTGTGAGGAATCATGGCTGAGTGTGAGAAATGATGGCTGAGTGTGAGGAATCATTACTGAGTGTGAGGATTCATGGCTGATTGTGAGGAATCATGACTGAGTGTGAGGAATGATGACTGAGTGTGAGGAATCATGAGTGTGAGGAATCATGGCTGAGTGTGAGGAATCATGGCTGAGTGTGAGGAATCATGAGTGTGAGGAATCATGACTGAGTATGAGGAATCATGGCTGAGTGTGAGGAATCATGGCTGAGTGTGAGGAATCATGGCTGAGTGTGAGGAATCATGGCTGAGTGTGAGGAATGATGTCTGAGTGTGAGGAATGATGGCTGAGTGTGAGGAATCATGATTGAGTGTGAGGAATCATGCCTGAGTGGGAGGAATCATGGCTGAGTGTGAGGAATCATGATTGTGAGGAATCCTGTCTGAATGTGAGGAATCATGACTGAGTGTGATGAATGATGGCTGAGCGTGAAGAATCATGGCTGAGTGTGAGGAATCATGGCTGAGTGTGAGGAATCATGACTGAGTGTGATGAATCATGACTGAGTGTGAGGAATCATGACTGAGTTTGAGGAATCATGATTGAGTGTGAGGAATCATGGCTGAGTGTGAGGAATGATGACTGAGTGTGAGGAATCATGGCTGAGTGTGAGGAATCATGACTGAGTGTGAGGAATCATGGCTGAGTGTG
>NW_012267274.1:19701-23232 GCF_000151885.1 Dipodomys ordii
TGTGAGGAATGATGGCTGAGTGTGAGGAATCTTGACTGAGTGTGATGAATGATGGCTGAGCGTGAAGAATCATGGGTGAGTGTGAGGAATCATGGGTGAGTGTGATGAATCATGACTGAGTGTGAGGAATCATGACTGAGTATGATGAATGATGGCTGAGCATGAAGAATCATGGGTGAGTGTGAGGAATCATGGCTGAGTGTGAGGAATGATGACTGAGTGTGAGGAGTCATGGCTGAGTGTGAGGAATCATGACTGAGTGTGAGGAATCATGACTGAGTGTGTGAGGATTCATGACTGAGTGTGAGGAATCATGGCTGAGTGTGAGGAATCATTAGTGTAAGGAATCATGACTGAGTGTGAGGAATCATGGCTGACTGTGAGGAATCATGGCTGAGTGTGAGGAATCATGGCTGAGTGTGAGCAGTGACTGACAGCCTCCGGAATTTTCCAGAGTGTACTGGCGCAGTGGAGCACCACCCCACCCCTCTCCTGCCAGCGGGAGTTTCGCCGCCCTCCATGGTGATTCCTCCAGAATCGCTTCCGCGTGCTGCGCTCGGGCTGCACAGGGAACGCAAGCTGGCAGGTGGCCGCTGGCTCCTGCTCTCCCGAGAACCCGGGCTGCCGATTCTCAGCTGGAGGCCTGTGGTCGGCCGGCTCTGCCGGGCAGGTGGCTTGATACTGGCTTCATGTGGCCTTCACAGCAGAAGGCTTTCCTGTGTTTAGGGACGGCAGAGCTCTAGGGCACCCGTGACGTTGGTGTGGACCCAGATCCCACAGCGGGCAGACCCCGGCGCCAGGGCCCAGCCTGCATCCCTTCCTGGGGGATGACCGGCCGGATCACGCCGGGAGGGACAGGCACCCAGGAGACGCACTCCTACCCACTCTGCGGAGCTCAGCCTGGGCCTCCACTCAGCACGTCTTCCTTCACCTAACGCTGTCCACCCTGAGGAGGAGGGACCCCGTGGCCCCAAAGAAACAGCCTGTCCTTGAGTCCAAAGGAAGGGCTGTCGGGAAGGCCCAGCCCGTGCCCAGGCTCCTGGGAGGGCTCTCTCTGTCCCCAGACCCTGAGAAGGGGCCACTGCATCCCTGGACCCCTGCGCGATCCAACTCGGCAAAGACCCCTGTGCCCCACAGCGGTGTCTCCCCCGTCCTCGCCCATGGGAAACCACCGGGGGCAGGAGGTAGATCCAGGGTGGGTGTGCGAAGGCACCGACGCCTGGTGGCAGGTGAGAGCTCTGCACCTGCAGGCCTGCCTCCCGTGGTCTGAGTAGAGGAGGCTGCGGTCAGTCTGACATCCCAGATAGGCCCTGGGCAGCCCCCGGGAGCCCAGTGCCCTGCCCTGCCCTGGGTGACCTGGAGCAGCCCTGCTGCCTTTCCATTCCCCAGGGTCCCAAGTACAGAAGAGCCAGAAGCCCTGCCTTGTCCTCGGCACGCCCACGGCCCCTCCTTCACCGCAGGGCCTCTGGGCACCCCGGCCACCATGTCCCCTTCAGTAAGGAGCACCCCACAGAGCCAGCAGCTGGGCGCGAGGTCACAGGGCAGCTTAGCCCTGCCCGCTCTTCCCCCATGACTCCTCAGGCAGATGATCTCCTGAAGACGTCGGTTCATGTGACTGGAGCCACAGTCTTCTCTGTTGGTTCCGGAACCCCAGGACCTAGAGGAGGGAGGAACTCTGTAGCCTCAAGGCCCCGTGAAGGCCTGGAGTGTGGACGACGCTGTCTTCTGATGGATCCACGGGTCTTTGCCCGACAGCCAGAAAGGACAACCAATTCCCCTTCCAGACTTGCAGCAGTGACGAGGGCCCCCACGGCAGGTCTGGCCACTGACCACGCCCGTGTCCAGTCAGGGCTGTGAAGGCGGTGGGTGGACGGAGGCTGAGCACCTCGCCAGGAGGGAGCCCAGCCCCCAGCTAAACCCTGCGACCAACGCAGCCTGGATTGACGCACAAGCCCTGGCCCGAGGTGGGGCCTGCTGGCATCGTAGCTGCCCTCAGCCGTGGCCCTCAGCCGTGGCCCTCAGCCGTGGCCCTCAGCCCTTGGGCTCCACAAGACCACAGGGTCTCCGTGGCAAGTCAAGATCCACTGTGGAATCTGACACGGGTCTCTGCCTGCCACTGGGCCAGGGTCAGAGGACAGAGACTCCCCTGATAACCTCAAGAACCCCATTCCTCTCGGACCCCAACAGATGCCCACAGTGGCACGTGGAGAAGACAATTTATGCACGGTCTTGTGACGTTGTCCTAAGATCAGACACTGTCACGGGAAGGGCCCCTGGCACAGCTTTGGCAAGGCCTTTCCCGATTCAGGGAGGCCAGGAGGAATGCACAGAGTCGGCCCTGCAGACTGGGTGCCCACAGGCTGGGCCAGGCCCAGTGAGGAGCCCAGGGCAGTGCGGGGCGGGGGGGGGGTGCACCTGCCAACCCCAGCGAGCTTGGGCCACAGTGGGAGAGACTCCCCCAGGGGCCCAGAAGGCATCCCAGGGGACCTTTGATTTTGAGAATCTCACTTGTTCATAACAGTGCTACTTGTGCTAAGATTTTAATTTTTAAAGAAACCGTGCAAGTCATTTATGGTATAAATACAAAACCATTCAAGCCCAGGATTCATTTAATTAAAAAGAAGCAGCATCTTTTATCCACTTCGTAATTCAGCACAGGCAAGCACGTTTTCAAGGGGTGACAATTCTCACATGAAAGGACATTTAGAAAGCAGATGGCAACGCGGCAGAGAAGCTGAGTCTTATATAAACGGCGCTCGGGCGAGCCAGCAGGCAGCAGCTCACAGACCCGAGCTCACGGCCACACCGGGCGTGGCGGACGCCTGACCCGAGCCATGGAGGTCCCAGGACCACGCATCGCCAGTGTCCAGAGATGAACCAAGCAGAGGGGCCAGCGTCCCAGGGGCCTGCGGCGGGCGGGGAGGGGGCCGCCGCCAGCCTCCCTCACTCCAGCCTCCCTCACTCCAGCCTCCCTCACTCCGGCCTCCCTCACTCCAGCCTCACTCACTCCAGCCTCCCTCACTCCGGCCTCCCTCACTCCAGCCTCACTCACTCCAGCCTCCCTCACTCCGGCCTCACTCACTCCAGCCTCTCTCACTCCAGCCTCCCTCACTCCGGCCTGGCTCACTCTGGCCTCACTCTGGCCAGTGTAAGGTGCAGCAACAGCACACGGCCCAAGAACCTCAAGCCGCCCCAGCCACGGCCCGGGGTGCAGGGCCCAGTGCTGCCTCACTTGCTCCCCAGCGATTCCTGGGTTTGTTTTGTCTCGGGTTTCCCTTTGCACACAGCACCTCTGTTCCCACCCAGCAATTAGCAGGGGCAGGGCGGGGCGGGCTGGACTCCCCTGGGAACTAGCAGGACAGCTTCGCCCCCGTGGGGCACGGCGCCCCAAGCCAACACCAGCAGCCACCAGGGACTCAGTCCACCTCCCCTCCACCCCCTCCCACTTGACCACCTGCCCTCCCTTCCCTCCCTTCCACTCTCCCCTCACCTCTCTCCTCTCCTCTCTCCTCCTCTCTCCTCCTCTCTCCT
>NW_012267274.1:23429-25520 GCF_000151885.1 Dipodomys ordii
CTCCTCTCTCCTCTCTCCTCTCTCCTCCTCTCTCCTTCTCTCTCGTCTCTCGTCTCTCCTCTCCTCTCTCCTCTCTCCTCTCTCACAGATGCTGGCTGCGGGCAGCTCCCTAGAGCCGGGGCGTCTACAGTGGCTGCAGCACCCAGGCCAGGCCTGGCCAGGGCTGGGGACCCATAAGCCGCCCGCCCGCACTCTCTGTGCTGCTGCCGGCCCCGCCCCCTCAGCTTCCTCGGGTCCCCGCCCCCTCAGCTTCCTCGGGTCCCCGCCCCCTCAGCTTCCTCCGGGGCCCACCCCCCTCAGGTTCCTCCCGGGCCCCGCCCCCTCAGGTTCCTCCCGGGCTCCGCCCCCCTCAGGTTCCTCCGGGGCCCCGCCCCCTCAGCTTCCTCCGGGGCCCCGCCCTCCTCAGCTTCCTCCCGGGCTCCGCCCCCCTCAGGTTCCTCCGGGGCCCCGCCCCCCTCAGGCTCCTCCCGGGCTCCGCCCCCCTCAGCTTCCTCCGGGGCCCCGCCCCCTCAGGTTCCTCCGGGGCTCCGCCCCCCAGCAGGAGAGCCACCCTAGGTCACGCACAGGTCCGGACCCCACGTGGGCCATGCACATGCGCAGAAGGCCCGTCTCCCTACAGAACGCAGCCGGGCCGGCCTCGGGCGGCACTCGCGGGCCCTCCTCTGTCTGAGCGCTGCGCCCGCGCTGTCTGAGGGCCTCGGGCGGCACTCGCGGGCCCTCCTCTGTCTGAGCGCTGCGCCCGCGCTGTCTGAGGGCCTCGGGCGGCACTCGCCGGCCCTCCTCTGTCTGAGGGCCTCGGGCGGCACTCGCCGGCCCTCCTCCGTCTGAGCGCTGCGCCCGCGCTGTCTGAGGGCCTCGGGCCGGGTGTCGTGCGGTGACAGCCCTGCGCAGCGCCCCCGTGTGCATTCCCAGCGTGTCCCCGGGCTGGGGCGCGTGCGCACAGCTCACCTCGGAGGGGCCGCACTGGGCACAGGCCCCCACCACTTTCAAGCTGCGAATGCCCACAGAACTGGCTGGCTTGGTGTGGCAGGACCCGGTCCCGGATGGAGCTCCGGAGACAGCGCCGACCCCACCCCGGCCTCCTGAGCCCCGCCCCGTGAGAAGGGACATGGGCTGGCCCCCGCTGGCCGACGCTTCCAGAACAGGGAGCAGTGCCGGCGGGAGGCGCCGGGGCCTCGGCACGGAGCCCCGGAGAGGTTTCTAGGTCGCCACGAGGTGCGCTAGGCTATTTTTACCCAATTGCTGTTATATGGAGTCCAGAAGTGTCTGCTCTTCCTGCCGGGCCATTGCTGCCACTGGTGGCAAAATCTGTCATCAAAAATGGGAGAAAAGTTCAACAGAAACTGCACTGGACTATACATCCCTGCTTTCTGAGTTCAGCCCTTGTCAGGGGCTGGCGGCCGGTCAAGGCATCGGGTTCAGGGGAGGCAGGGCCTGCGCCAGGGAGCAGCGGGGGACGGGGGGGGGACGGGGCTCCTCAGGAGAGCAGGGGGTCTGCCGACACACAGACACAGACGTGGAGACGTGGCAGTGCCGTGGACGGACCACGCTCGCCTTTGAGCGCTCCCTGGCTGTGTCTACTAACCAGGAAGAAGGCTGACCATCCTGCAGAGCTGCTGTACGTGGCTCCTTTAAACTTGTGCTATTACCAATAACTCGGGTCTGGTGGCAGATGCAGAGTGTCAGGAAATGAAGCAGGAGTATAATAAATGTTCAAAGCACACACAAAACAACCATACTCTAGTCAGCCATGGAGTCAGAGAGCTTTTATGAACAAGTATGTTTACACAATTCTTTATAAGTCTAATGCCAGTAACCTCAGCACAGAAAATCCTTGGCCTGAGCCAGGTCTGAGCAGCCCAGCCCAGGTCCTCACCACAGGCCCCGCACCCCCAGACCAGAGCCCCCCAGACATAGTGCTAAGATCCTCACCACAGCCCCGCACCTGTCAGACCAGAGTCCCCCAGACGCAGAGCTGAGATCCTCACCACAGCCCCGCACCTCCAGACCAGAGCCCCCCAGATGCAGAGCTGAGATCCTCACCACAGCCCCGCACCTGTCAGACCAGAGCCCCCCAGACATAGTGCTGAG
>NW_012267274.1:26505-28577 GCF_000151885.1 Dipodomys ordii
ACCACAGCCCCGCACCTGTCAGACCAGAGCCCCCCAGACATAGTGCTGAGATCCTCACCACAGCCCCGCACCTGTCAGACCAGAGTCCCCCAGACTCAGAGCTGAGATCCTCACCACAGGCCCCACACCCCCAGACCAGAGCCCCCCAGACGCAGAGCTGAGATCCTCACCACAGCCCGGCACCTGTCAGACCAGAGTCCCCCAGATGCAGAGCTGAGATCCTCACCACAGCCCCGCACCTCCAGACCAGAGCCCCCCAGATGCAGAGCTGAGATCCTCACCACAGCCCCGCACCTGTCAGACCAGAGCCCCCCAGACATAGTGCTGAGATCCTCACCACAGCCCCGCACCTGTCAGACCAGAGTCCCCCAGACTCAGAGCTGAGATCCTCACCACAGGCCCCACACCCCCAGACCAGAGCCCCCCAGACGCAGAGCTGAGATCCTCACCACAGGCCCCCGCACCTCCAGGCCAGAGCCCCCCAGACGCAGAGCTGAGATCCTCACCACAGGCCCCCGCACCTCCAGGCCAGAGCAGAGTTGCAGCAAGTTGCAGCCAGTGTCCTGTCCTGCAGAAAGGTGTAGGACTCTGAGGACCAGAGGACTTCCACTGCTGACACTGCAGACAAAGCCCAGATGGTGCGTGAGAAACACAAGTCTGCTCCGACGGACAGCAGGCCAAGCCCACCGCACACTGCCATCCTGGACAGACATTTCCCACATGACGGCTGTGTGTGCAGAGCTGAGGGAGTCTGGCGCAGGGCACAGGGGACATGGCGTCCCGCCCCTGGCACCCACCCATCAGAAGGAGCCACACTCTACACAGGGACACGGGCGATTGTGCTCAGAACCACCTACCAGGGCTGCTCAAGCAACGCCGGGGAGCCGAGGACAATGCCGGCAGGTGTGCGGCCCGCAGGAGCAATGGCAGCCCTCTGCGGGCCATCCAGGGCCCCGTATGCGTGGCACGGTCCTCAACTGTGACCTTTGGGCTGCCAGGCCTTACTGAGGGCTCTGTGACAGAGCTGCCACTTTGAAGCGTCCAGAGTTTGTCTCTCTCTTAGTGTGGGATTGAGCCTCTCTCTGACCCTGCCCATTTTGGCTTCTGATGCTTTGGAACTATTTAGGGCTATGAATATTTGTAAGTGTTATGCCTTCCAGGTGAGTTAATGAAAATCGATCATTTGGGCCTTTTTGTCTTCAGTGGTGCTCTTTCTGAGAGGCCCCTCCCTGCTCAGTGCGGAGGGCACACAGCCCCTCACCTCCCTGCCCGGCCAGCCTAGCCAGCCTCGTCTCTTCCCGTCCGCTCACTTGAAGCTGTTTACATCGACGTGCCTTGCTTAGAGACAGCCCCTACTTGGCTTGCTCATTTCTTATCTGTTTTTATAATCTCTGGATTTTTAGTTGGCATTAATGTTTAATCTATTTGCTGACATGGTTGAATTTGGGTCTCCACTTAGTTTTTTCCCTGTTTTTTCTCTATTTTGGCAGCACTGGGGTTTGGACTCAGAGTCTCCTGCTAAGCCAGCTCTCTTTGACACTGGCCTTTTTTGTTGTTGGTGGTGGTCGTGGGGCCGGAACTCTGGGCCTGGGTGCCGTCCCTCAGCTCTTCAGCTCAAGGCTAGCGCTCTACCACCTGAGACTCAGCCCCACTTCCGGCATTTTCTGCTTATGTGGTGCTGAGGAATCGAACCCAGGGCCTCATGCATGCAAGGCAAGTGCTCTACCACTGAGCCACCTTCCCAGCCCCCACATTTCCCAAATTGCAGTACTAGGAACTTATTCCTTTCACTTTTGTGTGTGTGTGTGTGTGTGTGTGTGTGCAAATTGCAGTACTAGGAACTTATTCCTTTCACGTTTGTGTGTGTGTGTATGTGTGTGTGTGTGTCTTTGAGATTTTTTTTGCTCAAGCACTCTGCGACTTGAGCCACAGCTCCACTTCTGGTGATTAATTGGAAAGAGAGAGAGAGAGAGAGAGAGAGAGAGTGTGTGTGTGTGTGTGTGTGTGTGTGTGTGTCTTTGAGATTTTTTTTGCTCAAGCACTCTGCGACTTGAGCCACAGCTCCACTTCTG
>NW_012267274.1:38080-39015 GCF_000151885.1 Dipodomys ordii
CACCTGCCCCGTCCACACCCACCACCTGCCCCGTCCACACCCACCACCTGCCCCGTCCACACCCACCACCTGCCCCGTCCACACCCACCACCTGCCCCGTCCACACTCACCACCTGCCCCGTCCACACCCACCACCTGCCCTGTCCACACCCACCATCTGCCCCGTCCACACCCACCAACCACACCACGTCATCCACACACCCCCATCCACGCTCCCCCGTCCACACTCACACACACCCTCCATATTGCTGAGCCCCAGGGGCTGTGCTCACACAGAGCTCTCAGGCTCCCTGGCCAGTGCACACCTCCTGTCTGCACAGGGCCGTAGCCCTGACCTCGATACCCCACAGGCCGGCAGGGGGCTCTGATGCTGGGCGGCTGAGTGAGCAGGTGTGGTGCAGACACACATTTGCCAGTGAGTGAGAAGGTGGCGTCCAGGCCAGGAGGAAGGTCAGCAGCCCTGGGCAGCACAAAGCAGGAGGGCAGTTCGTGAGGAGCACCGCTGGAGCAGGCCACACACCCTGAGCCCTGGGGCCAGGAGCCACTAGTGCTGCCGTGCTAAAGACCCCAGCCTTGGCGGCTGGCCGTCCCTCTGAGATCATGCTGGAATGGTGTGGAGGATGGGTGCTTGGGTGGGCCCTGTGGGCGCCGGTCCACTGTTCCTCCTCCCGCTACCCATCTGCTGCTTCCAGATGAGCCCCAAAGAGGCCAGGGGCCCTCAAGGTGGACCGGGGCTCAGGGCCGTGTCCTGCACCACGTTCTGAGTCTGAGTGGGCACCTGGTAGCCTCTGGGAGGCGGCTCACCCAGCCTGACCCAGCCTGACCCCTGCCCTCCACAGCCTGACCCCTGACCTCCACAGCCTGACCCCTGCCCTCACCCAGCCTGACCCAGCCTGACCCCTGACCTCACCCAGCCTGACCCAGCCTGACCCCTG
>NW_012267274.1:39065-45567 GCF_000151885.1 Dipodomys ordii
ATTTTCTGCTTATGTGGTGCTGAGGAATCGAACCCAGGGCCTCATGCATGCAAGGCAAGTGCTCTACCACTGAGCCACCTTCCCAGCCCCGACACTGGTCATTTTTGAGATTGGTTCTTGCTTCCCACCCAAGTGCATGCCTGGCTGTGATCCTCTCTTTTTTTGATTCCTACGGTAGCTTGGATGACAGGTGTGTGCCACCACATTAAGCTGCTTCTGTTGAGATGAAGTCATACAAACTTTTCTGCCTAGCCTGGTCTGGAACCATGATCTTTCCAACCTCATTCTCCCAAGTAGCTAGAACTACAAGTGTAAACCAGGGCTCCTGGCTCCATTTTTATGCTTTTCCAGTACTGAAACTTGAACTCAGGGCCTTGCACTCTCTCTGCTCGCCTGTTCGTGGCTAGCACTCTACCAGTTGAGCCATTCCTCTGGTTAGTCATATGTGCTGGTAATCATAGATGGAGTCTTGCAGACTTTTCTACCAGGTCTCAGCCTCCAGAATTAGCTAAGATTACAGGCATGAGACACCAGCTCCCAGCTTCCATTTTAATTTCCTTCTGGCTGTTAAAGAAAACATGTGATTATAGCCATCCCTTTAGGGCTGACAATATGACACCTGTCAGTATTTAAAAATTACCCAAATAGAAGTGGAGCCTTGCTCCCTGAAGGGCTGTTTACCTTCTTCACACCGTCTTTCCTGCGTGATTGCATTTGTCGAGTTTACCTAGCTTATATGCTGCAAGATGAGACATGAGCTCTTTTTGCTTATACAATTATATATTTTCAAGGAAATTAAGGGGGAAAGATAGTTTTGTTCCTGCAAATATATTCCATTTCTAAAATTCTCCACTCTTCAGAAACATTGTACCTGCTTCTACTTCCAAAGAAATTGTTTCCACAGTACTGCGGTGACAAATTGTCTCCACTTTCTTTCTCTGGAAACCCCTTCATTGTGGATATTCTTGTTGAATGTAGGATTCTGGGCCACATTTTTTTGGAGCAATTTATCCTCCCTTCCTGGGGCTTCCCGCCTTCCGGCCCTCACCAGATCAGACCGTGTCTCCATCCTGGCTGCACAACCACCTTCCCATCATGCATATCTTGCCTCGCTTCCTGTTTCAGAACCTCCCAACCCGAGGGCCCTGGGTCATGTTGGGCTGTCCTCCAAGAATCTTGTTCTTTATATCCTGAGTGATCTTAGATGATACCTTGAACGTTGACATTTAGGTTGTGTGGACTGAATTCTGTCACATTTCTCCGAAGGTTGTTGATGTTGATGTTCTGTAGCAACCCTGCCATCCTGAGATTCCGCTTGGAGGGGCAGGGAAAGCCTGAGGCCCAGCTGCCCGGATCTGGGGGTTCGGGCCGACCCAGCAGGTGAGTAGAGGTGCTCCAGACCGCTGTTCCTCCTTCCTGTCCAGACCCGGCCTCAGCCGGCCAGCAAGATCTGTCCTGGAGACCAGGACTCCAGAGACACTGATGTCTCTCCCTGCCCCTGGGTAGATGTCAGATGTCAGGAAGTCCCACTTGGGATTCGGCAAGGAACGGTGTGGAGAGCCGTGTCCAGAAGTGGGCAGGTGTACAGGGGACAGACACGGTGCTTTGACACGGAGACGGGGCTGAAAGACACGAGATCAGTCCTTAAAGAAGCCTACAGCAGACCTGAGACCTGACCCGGGGAGCCCACAGGGGATGTGGGGACCCCAGGGCGCCAGGTCCTCAGCCCCCCCCCGCCCCGCCCTGCCCCACCCCTGGTCTCTAGCCATCACAGAACCAATGTTACTCAAGGTGAAGAGATTCATCGTGAGCTTTCAATGAAACAACTCCAAGAAATGGGGTTAGACACAGGAGGAACACTTGACAATTTTCTGCCAGATTAAATGTCAAAATATCAAATTATATGGCTGCAACCTGCAGAACCTACATTAATCAGAATGAAAAAGTGAATAAACAAAGGGAGATCACAAACCAGCCCTGCCATAGGTAACACTTAAAATCCAAAACAAAGCGGGCTCCCCACTCTAATGGAATTTCCTGTCCATGGGTATCCCAGCTTGCTGGGCAGGACGGCAGTGACCATGGACACCAGGGCTGGGGTGGGGCCAGCAGTGACTGAGGAGAGGCGCTGGACGGAAGCGATGCCAGCCCGCATCACCAGGGCCAGCGCTGTCGGACGCCGCCCTCAGAGCTGCCCCGAGGCAGCTGAGCCAGCTCACGGGTTCAGAGCCCGAGGCTCCTCTTCCTGGCACACCTGTGTTCCAGCCCCGCGGGGACAAGCTTCTGGGGGAAGCCCGGCGGCTGGGTCCGAGGATGCTGAGTACGGCTTTAGCTCCAGTGTGCCGGCCTGCCCAGGCAGGAGAGCAGCGTCAGGGTTGATGACAAAGCCCTGAAGAGCTGGGGCCTCCGCCAGTCCCCACCTAGAGGCCGTCCCCCCCAGGGCTTGGATGGACGCGAGGCCGCAGGGTGCGGCGACAGCAGCCAGGGGTCTGGGCTCTGTCGAAGGCCAGGAAGACACAGTCAGACTTCCGACAGCTGGGCCTGAGCATCCTGACTGTGCTGCGGACGGCGTCTGTGCCAACTTTTAAACAGCCACAGAAAATTAGCCATGTGGCATGCGTTAATTAAAACACAATCAACTCCTCGTTTCTGGGGAGAAGCTTGAGAGGAGATCAGTTGAGCTCTGCCTGCCAGCTTGGCATCCTCCGTTGATGGCTGCGGGTGCCTTGCTCGGTGGCTCTCTGCTAAGCCTCGGGGTGGAGCTCTGGGCAGGGCCCAGGGGGTGGCCCACGCGCTGTTCTGCCCGCCCTGCCCTGCCAGGCCTTGACGCCCTCACTCACAGAGGTCCAGGCAGCGCTGTCACTGAAGGCCCTGGCCACTGCCGCCCAGGGGTGGAGGCCACGGCCCGGGCCAGAGTCGGTACCCTGACTTTGTGGATGAGGTGTTCTGGTTCTTCTGTGCATTCTGCCCCCCACCCCCCCAGCATCTCTCCAGGAACCTGCTCCCCTCAGGGAATTGTGATGGCTTTGTGTGTTGACCTCCTTGCATTAGGGCAAGGAAGCGTGTGTGTGTGTGTGTGTGTGTGTGTGCTCACGCACATCTTCATGGCGGTGCATCCCTGCCATGTGAGCATATGGCACACATGTGCGCGTGTGCATGTATGATACATACATGGACAGGCATGCACACATGCATGTGTGCCCGTGTGTATGTGTGTGAATGTGCATGAGTATCTTGTGTGCACGCGTGTGGATATGTGTGCCCATGTTGAGTACCTGCGTGTGTGTGCACGCATGTCACTGTACGTGTGTGGGCACGTGTGTACCCCTTTGCTGGGACAGGCATCTGCCCGCCTCCTCCCCAGCTCAGTGAGCGGAGCAGAGGCCTGTGAGCATCCGCTGTCTGGAGCACGTGCAGCCTCTTCTCTCCCTCAGAGTTCCCTCACTTCTCCATGCCAGCTACCTCCAAGACTGCTGCCAGGCTGGCTGCCTGGCCTCTCCTCCAGGGAGAGCTGCGGGCTCCGTGTGGAGCAGCAGCTCGTGGCATTTCCCTGGATGCAGGAGCTGGTCACTGGCAGCACCCATAGAAAGCAGGGTGCCAACCGCCCTGCCCCTGGCTGAACTCAGGCGGGAGCCGGAGCCAGAGCCGCCTGCCGGCGTGAGAAGTCACGGCCGGTGGGGAAAGGTGCAAGTTCTGGGTTTTACGAACACAACTCTGTTCTTTCTTTAAGACAGAAGTAAACTATCAAACTGCCTCCCACGGAGTGTGGGCTGTCTCTGGCTGTGCTCAGCTGTCCTTCCCAGCCTGAGGCGGGCCCGTCAGCCCACCCCGAGCCTGCAGGGGACCCGAGGGGCCCTGGTGCCCGGTGGCCTCCGCTGAGGAGGCCAGGCCAGGCAGACGTCGGCCTGTGGACGTGGGCACTGCGGCCACTGTCCACTCTGGTGGAGGAGGCCTAGCCACCCTCAGCATGCCTCGCCAGGCTCTGCAGAGCCCTGCCTGGCTCTGCCAGTCTCTGGGGCCCAAGCCTCCTCCAGGACGCGCCCAGGCTCGCCCAGCTCCTGCTGTCATTCCAGAGAGTTCACACGCTCCCTCCGGGGGCATGGAGGTGAGGCCATCCTGCCCCTCCACCACGCCGGGCAGCCTCCGCGGCTCTGCTCAGCCCTGCCCCTGCACCTGTGGCCGCTGCTCAGCTGGCCCCTGGAAGTAGTGGAGTCTCGATCATGGGAGACTGCGTCTGAGTCTGGTCCTGACTCAGTCATGCAAAAACCTTCCCCAAATTTCCTAAAGTCTTCTTCCCACATCACAGTCAAAAGCAAGGGGGCAGGAAAGCAGGGCTGCCCACACCCAGGGCCAGGGGAGATCTCCCCCCCTCTGCTGCAGCCACAGAGCCTGTGGGCATCCCACGTAGACAGAGGCTGGCGTGGCTTTGAATAGCTCTGCAGAGAGAAGCTCAGCTTGGAGCAGAGGAAGGTAACAGCACCTGACAGGTTTTATTTTTACATACATACAACTGTCCAGCTTCAAGGAGGGTTTACGTAACTCAGGCCAAGATGTTTGCTAAGTGCAAGATGAACTCTCCAAAAAGATAGGGCAAGGGGAGGGGGAGAGGAAGCACGGGAGAGCGGGTGGGGGAGGTACAGAAATAGGAAATGGACAGGGGAGAGAGAGGGCTCGGGGGAGTCTGCGGGGAGCGCAGGCCTCACTGGCCACCAGAGCAGAGCTCTGTGCCCTGTGACAGCCAGTGCCTGAGGCAGGCTAGCAGGAAGAGGCCGGTGCCGGCCGAGCCCGGCCCACAGCGCTTGGGGTGAGCACGGCTGGTGGGGGCGGCATCCTGACCCTGGGGCTCGCTCTGCATGCAACGGATCTGGGGGGTTCCCAGCCAGGCTGGGGAGCACCCCAACACTGCCTGTCCTGAAGGAGCAGTGCTCCGACTCCAGCCCCCTGCTCCTGTTTGGGCAGCCTGGGGGTCCGGGGTGGAGCGGCTGGGTGGTTTGGTGCTGAGGACAGGGTAGGGGCGTGCTTGAGGTGCTGTGGTTTTGGGGTTCCTGGTTACTGTTCTTTTGGGTGCTGTGAGGACTTGCAGGGCCACAGTCCACAGCCCGCAACAGGGAGCCGTGGCCCCCCAGTGGTGACGGCCTGTTCAGAGTGGGCCCAGCCACCACCCAAACTAGAGCCCAGGGTGAGCTTCTGGGTAGCTCACGCATCTACATCCGCAGAAATCTGGAGAAAGGACAAAAGGGTATTTGGAAGTGAGTGGAGGATAACAATACAAGTGCCTGAGGCCTGGTGTGGCTCCCGAAGGGTAAGCTCTGAAAAATAATGGTGAGTTTTTGCTCCTGAGTTTAATGAAGTTGTATATTTACAGATCCAGGAAAGCCACCAAAATACAGGGTAGAATAAACACACACCACTCT
The DNA here is from genome assembly GCF_000151885.1 of Dipodomys ordii. Classification (NCBI taxonomy): domain Eukaryota; kingdom Metazoa; phylum Chordata; class Mammalia; order Rodentia; family Heteromyidae; genus Dipodomys; species Dipodomys ordii. The sequence continues at coordinate 44,480 of NW_012267274.1, forward strand.
ACACATCATAGTCAAACTGAAAACCACAAATAAAGAGAAAAACCTTTAAACCAGCCAGGGTAAAACAAAAGAAAATGACAGGAAGGAGAAACGCAGCACAGGCGGGGCACTGGCATCTCCAGAGTGATCCAAGGCAGGGCTCAGCCCGGGCCGCGGCTGTGGGGCTGCTGGCCCCGCGGGCCGCAGGGACGGAGGCGGGGTCGTGCGCGCAGGACGCCTTGAGGCTGGCGGCCGCAGGGCCGTTGCTCCCTGCACACACAGTTGGGTCACCGCAGTGGGACGGGCAGCAGAGTGACCGCCTCCGTGAAGCGCAGATCAAACCCCTGGTACCGATCGGGCTGAGGACCACAAAGCCCACGCCCTGCGATGACTCACGAGAGCTCTTGCGCCCCTCATTTCCAGTCAGCCTAATTTATAAACCTCTTTATTCAGTTCTCACTCGGCTTGGGGGACGGATCAGTTATATTTTACCATTTATATATATACCAGGGCTGTTATTCCTGCCCATATTTTTTCTTGGAATGGATCAAAAGTTCCTTGCCAAAAGAAAAATAAGCACAATAAATAATGAATACAGAGAAAATTACTAATGCTTAATTTTTCATGCTTCCGAGGCCATTTCAGCCAATCATGGAAGGTCCCTTAAATTTCAACCCCGAGGGCAGCAGCGGCCCAGCACCTTCCTTCAACCTCCTCCAGGACATGTGTTTAAAACTCCCACATTCTGGTTCAAGGATGATGCCTTCCTCCTCTCCGTGGCTCTGCCACCTGCCGCATGCCTCCCGGGGGGCCTCCCGGGATGCCCGCGCGCCCGCCTCACCGCTCCTCTGCCCCGCCAGCCATGGAGGAGCAGTGTCCACGTCCTGAGTCCTGCTGGCCGAGCGGGGGGAGCACAGCGCACCACGGGCTGCATGCAACGGGGGAGCGGCAGCCTCACGCTCACACGTGGACATGCACACACTGACACACACGTCCACACAGCAACACACATACGACACACACTGACCTGCACACACCAACACACATAGCAACACACGTGACACATACCAACACACACACACACTAACACAATACAGACACACACTGAC
>NW_012267274.1:49142-54917 GCF_000151885.1 Dipodomys ordii
CTGGCCCCTGCCCTCCACAGCCTGACCCCTGCCCTCCACAGCCTGGCCCTTGCCCTCCACAGCCTGGCCCCTGCCCTCCACAGCCTGACCCCTGCCCTCCACAGCCTGGCCCCTGCCCTCCACAGCCTGGCCCCTGCCCTCCACAGCCTGACCCCTGCCCTCCACAGCCTGGCCCTTGCCCTCCACAGCCTGACCCCTGCCCTCACCCAGCCTGACCCCTGCCCTCCACAGCCTGGCCCCTGCCCTCCACAGCCTGGCCCCTGCCCTCACCCAGCCTGGCCCCTGCCCTCACCCAGCCTGGCCCCTGCCCTCCACAGCCTGGCCCCTGCCCTCCACAGCCTGGCCCCTGCCCTCATCCAGCCTGGCCCCTGCCCTCCACAGCCTGGCCCCTGCCCTCCACAGCCTGGCCCCTGCCCTCACCCAGCCTGGCCCCTGCCCTCCACAGCCTAGCCCCTGCCCTCACCCAGCCTGGCCCCTGCCCTCCACAGCCTGGCTCCTGCCATCCACCGGCTCTGAGGTTACCGCACATGGCCTAGTTTGGTCTCCAGCTTTGGTGGGTAGAATCCTGACGTGTTCTTCTCAAGTCAGCACATCGGGTCACGGCCGACTGATGTGCGCTTCAGCAGCTCCCGCTGTGTCCTGTGTCCTGTGCCCAGGCAGGAGCAGGAGGGACCGGGCCTCGTGCCACAGGGAGGCTAAAAATAGCAGGCCCTGGTCTCCAGAAGCGGAGGGTGGGCCGGCGGGACTCTTTTTCCGGAACACAGGAGGGTGGTGGATGTGCCACACAGACCACCTGTGCAATCAGCAGCCCAAGAGGCACAGCTAGAGATCCGGGCACACAAACCTCCCACAGCCTCCTGGTCCATTTCTACAGCATGCCACCACTGCCAGGCCCTCGGCTAGTCCAGGTCACAGGGCCAGCCCCCAGACCCCAGAATGGAGGGGGCCTGGGCCACAGGACCAGCCCACCCATTCCAGCATCAAGGGGGGCCTAGGCCACAGAGTTCTATTATTAGTAGGGTCCCAGGCCAGTGACCCCAGTGCAGATGGGGTCCCCAGGCCACAGAAAAAATCCCAACATACAAAATGAGACCTGGAGAGGGAGATGAACTCCAATGAGAAATGAACTGCTCTCAGTTAAGACTCGTGATGTGAAAAACAGAGTGCAATTATCTCCTGGAAAATCAAAGTGACCACAACTGACTTGAGTGTGAGGCCCTGCACCTGGAGTGAATTGGAAGGCTGGGGCCTGGGCAGCCCAAACACTGCCAGCCTGCGCCCCGGGGTGTTTGCCTCCGGCTCTGCCTCCTTCTCCAGGCCCCTTCCTGGGCTTGACACTCTGGAACCTACTACTTCTGCAGGCCTGGCCTTGCGGACCACTCCAGGGTGGGGGTAGAACAGTGACTCACGCCTCCCTACGGGCATCCGGGACTTGTGCAGACTTCTGTTCCTTATAAAATAACTGGCCTCCCTGGGCCTGGGGTCCAGGCCAGGCACCTGGACTCCGGCATGCTCTGCGCCTTGGGCCGGCTCCTGGCTGAGCGGTTCACGGTGCTTCCGCTGGCCAGCCGTCCCTGGGCCCGCAGGCCCTCTGGCAGGCGGCGGGGTCCCACACTGCCTCCTGCACCGCCTCCACGCAGACGACCAAGTAACCGAAGGTCTGGGCTGCCCCTTAGAGCGGCGCCTCCCCTCGGGACCAAGGCCCATCGGCAGCGTGACAGGAAAGGCGGGGGGGCGGCGAGGGGCACCGCGCATCCGTGCCTCCGCAGCCACCCACGGGAGACAGACAGTGTGCAGCCTGCTCCTGGCCAGCTCACGACGCTCTGGGGCCTGGGGAGCTCAGGGCTTTGGTGGCAGCGGCGGCAGCGGCGGCAGCCGTGAGTGGGTGACGCTGTCGGTCAACAGGCTCCACAGCGCTGTGCAGCCCCATCCCATACCACCCCGCAGCACGTGTGCAGCTCTGGGCAGAATGCGGCTGAGGAGGGCGCGCCCCCGGGCACGGCGTACCCTGCACCCACGAGGGGTGCACGTCACCACACATGTGTCAAAATGCGTGCAGTGACGGGGCACCCGCCTGGCCACGGCTGTCAATCACGCAGCTGCAGTTAGTGCAGCACAGAGGAGGAGGAGGAGGAACGTGCATGGAGAACGGGGTGGGAGTTCACTCTCTGATTAAAAGGAGACCATGCCACACTCGTGCTACCCACTGCACAGCTACAATGGAGAGTCCTTGTCCGTGGGTCGACAACCCCGATAAAATGGACAGTCGCTGGACGCGTCCAAGCAGTGTCGGATGGCCACGCATGCTGGGTGGGTGTGTCAGCCTGCGGTGTGGACAGCCCTGCATGCTGGGCAGGTGTCAGCCTGTGGCCTGTGACAGCCGTGTGTGCTGAGTGTGGTGTTGAGCATGTCTCAGACCACTGGAAGCCACAGCAAATTCTCTGGCTCACAGAGCACCGTGGCCAGAAAGCAAGCCAAAGGGTAAGACAAGACATCTCCACTGGACATTTTTAATGTTCTGACTCATTACAGAGCCAAGTCACACACGGTGCCAGAAAGATCTAGGAAGCAACGGCAAGGAGAGCGGTGTTGCTCAGGAGGTGATCTGCGTGGAAAGATGGTGACAGCCGCTGCAGCCGGGTAGTTCCGCTGCTCACTGCCAAGAACCACTGGCTGGCAGCTCCTGGTGAGCCCGGTCTGCTGGTGGGGCGTGACCTGCAGGCATGCCAGGGTGGTGAGCCCGGTCTGCCTGGAGGGCGTGACTTGCGGGTGTGCCGGGGTGGTGAGCCTGGTCTGCCTGCAGGGCGTGACTTGCGGGTGTGCCGGTGCCGGGGTGGTGAGCCCGGTCTGCCCAGGTGTGCCGGGGTGGTGAGCCCGGTCTGCCCAGGCGTGCCGGGGTGGTGAGCCCGGTCTGCTGGCGGGGCGTGACCTGCGGGCGTGCGGGGGTGGTAAGCCTGGTCTGCCTGCAGGGCGTGACTTGCGGGTGTGCCGGTGCCGGGGTGGTGAGCCCGGTCTGCCCAGGCGTGCCGGGGTGGTGAGCCCGGTCTGCTGGCGGGGCGTGACCTGCGGGCGTGCCAGGGTGGTGAGCCCAGTCTGCTGGTGGGGCGTGACCTGCGGGCGTGCCGGGGTAGTGAGCCCAGTCTGCTGGCGGGGCATGACCTGCGGGCGTGCCAGGGCCGGCTGGGCGTGCTCTTTCACCAGCTCTGGCCTCAGATCCCGGGACCCTCTCGGTGAGTCCTCACGGCCTGTGGGGAGCGCTGCGCCACGTGGCCACAGCCAGGATTTTGTGGTCTTCAGCCACTCATTGGCGACTGAGCATCAGTGCGACCGGAGGCAGCTTAGCTCACAGCCACACAGGCCAGGAGCAGGAGAGAACAGCGAAGGCAGGCGTCTAGCTCCCGCCCAGCCAGCACACGGGGCGTCACCAGACCTAAGCAGGAATTAGTGATCTGGAAAACAGAAGATGATAGGATCGAGCACCACTGGCTCTCACATGTAATCCTCCCAATTTGGAGGCTGAGATCTGAGGACTGCGGTTCAAAGCCAGCCTAGGAAGGAAAGGCTGTAAGATTCTTATCTCCACTAAAATCTACTAAAAAAAGCTGGAAGTGGCCCTGTGGCTCAGGTGGCCGACTGCTAGCCTTGAGCTGAAGAGGCTCAGGGACAGCCTGTAGCACTGGCCCTCGGCCAGCACAAGGAAAGAAAGAAAATGATGGTGTCAACAAACAAATCCAAATTCAAAGCTGATTCTTATAACAATAAAATAGAAATCATTAGCGAATCTAACGAGACACAGAAAATAAGAAAGTCAGGTAGAAAAAAATTTCCTCTGAATTCCTTCTTGGGATTCTGCAGATTAAACTGATAAAAGACAGATTAGAGAGAGAAGATGAAGTTTGTTCACACACACATGCGTGCACACACATGCATGCACACATACATACCTATAGGCATGCACATGCATGTTTGCACACATATAAGCAAATACATTCTTGCATGCACACGTGTATGCACATGCACTTGTACACACACATGCATGCACACACATTCTTGCACACATGTGCATGCACACATGCACATATCCTTGTATATACACACATGCACACACATGTGTGCACACATGTACACAGACAGATGTACACACAGGCAGCTCAAGCAAACTTAGCCCTGGGGCCTTTTCCATCAGGCCGTAGGGGAAGAAGATGAGGCTGCAGAGACTAACTGGCGGGCCGTGACAGAGGGTGTTTTGGAAGTGACCCAGGAAATCGCCAGCTAGAAAGGTTGATTTTCCTTCTGCAGAAGGGCCTGTTGCTGCCAAGGCAGCAAGCTGGGTCCAGCGGCCCACCCAGTGTTTTACTGCCTTTCATCCCACTGGTCAGAACTTAAGCTCACAATATTGTGCACCTGGCTACTTTGAATGGAGTTCACAGTTGATCCAAGCAATCAACCAAAACGAGACACCTGGTCAACACAGGCACATGTCAGAAAAACAGTTTGTACTTAACTGGTGCTCTACCACTTGAGCGAGGGGCCTCCAGCCGCTAGAGAAGTAACTGACAGGTGTGGCTTAACTAAAATAGCTTTGTGTAAGACGAGGTGAAGCAGCCACTCCCACAGGGGCCGAGCGAAAGTGGGCGGGCTTCTGTTCACACCGTCTTCTCAGCTCGCTCTGAGTGCCGAGGCTCATGGCAGCTGAGTCCTCTGGAAGTTCTGCATTTAAGCGGAGTGAAGGCCCAGATAGCATCTCCTTGAATTGTTGACTGTCACCTCGAAACATGCCACCACAGCATATTCTGTGTCGATATGAGTGCACATATCCAGACCCATGCACACATCCACACACACACACACGCCTATACATATGAACACTTGCATGCATGCACATGTGCACATATCAAAACCACATGTGCACACAAACATAGACCCATGCAGCTGCTCCAAGCAACAAAACATGCTGTCCAGTTCCATAGGTCCTGACCAACCCAGTCTATGAGAACGGTGCCCAGGAACCCCCCCCCCCGTTGTTAGAGGCCTACCTATATGGATAAGCATCCCTTATTATCTCCCTTATCAACATGGAGACACACATTCCAAGTCACTATCATCAACCAGAACAGTGAAGAGACAGAAGGGGATCACAGCATGTCTGGCCCACACACTGCACCCTCTGAAAGGTGTCAGTCTCTCTACTCATCTATGTCTTCAGTACGATCCCAGTGACAATGCCAACAGTATGTTTTCTGCTTTATGTTTTGTGTATTTTTTTAAACTAGACCAGATTCACATAGAAATAAACATGCAGATATAGCCTGGAAAGATAGAACAAATGCAGGCTCTAAGCGAGGAATGGCCTAACACAGCAGATGCTGAGCATATTGTAAATTGGAACAACAAAAACAGTTCCGTGAGCTCTGCAGAGCTGGCTCACACGCATAGGACCTCGTGCGCGAGGGGCCGGCTCACCAAAGACTGGCATGCGGCAGGGAGGCCGGGCCTCGAGCTGCTCAGGGCCCCGGCTCTGCCCCCAGCATGGCAGGAGGCCGCCCCAGAACTCGGCTGCATTTGACTCTTAAAATCCTCTGACCAAAATCAACATAAGCTAGCTCAAACACAACAACCACAAAAACAGGAGATACACTTTATTTATTTATTTATTTTGTCAGTCAAGGGTCTTGAACTCTGGGCCTGGGCGCTGTCCCTCAGCTCTTCAGCTCAAGGCGAGCGCTCTACCACTTGAGCTACAGCGCCACTTCCGGTTTTCTGCTGGTTTATTGG
>NW_012267274.1:54967-55972 GCF_000151885.1 Dipodomys ordii
CACACCAACACACATAGCAACACACGTGACACATACCAACACACACACACACTAACACAATACAGACACACACTGACCTGCACACACCAACACACGTGACACATGCCAACACACACAGACACACAGTGACACACAGCAACACACATACGACACACACTGACCTGCACACACCAACACACGTGACACATACCAACACACACAGACACACAGCAACACACATGCACCAACACACATACCCACACATGCACATGCTGACACACACATGTGCACACATACCGACACACACACACCTCACCCTGTCCTCAGAACCGCAGTGCAGGAGCCCGGCCTCCCGTGGAGCACAGACTGAGCGCAGCCGTGGGCTGGGCGGGAGCTGTGACCCCCGTGGCCCCTCCTCCAGGGAGTTCCTCCCCCTCGTTCTTGCAAGCCTTAGAATGAGGGGAGCAGCCTCAGCCAAGCCAGGGCCCGGGCTGATGTCTGACGGGGCTAGCCGGTGACGTCATCGCCTCCACCTTTTACAAATAAACATCGGATCCACAAAGGCCGCCCCATCTCTCCGGAGCAGGTCCAGACCCCGGCTGCGGCCAGCTCTGCCATCAGGTGCGCATAGGGCCGTGCTTGCAGACTGTTCCCTCCAAGGGGCCACGAGGAGCGCCTGGGCCCGGCTCCCTCCCGGGGCAGGAATGTCTGGACAGACGTCATCTGTCTAGAAAACTAACTCCCTCTCGCCAGGTGTCTGACATGGAGCTCAACTCAGGGCAGGCCCCCTTCCCAGCAGCCACGCCGCTAGAGCCACGCATGCCCACTGCACCGGCATCCACGCCTACCGGCCACGCCACCACATTCACATACCCCCACCACACCAGGCTATCCACACCCACCACCACCTGCCCCATCCACACCACACAACACGCTGCCCCGTCCACACCCACACAACACGCTGCCCCGTCCACACCCACCACCTGCCCCGTCCACACCCACCACCACCTGCCCCGTCCACACCCA
>NW_012267274.1:69027-74905 GCF_000151885.1 Dipodomys ordii
CTCTACCACTTGAGCTACAGCGCCACTTCCGGTTTTCTGCTGGTTTATTGGAGATAGGAGTCTCACGGTCTCTCCTGCCCCGGCTGGCTTTGAACCGTGATCCTCAGATCTCAGCCTCCTGAGTAGCTAGGATTACAGGCGTGAGCCACCAGCGCCCGGCAGGAGATACACTTTAAATACAAATCACACATGATCATTGCCTTCACATACAAAGTGCCTGACAAATAGAACATTGCCAAGTGCTGGCTAAAGACAGTTTGTGAAAAGTATGATGGCCAGCTGACCAAAAGGAAATGAGGTTGAGGCCTGCAGTTAAGATGCCTACATTAGCTCCTGATAAGACAAATGCAGGTTAGAACTACAAGAGGAAAGCTGTTCTGTCATCGCACGGCTATAGTCAGCGAGTCTGACAGCAGCCTACGTAGACATGGTGTGAAGACACTCTGTGCTTGTTCTTGTCAGTAGACATGTAAATCAATACATCATCGGCGGAGAATTCAACTATGTTTGCAAAATGCTAGATGCACAAGATCTTTACTGCTGTGACTCCAAGTGCAGAATCCTCGACAGACAGGCAGACAGACGGGCAGACCGTCAGGCAGACAGAGGAGCAGTCAGGCCAACAGGCAGGCAGGCAGATGGTCAGGTACACAGACAGACAAACAGACAGGCAGACTGTCAGGCAGACAGATGGGCACACAGATATATGGACAGGCAGAATAAGACAAATATAAACAAACCAACCAGCAACATAAGCAGGCAGATGTACAGACAGACAAGAAGGTAGGCTGACAGGCAGACTGACACGGATGATCAAAATTCATGCTTTGTCATGAGGACTGTTTTGAGCCGAAGGTAACCGGGAGACAGATGTGGGAAGGTGCTCACCCCTTTACTGTCTGCCTCTTCATCTGGCTGTTGGTGTAGCAGCTTCCTTGCAGTGCTTATGATAGGCTTGTGACATTGTAACGTTTCCCTGAGTTCTTTGAGCTCTTCCAGCAAGTTTCTAGCCTGGAGCAGGGTCAGACTGTGCACAAGGGTGCGAAGTGTGGGCTCCTTGGGACTGGCAGAAGTGGGGGTCTGTGCCACTGGGTCTCCACCTGTGGGGTCCAGACACCACCACAGAACTGGTCCACAGGATATCCTGTGGCCTCGGAGGGAAGTGGGTAGCGAGACATTGGTGGGCAACTTTCTTCCACTAGACCTGGAGCCCCAATGTGGAGCCCAATGTGGCTTAGGGGGACTGGCCGGGTGACAAGGACATTCTGCTGTGGGTACAGGTGACATCCAGAAGAAAGAACAGAGAGGGACAGCATCTAGAAGAGAGGACAGAGAGGGACAGCATCTAGACGAGGACAGAGAGGGTCAGCATCTAGAAGAGGACAGAGAGGGTCAGCATCTAGAAGAGGACAGAGAGGGTCAGGATCTAGAAGAGGACAGAGAGGGTCAGGATCTAGAAGAGGACAGAGAGGGTCAGGATCTAGAAGAGGACAGAGAGGGTCAGCATCTAGAAGAGAGGACAGAGAGGGTCAGCATCTAGAAGAGAGGACAGAGAGGGACAGCATCTAGGAGAGGACAGAGAGGGTCAGCATCTAGAAGAGAGGACAGAGAGGGACAGCATCTAGAAGAGAGGACAGAGAGGGTCAGCATCTAGAAGAGGACAGAGAGGGACAGCATCTAGAAGAGAGGACAGAGAGGGTCAGCATCTAGAAGAGGACAGAGAGGGACAGCATCTAGAAGAGAGGACAGAGAGGGTCAGCATCTAAAAGAGAGGACAGAGAGGGTCAGCATCTAGAAGAGGACAGAGAGGGTCAGCATCTTGGAGAGGACACAGCCGGGTGAAAGCCAGCAGATCCCCGTCACAGCTGGCCGGTGTGCAGGGTGGGGACATCTCTGTCTCTGTGTTCCTGCTGGCGAGGGGTATGGGCACAGCGTGGGGAGACAGGAGGCAGGTAGATACTGCTGGCCAGGGCAGCCTGGGAGCTCCTGCAGAGGACATGGACTTCAGGGGCAACTAACACCCCAAACCTCCATACTCAGTTCTCAGGCATGCAAAGTAGGTTGGAGTGAACCGAGTGGTCTTGATAAAGTGAAATAAATCCAGCAAGAAAAACAACTTGTGTCACAGTGTTGGTATTTATGACTACTGTGTGACCAGAAAAAAACTAGTTTTAATATTTAATGGCCTCAGATGCAATGTTTGGGAGATACTTCCTTGACAGAAGTAAATATTTTATCACATGGTGCAGAGAATCTTTATGGATAAACACAGACCCACGTGAGGGCTGTCTTTGTGAATGAACAGATGGCTACATCAGCAGGGATTGGGCATCTCTCTTCAGTTGGTGCGTTGCTCCAGAGCCTGAAGCTCAGGGGACCATTAGCTTTGAAAAGCACCAAGGAAAACCTGCTTTCCCACGTGTGCCACAGCACCACACTCCAGAATGAAATCTTGATATTTTTCCTGACCCGGCACACTGCTGAGGGCCTCTGGAGAGGCTGGGCAGGCAGTGCTGGTCACATGGGGAGCCGGTCTGCAGGAGGGTCACCGGCGCCAGACCCCATGTCAGTCCCATGTCATCCCCAGGCCAGCCCCCAGGTTTCAGGTGGGCAGAAAGAAAGTCATGGTTTCTCCAGTGGAATCGGGGCTCAACACCTGAGGCATGCATCCAGAGGTGAGCCCCTCTAGGTCACAGGATACCCACACATAGCACATACGTCACAAGTACACACCCACGTGTCATATTCTTAGGTATCTAAGGAAATGTAAACACATAATTGCCAGAGATCTGTTCACCCTCATTCCTGTGGGCTGTGTCTGAATCTAAGTCTCACCAACAGGCCAAGGTGTGAGTGGAGTGTGGTCACTCCTGTGGGGCTCTGGTATGGGTCTCCATCGGAAGTGTGCCAGGAGACAGACAGTGGCCAAAGGGCTACGAGATCAAAGTTTAGCAGGGCATGGTGGCACATGCCTGTACTCCCTGGACACGGAAGGCTGAGCTAGAAAGATCACAGGTGTGAGCCAGCCTAGGCGGCATAGAGCTCTGAGAAACAGAAAGAGGAGGGACTAGGAGAGCAACTCCTTCCTGAAAGCCTTGATTAAGTACCCAACGGAAAGGCCAAAAACACCATGCAAGGAAAACTCAGAAACCTGGAGGAGGGCCTAGGTGGGACTGGGGACGCTCTACCTGGCAAGGTGAGGCCTGAGATCTGCCAGGGAACCGGCCATATTTACCAACAAATCCTGCCAGTTAAGCCAATGTGTCATACCAAACCATTTTTGCCAATGGTTCTGGCAAAACAAAAACAAAAACAGGGGCTGGGAAGGTGGCTCAGTGGTAGAGCACTTGCCTTGCATGCCTGAGGCCCTGGGTTCGATTCCTCAGCACCACGTAAGCAGAAAGAAAAAAGCCAGAAGTGGCACTGTGGCTCAAGTGGTAGAGCGCTAGCCTTGAGCTGAAGAGCTGAGGGACAGCGCCCAGGCCCAGAGTTCAGACCCCACTACGGACCCAAAAACAAACAAACAAAAACAAAAACCTCAGGCAGCCAGAGGCCATTTCTTGGGAAAGTATTTATTTGCTATTTATTTCTTTGTTGGTTTGTTTATTGGTGCTGGTCCTGGGGCTTAACCTCAAGGCCTAAGCACTATCCTTGAGCTTCATTCTGCTCAAGGCTAGCATTTTATTACTTGAGCCACAGCTCTACTTCTGGCTTTTTTTTTGACAGTTAACTGGAGACAAGAGTCTCACAAATTTTCTTGCCCAGACTGGCTTTGAGCAGCGATCCTCAGACCTCAGCCTCCTAGTAGCTGGGCTGACACACGCAGCTAACCAGCTGAGGCATTTATTGCAAGCACAGACTAAACATGCACAGGCCTCTTCCACCAAGACACCAGCCATATGCCTTCTACGAGGAGGACAAAGGAGGCTTGTTGTAAGTCAGTGCCCTGTAGGCAAGGGTTAACACGTTGATTTTAAGCCAGGGCCAGACTTTTGGGTGTTCGTTTGTTTTTGTCATGCACCTATGAGACTTCGTTTTTTTATACTGGTTCACTTGCAGTTTAAATACCAGTGCTGTAAAAAAAAAAAAAAAAAAGATAAACCCTGAAGAAAAAAAATGTAAGAAACCATAAGGTAGAAAAATCTCTCATGTTCATGGGTATAAATAACATTGTGAAAATTATTATATTGGCATAAGCAACCTACAGAGTCAATAAAATCCCCACCAAGATTCCAATGTCACTTTCACAAAAACTTTTAAATTTTACTGGGAAGGTGGTGTGCAGAGGGTTACAGTCACATAAGTCAGGAAATGAGCGGATTTCTTTTTGAACCCTCATTTTCTTCCACTTTTCCCCCTCCCTGCTCCCTCCCCACCAACTTGTAACGTTCATTTACAACATAGTCTAGTGAGTATCACTGTTGAATTGGTTTACCCACCGTTTCTGTGATTCCTCTTCCCTTCCCCAAATCAGATGAGCTTATACACAAAACAAAGGGTACAGAAATTTTTAAAAAGTGACCACAGAGAATAAACCAAAGGACAAAAAAGAAAAAAGAAATAACTGCAAACAGTACAATAAAACCCGTTTCCATTTCTCCGAGTTGGTTTCGACAAGACTCATTTTCTATGGACATGTGCACACAGCTCTTGAGCCACTGTAACCCTCTCCTCCCCTCATCCGTAAGAACTGGAATACGTCTAGGCCGTCCTAGGCAATCCTAAAGCTCCTGTAGAAACACCAAGGCCTTCAGTGACCACGGCAATCTCTCTGGAGATTCACACTCTCTGGCCTCAGAGCCGTAGGAACAAACCAGAAAGCAGAAGGCCCAGAAGTAACCATGCACAGCTATAGACATTTCAGTTCAATGACTGTGCCAAACAGATCCAGCCAGACTCCGAGCAGACGCAGCTGGGCGTCCACAGGGGAAGAGGACCTCCCCTGCAGGAAAGCCTAAGCGACTGGATCAGAGAGCGCTAGAGAACCCCGGAAGATCTCGGAAGGGAAGACACGGGACCCCAAAGGGAAGCATCAAGCTAAAGAGCTTCTCCCCAGTAAAGCAGATCACCATCCGATTCCACACACAGAATGGGAGTCTCCTCGCCAGCCCTCAACAATTACCCAGGTTGCAGCGCTCAACAATCTACAGGTGCCCGCAGCCTCCCACAGGGCCACGCCCCTTTACCCCCAGGCTCCGCCCCCAGCCTCCCACAGGGCCACGCCCCTTTACACCCAGGCCACACCCCTTTACACCCAGGCTCCGCCCCAGCCTCCCACAGGGCCACACCCCTTTACACCCAGGCCACACCCCTTTACACCCAGGCCACACCCCTTTACACCCAGGCCCCGCCCAGCCTCCCGCCCCACCTCCCGCCGCAGCCTCCCGCGCAGGTGTGGCCCCTTTCCCGCACTGGGCTGGGTGCTGGGCGCCAGGAGCAGCGCTCACCTGGGTCGTTCTGCCTGGCGCCGCTCCTGGCTCCTCGTTCCTCCTTGCTCCTCGCTCCTCTCCTAGCAGGACGGACAGAGCGGTGGTTGGAGGTTGGCAGGCCAGCAGCAGCCCGCGCCCCGCCCCGCGCGGAGCTGAGCCTGCGCAGCCGGTTCCGCCGGTCTCACGCCTCTCCCCCTCCCCGCGGGCCAGATCCGCGTCCCGCTGGTCGCTAGGCAACCGCCGTTGGTCGGGCCTTGGCTGAAGGAGCTCGGCCCAGGCGCCATGGACCTGGTCATCACACAGGAGCTGGCCCGCGCAGAGAGCCGCCAAGGTACCCGTGGGCCGGACCTCCCACCCCCGTGTGCCCGGACCTCCCACCCCCGTGTGCCCGGACCTCCCACCCCCGTGTGCCCGGACCTCCCACCCCCGTGTGCCGGACCTCCCACCCC
>NW_012267274.1:76460-95752 GCF_000151885.1 Dipodomys ordii
GTGGGGTCTCCGTGGGCCAATGGGTGGGTCGTGGGGTCTCTGTGGGCCAATGGGTGGGATGTGGGGTCTCCGTGGGCCAATGGGTGAGATGTGGGGTCTCCGTGGGCCAATGGGTGGGTCATGGGGTCTCCACAGGCCTGCTGGGTGGGACGTGGGGTCTCCGTGGGCCAATGGGTGGGATGTGGGGTCTCCGTGGGCCAATGGGTGGGTCGTGGGGTCTCCGTGGGCCAATGGGTGGGTCATGGGGTCTCCGTGGGCCAATGGGTGGGACATGGGGTCTCCATGGGCCAATGGGTGGGTCATGGGTTCTCCATGGGCCAATGGGTGGGTCATGAGGTCTCCGTGGGCCAATGGGGTGGGACATGGGGTCTCCACAGGCCTGCTGGGTGGGTCTTCTTTCTAACACCTTGTGCCTCCGCCCACCCCTGTGCGGATAGACGCAGAGGCCCTGGAACGAGCCTACCAGTTGATCAAATCTGCCAACCTGGGGAAGTCTGAGTTTGACCCCTCAGAAAGCTTCAGCCCAGACCTGTTTGTGCTGTGTGCAGAGCAGGCTCTCAAGGTGACTGCCCAGCCCCTTGGGAGGGCATCCCTACCTCTGGATGCGCACAGCTGAAGAGGCCAGTGGGGTGGGGGGACCCACGGGAAGGGTGGGGTCGGTGATTCTGTGAGGGAGGTAGGGGTGGGTGGGTGACCCTGGGAGGGAGGGGTGGGTGATGTGGTGGGGGAGGGCAGTGATCCTTGGAGGAGGGGTGTATGGATGACCCATGGGGGAGAGGGAGTGATCCCGTGGGGGAGGGGTGTGTGGGTGACCCTGGGGGGCAGGGAGTCGGCACTCAGGATGTACCATCCAAAGAGAATCTTTCAGGTTCTCTTCCGGTCCTGTTGTCTTGCAGATGGGACGGCCAGAGGTGAGCGAGGACTGCATCCAGATGTACTTCAAGGTGAAGGGACCCGTCACCCAGTTTCTGGGCCGAGCACACCTGTGCAGGGCCCAGTTATGTGCCCCACAGTCCGTGAACAACCTGGTGAGGGCACCCGGCCCCCCCATCCGCGGGTGGCAGCCTACACAGGTCTTAGAGTCGTGTTAGCAAGATGGAGTGACAGCTAGGGTGACGCTTTCCCTGTGGCGCCAGCCACTGCTTGTCAGGTGGCCAACGTGTGTCAGCTGTGTCTGAGGAGCAGCAGGGGGCTGGGGGAGCCGGCGCCTGGCGCAGGCTGCTGGGGTTCATGTCTCACTCAGCCTCCCCCCCCCCCGCTCCTCACTGTGTGTAAGCACCGTCTTCAGTGTGAGTGTCGGCAGAAGTGACAGCAGCAGAGGGCACTTAGGTGGCAAGGTCATTTCACTTGTGCATTCTCAATGTTGTTTTAGGAAGAATTTGAAAACTGTGTGACTCAGTACATGAAGGCTATAAACTTTGCCAAAGGAGAACCGAGGTAAGCCTGGGTGAGCTGTCCCTCCCTCGCGGGGTTAGTGCCAGCTCCCGCCCAAGGCTCTATCTGCTTGGGCGGTCCAGCTCCCGTCCGTGGCTCTATCTGCTTGGGCAGCCCAGCTCCCCTTTCGGGTCTGTGTTGTGTTTTTAAGAGTGTTTGATCACAGGGGTGTCTGGTTGCGTGGGAGATGACCATGTCCACACAGATGCTCTTGGGGCCACGCCTTCCTGAGTGGCTGGTTGGGGTGTAGATGAGGTGTTCTCCTGTGGACCTATCCCCTGGGCCGCTCTCCCTGGCCTTCCAAGGTCAGCAGCTCAGCCAGGCACTGGTGGCTCAATCCTGGGAACTGAGGAAAGCCACTGGGATGCTATCTCCACTTTAACCACCCAAAAGCCAGAAGTAGAGCTGTGGCTCTAGTTGATAGAGCTCCAGCCTTGAGTGAAAAAGCTAAGGGACAGGGCCCACGCCCTGAGTTCAAGCCTCAGTACTGACATCAAAAAACAAAAAAAGTATGTCTCCAGTGGGCTGGCTGCCCACTGCTCCTGGGCCAAGGTCTCCCGTCGACAAAGGTGCCTTCTCACAGTCCAACGGGTGTCCACGTGACGAGTGCTTTCTTCTCCACAAATGGCACTGTTGGAAGTGTTCAGCTCACACCTAAACTGAAACTGCTGGCCTGTGGGGTATGGTAGAGAGCGTGAGGGACTCCCATTCACTCTCCTCTGGGATGGGCTTCCCCGGCCCCAGTCTCCCCGCCACGAGCCAGGGCCTGAGCACAGCCTGTTGTGGAGGGTGGTGCCAGAGGCTGCAGCAGGCCACGGGTGACATGGTGGTCGGAGCTGCCTCTGGAGGACTAGGGGGTGGCCCAGACCGCCCTTGGGGCAGAGAATTGCCTGCTGCGAGGCATCGGGTGGGACCTCCCCGAGCCCCAGAGGGAAGAGCCGCCTCCATCGGTACCTTCCAGCCCCTGTGCCGCCCCCGGTCTCCCCCCCTCACACTCTCACGGAATTCTGCCCCCTCCACCGGCCTGACGGCCCTTCATTCAGCGCCACCTTCCATGCACGCTCCTCTCCGGCTCGTGGAGGGTTTTCATGGGGATCACAACTTTGTAGAATAAATGAGAGTAGCCCAGTCCAGACCTGGGAGTCATGGCAGCGTGTAGCAGACTTATGCAGCATGGGGCAGCCCTTGGTCTCGGGGCAGGGTGGGTACGGGGTGGGTATTGGAGGGTGTGGGGCATCTGCCCTTTCTCCCGGCCAGGGCTGGGGCCCTGACGTGGCCCCCACCCGCAGGTATTACTTCCTGGTGTTCAATGCTTCGGTGCTGTACTGGCACATGGTGAGGCCCTTCCTCATCCCAGGATACCACCACTTGGTGATCCCCAGCCTCGCCCAGATTGTCAGTGTGTTAAATCAGACAGAGGAGGAAGACAAGGAGTGGCGAGCCGAGCTGATGATGTGAGTGGGTCCCCTGGCCCTGCCGCCGGGGGGGGCGGGCCCTGCCCATCTGTGACTCTGAACTGCCACTCTGGTGGCCAGCTTGTAGTCCCTGCCGTCGATCCCACAGTGTCTGCCTCTCCCTGTGACGTGTCTACAGACAAGAGAGGTGTGTCCAGTCTCCAAGCAAAGGAATTACAGTTCCACCTCCAGACCCAGCCCGCAGTTTAAAAATCTTAGTGCAGTGAATTCTTAGCATAGTGAGCACTCCAGCAGATCGCTAAGCCATGAGACAGCACCGGTGCCTGCTGGCCCAGCCAGACCTGAGAGTTACAGCCAACCCAGATAGACCATCAGCACTGGCCTGGTCACCGTGGGCTGCCCGGAAGGAGAGCTGTCTGTGCAGGCCAGGGACCTGACCATGGTATCCGAACCAGACTCCACTCTTAAATCTCCATCAGAAATTGTGGGCTTGTGGCCATTTGGAGAGCCTTTAAATGAAGTAGCTATGGATAAAAATGCTGCTTCAGTGTCCTTTTTGAATGTCCCTCATCATTAAAATGCCTTTCCCTTTGCTTGCTGTGGCGTCCGTCTCTCCGCGTCGGTCCCGCAGTCCGCCGTCCTCCAGGCCCTTTCTAAGTTTGTGACACGTAAGCATGCCCCTGTGTGCAGCGCCCTGGCGGCAGCTCAGCCCTCCGCTTTTCTGTTGCCAGGGAGCTGCTGGACTGCTACCTGGAGGCGGGGAGGAAGGAGGACGCCGCCAAGTTCTGCACCACAGTGGCACCCTTCATAAAGGCCAACGTGCCACACAAGTACCGGCAGATCTTCTCCCTCATGGTGAGAAGCAGCTGCTCAGAAAACTACATGGCACGTAGCACCCAAACCCCATAAACAAAGGGACACCACAGGAAGCAAGTCTTGGCTTCCACCGCGTGTTGTATGATTGCTTTGGCCACTGGGGTGCGAATTTTGAAGAAGAACAGGAAACCTGTAGTGTTACAATTTCTAAGGCCTGAGCCCCCAGAGCATTCGCCCCTTGTTAATATTATTGAATCAGCTTTAAATTAGAGCTGAAAAATCTGAAGATAAAGCTTAGTGAAGAGATACATCTTAATTACAAATATCAAATTTGTAAATAACAAAACCAAGACCCAGAACCATGTCTCTAATTCCTTGTTTGGATCCAGATCGATACTCTGTGTATTTTATGTCAGATTCGTCATGAATTAATGGATGAGCTCCAGTTAAGGGAAGAAAAGAAGAGTTCCATCAACCTGTCCGTCTCCTTCCTCATCAACACGCTGAAGGCGTGAGTGGCTGGGGACAGCGCAGGCCAAGGTCGCCTCCCCTGGGGGGGCCTGAGGCCCTGAGGCCTCCGTCAGGTCGGGCTCGGGACACCCAGTGCCCAACAATGCTGGGCACTCCTGTGACGGGGACCGTGGCGGGGGTTGGAGCTCCCCAGAGGGCAGCGCTGGCGGTGGCCTGTGGCCTATCAGTCTTGCTTGGGCAGCAGGGATCCATACGGTGGAGGTCAGCATCTGTCTCATGAGGAGGGGCTGAGGGGGGAGAGGAGGAAAACCAGAGCTGGGACCACAGGCAACGGAAGGAGCTGGGGCAGAAGCTCTTCTTGGGAGACAGATGCCCAGATTTAGCTTCCCTTAGAACAATGTTAACAAATTGTCAGTTTGTTTTGTTTGCATTCATTCTAGAAAACTGGATAAAAATGAAGTTCCAGAAGACTTCAGTGAAAGTCTGACAAAAGCCTATAAAAATTTAAGTCAGTACGATCACGAGCAGTCTCCTGCAGCCAAGGAAGAAAAGTAAGTGTGTGTTTCCACTTGACCCCACAGAAAGCAGAAAGTACCAGCAAGTGTGAAACGGCTCAAAACTCGGCATGCTGTCAGGACGGAGCCGGTGTATGTGTGCGGGCTGTGGAGCCTGGCTGGCCAGTGTTGGTCCTGAGGCCGGTACTGTTGGAGGGCACTTGGTGAGGTGACTTCATGTCTAACCTTGCAGAATCAAATTTAACTCTGCACACCCACAGTCTCAAGTCATTTAGTATTTGGCAGGTCACAGTGTGAACAGCTGGCGGGGCTGGGGGAGGGGTGGGAGGGACCTGGGCATTGTCACCTGGAGAGCCAGGGACCGCCCTCCTCCCTCAGACGCTTTGTCTCTTCACGGTCAGTGAGGGCTGCTGGCACCGTGGCTGGGGCCTCTCACCTCTCATCTGATGCCCAGCCGGTGAGAATCTGCCTCCTGGTCCTCCCCCGAGCTGCCCCTGCAGGAAGGCCCTGTGTGTGGGGGTAGGAAGCTTGCCGTTTGCTCTGGGACTAGTGGTGAGGCGTGGCATGGACTGGGGGCGTCCGGTGCTTCCCTAGCCTGCCAGTGCTCTGTCCCCAAGAAGCGTGAGGCTCAGGTGAGGCTCCGCGGGGTGTCGGTGGGCCTGACCCCAGGACCCGTGTCTTCTTCAGGAGAGCGCACAGGGGCAGGCCACAGGACGGCAGGAGATGCCTGGCTGGCTGAGTGTGGCCGAGGCTGGGGAGCCAGGGCCCTGCCCAAGCCTCAGCTGAGTTGGGCCAGGGGTGCGGAGGCTTGGCCCTGTTTGTGGTGTGAGCCACTGGCCTGCGGCACTCTGTGGCCACCGCCCTGGAAATGATGTGGGTTGTGTGTGTGTTACTGCTCCCCAGTCCACAGCAGAGCTCCAGCGAGGGGCCGCTGCCGCCCTCTGGTGGCTGGCTCACATGGCTGCCTGTGAGATCCAGCTGCAAGTGGACTACAGATGACTTGGCACCTCAGAGACAGACAGCAAAGGCCAGCACTGGCGGCAGAGCGCCAGGCAGTCTGTGTGGGTGGCCCAGGCAGACTGTGGCGGTCTCTGCACTAGACACTGGCTGCCCGGGGGAGAGGGACACCCTGGGGAAGGGGGAGAGAGACATTCTGCTCCAGTGTCCCTCCCCCCTGCCCCAGTGTGTCCCTCCCCCTGCCCCAGTATCCCTCCCCCTGTCCCAGTGTCCCTACCCCCTGCTCCAATGTGTCCCTCCCCCTGCTCCAGTGTGTCCCTTCCCCCCTGCTCCAGTGTGCCCCTCCCCCCTGCTCCAGTGTCTCTCCCCCTGCTCCAGTGTGTCCCTCCCCCTGCTCCAGTGTGTCCCTCCCCCCTGCTCCAGTGTGCCCCTCCCCCTGCTCCAGTGTCTCTCCCCCTGCTCCAGTGTGTCCCTCCCCCCTGCTCCAGTGTGTCCCTCCCCCTGTTCCAGTGTGTCCCTCCCCCTGCTCCTAGGTTCCCTCCCCCTGCTCCAGTGTGTCCCTCCCCCCGTTCCAGTGTGTCCCTCCCCTCTGCTCCAGTGTCCCTCCCCCCTGCTCCAGTGTCTCTCCCCCTGTTCCAGTGTGTCCCTCCCCCCTGCTCCAGTGTGTCCCTCCCCCCTGCTCCAGTGTGTCCCTCCCCCTGCTCCAGTGTCTCTCCCCCTGTTCAGTGTGTCCCTCCCCCTGCTCCAGTGTGTCCCTCCCCCCTGCTCCAGTGTCCCTCCTCCCTGCTCCAGTGTCCCTCCCCCCTGCTCCAGTGTCTCTCCCCCTGTTCCAGTGTGTCCCTCCCCCCTGCTCCAGTGTCCCTCTCCCCTGCTCCAGTGTCCCTCCCCCCTGCTCCAGTGTGTCCCTCCCCCTGATCCAGTGTGTCCCTCCCCCTGATCCAGTGTGTCCCTCCCCCTGCTCCAGTGTCCCTCCCCC
Organism: Dipodomys ordii; assembly: GCF_000151885.1. Classification (NCBI taxonomy): domain Eukaryota; kingdom Metazoa; phylum Chordata; class Mammalia; order Rodentia; family Heteromyidae; genus Dipodomys; species Dipodomys ordii. The sequence goes on from NW_012267274.1 coordinate 83,045, forward strand.
CTGCTCCAGTGTGTCCCTCCCCCTGCTCCAGTGTGTCCCTTCCCCTGCTCCAGTGTGTCCCTCCCCCCTGCTCCAGTGTGTCCCTCCCCCTGCTCCAGTGTCCCTTCCCCCTGCTCCAGTGTGTCCCTCCCCCTGATCCAGTGTGTCCCTCCCCCTGCTCCAGTGTGTCCCTCCCCCCTGCTCCAGTGTCCCTCTCCCCTGCTCCAGTGTCCCTCCCCCCTGCTCCAGTGTGCCCCTCTTCTCCTGCTCCAGTGTCTCTCCCCCTGCTCCAGTGTGTCCCTCCTCCCTGCCCCAGTGTCCCTCCCCCCTACTCTAGTGTGTCCCTCCCCCTGCTCCAGTGTCCCTCCCCCCTGATCCAGTGTGCCCCTCTCCCCCTGCTGTGCAGAAACTCTTTAATTTGATATAGTCTCATATGTCAGTTCTTTTGCCCATCCTCTTTCAGTCAGAAAGAACTTACCTGTGCCTATAATTTCAGGGTCTGCACATTTGCCCTACAGTAGATTTAGAGTTCCAGCTCTTACTTTGAGCTCTCTGATCCAATTGGCACATGATTGGAGGCAGGGGTTCAGTTTCAGTTGCTTGCGGATGGAGCTCCAGCTCCCCAGCACCATTTTTGAAGGGGATACTTTTTCTCTAGAGCATGTTTTTTGCTCCTTTATTAAAATTTAGCTAGATGTTGCTGTGGGATTTTACTTCTGGACCTTCTATTCTGTTCCATTGGTCTTCAAGCTGTTTTTGAATGAGTACCAAGCTGTTTTTGTTACCATGGTTCTGTCATATAATCCCAAGTCTGGTATTGTGATACACTTTTTACTCTGGATTGCTTTTGTTTTCCAGGGTGTTTTATGCTTCTACATGAATTTTGTATTGACTTTACTCATTCTATGGGGAATGATGTTGGGATTTGGGTGGGCATTGTGTTGGATCTGTGGACGGCTTCTGGCAGTATGGCTGTCTTCACAGTGTTGAATTCTGCTGCCCCCCCCCCCCAGCACGGGAGCTCTTTGCATCTCTGACTCCTTCTTCAATGTCTTTCTTCAAGGTTTTATAGCTCTCATTGTAAAGATTTGCGACTTTCTTGGTTAATACCCAGGTCTTTTATTATTTTTGAGGTTACTGTGAATGGAATTTCCCCCTGATTTCTTTCTCACCCTGTTCATTGTTCATATATAAAATGTAAATATATATAAATATATTAAAAAGTTACTGCTTTTTGCATATTGGTTTTATACCCCGCTATGTTTACAGAGGTATTTATTAAGTTTTAGATTTTTTTTTGTAAGGTCTCCAGGGTCTGTTAACTATAGGATCACGTCATCTGTAAACAGGGATAATTCTACTTCTTCCTTCCCTCTTGGAATTCCTTTTATTTCTTTCTCCAGTCTCCTGCTCTGGCTAGGGATTCTGGTGCTCTACTGAGTGAGTGGGAGAGCAGAGGCCCTTTCCCATGCCTTAGGGGAGATGATCACATTGTCCCCTGGTCCATGTGATGTGGGCCATAGATCTGTCCCATTAAGTTCAGGTGAGTTTCTTCCATTCCTGATTCTTCAAAGCTTTTATCATAAAATGATGGTAAATTTCATCAGACTTTTTTCTGCATCGATTGCAAAGATCCTGTGGTTTTGGTTCTTGATTCTGTGTATGTGGTGTATTACACTTATTTTAATGTAATTTTAGGGATGAAACCAACTTCATCATGGTGTATGATTTTTTTAATGTACTGTTGAATTTGGTTTGTAGGAATTTTATTGAGAATTCTTGCAACAATGCTCAACAAAAGTAATTCATAATTCTGTTTTTGCTGTGTTTTTTCTGGTTTTGGTGTGATTGTAATATTTGCTTGTCAGAATAAGTTTTGTAGTATTCCTCTTTTATTTTGTAAAAGAGATTGAGATATATTGGTATTAGTTCTTTGAGGTCTGGCAGAATTTGGCAGTGAATCCATCTGGTTCTGGGCTTTTCTTTGTTGGGAGATTCTTTATTACTATTTCAGTTTAGTTGCTTGTTACATATGTAATAACCTCTTAGTTTAATTTAAGCAGGTCAACTCTATCTAAGAATTTATCAGCCGGGTGCCGGTGGCTCACACCTGTAATCCTACCTACTCAGGAGGCTGAGATCTGAGGATCACAGTTTAAAGCCAGCCAGAGCAAAAAAGTCTATGACACTCTTATCTCCAATTAAGCACCAGCCAAAGTGGAGCTGTAGCTCAAGTGGTAGAGTGCTAGGCTCAAGCACAAAAGCTCAGGGACAGCATCCCAACCCAGGACCCGCAATAACTAAATAAATAAACAAATAAATAAATTAAATATCTATTTCTTCTTATTTGAATGTAGGCTTCTGAAGAATTTCCTCATGATCCTTTGGTTTGTTTGGAATGTGTTGAGATATTCCCCATTCATCTCTAACTTTATTAATTTGAGTCTCCTCTCAATCTTTAGTCAAATTAGCTAAGTTATCAGTCTTATTTTTATCAAATAACCAATTTTTTGTCTCATTCTTTTTATAGTCCCCACTCATTCATTTCTTTCCTAGTTTTTGCTGTTGCTTTATAACTGCTAGTTGGGACTTGGTTTATTCCTGTTTGTCCAGGTGTTTGAGGTACATTATAAGTCTGCCTACTTGAGAACTCTGTTTGTTTTTGTTTTTTCTATTTGAGAACTTTTTTTATTTGTTTTTAATATCGGCACTGATGGCTATAATTTTCCTCTCAATACTGGCTTTTCATCTCAAAGTTTCTAGTGTTTTCAAAGCTTTTGATGTCATTAGATTCCAAGAACTTGTTGGTTTCTTCTTTTATTGCTTCAGTTACCTACCTACATGGCATTGGACAGTGCACGGTTTGGTCTCCAAGCATGTGAATATTTTCTGTAGCACCTTTTGCTGTTGAGCTGTAGTTTAATTCTATTATGATCAAATAGAATAGTAGTAGTAACTTCAGTTTCCTGGTATGTGCTCAGACTTGATATAAGTCTCAGGATGCGATCTGTGCTGTGTGGTAACTGGATGAAATGCTCTTCAGATCTCTGTTTGATGACCTGTCTGCTGGTGGGAGTGTTCACACTGTTTGATTACCTGTGTGCTGGTGGGAGTGTTCACACTGTTTGATGACCTGTCTGCTGGTGGGAGTGTTCACACTGTTGGCATGACCGCTCTGCTGGTGGGAGTGTTCACACTGTTTGATGACCTGTCTGCTGTCAGGAGTGTTCACACTGTTTGATGACCGCTCTGCTGGTGGGAGTGTTCACACTGTTTGATGACCTGTCTGCTGGTGGGAGTGTTCACACTGTTTGATGACCGCTCTGCTGGTGGGAGTGTTCACACTGTTTGATGACCGCTCTGCTGGTGGGAGCTGGTTCCTCCACTGCTTCTCAGCTGGGATGTATTACTTCAGTGTGTGACAGTGAACCCAAGTTTGCTGCTATCTTGTGCCTCTCTGTTGTCAGTTGTAAGTTGGATTATTCTCATTCTCTTTATTGGTATGAAGTGAGCTTCTTTGTCTCTTCTGAATGATTTTGTTTTGAGGTCTATTTTACCAGATACAAACATGGTTGCTTCTGGCTGCTTTCTGAGCCCATTTGCTTGAAGGTCTTCTATCCTTTCTTTCTGAACTGACTTTTACTGATGCTGCTGACTTCCTGACCCCCTGCCCCAGCCACAGAAGCCAGACACCAGTTCCAAATTCCTTGCCATTTCCCTTCTTCGTCGATTGCTTTTCTATGATTTCCTGAGTTCCCATGAGCTCCATGAAGCTCCTCCTCTCTCCTCATCTTTCTCTCCTCAGAATCTACTCACTTTGTGTCACTGGACTTTTCTTGTTGATGGAGTGAATGAATAGAATGAAATGAATGGGTGAAATGAAAATGAAAATTGCTGTTCAGCCTCCTGCTACATGAACTACCATTTCGATTTTATAGATTTTGCTAGCAGAAATGTTATATTTAACATGAGTTGGATGTTGGATAGCATTGACTCCCACCAGCCCAGTGCTCCATGCTGAACTGACTCACTGAGGGTGAGGCTCAGAGGACCCTGGAGGTCTCTCTCTATCTGAGAGCCTCACAAGGTCTATCCGCTGCCCAGACAGAGGCTGCCAGCACCTGGTGGCTTTCAAACCCGGTACTGTGGAAGAGTCTCCACAGAGCAGTGGGCGGGCATGAGGCCAGCAGGCCCGGCCCAGTCTGTGCACAGTACACTCTCCGTTCATCCTCTCCGCCTGTGAGGAATCTTAAGCTATGCTGTTTCTTCTACAACCTGGTCCCTTTTCAAAGCCGATTGGCTACCACAGGCCCTTGTGCTTCCATACACATTTAACATAAGCCGGCCAGTTGCACTGAAGGCCGTTTGTGAAATCCCAGGTGGCCTGAGCACTGTCCAAGCAGAAGGCTGCCCCTCCCCGGGCCGCCTGGCTCCTCACCCAGCCATCAGCATGGGTGCTGTGCAGGGCAGCATCCTGACGAGCCTATGTGGCCCTGCTCTGCCCAGGGGACTGGGTGGGGACAACGCAGCATGCGAGGCCCAGCACGGAGGGCAGGGGGGAGCAGCCAGGCTGTCACTGGGGAAGGCAGCCAGCACACAGGCCCAGCAGCGCCTTGGCTCGTCATTATTTCATATCAACCTGTCGCTCCTGCCTGAGTCCCAACAGAGCAGAGACACAGAGATGGGCGGTGTGCACAGCCAGGTGGATTTCCCTCCTGACCCCTGCTGAACCAATGCCCTCTCGTTTCTTTCCAGGATGTCTTTGCTTTTTGAATTAGCTCATCTTTCTCTGGACCTGAAATGTGAGGGGATAGCCTCTGACTGCATCTCAGATCTGAGTGAAATCGAGGACAAAGTAAGTGACTTAATGATAGAACATACTGATGACATGGGCAGCCCTCTTTACGTGTGCTGTGCATGGTCATCTGGTCCTCTTCATGTGTGTTGTATGTGGTCATGTGCACTGCGCACAGTCATCTGGTCCTCTACATGTGTGCTGTGCATGGTCATCCAGTCCTCTTCATGTGTATTGTACATGGTCATGTATGTTGTGTGTGGTCATCTGGTCCTTTTCATGTGTGTTGTACATGGTCATCTGGTCCTTGTCATAAGCACTGTGCCTGGTCATCTGGTCCTCTTCATGTGTGCTGTGCGTGGTCATCTGGTCCTCTTCATGTGTGTTCTATGTGGTCACGTGTGTACATGGTCATACTGTGCATGGTCATCCAGTCCTCTTCATATGTGTCATTAAGAGTCATCCAGTCCTCTTCATGTGTGTTATATGTGGTCATGTGTGTTGTGTCATCTGGTGCTCTTCATGTGTGCTGTGCATGGTCATCCAATTCTCTTCATGTGCACTGTACATGGTCATCTGGTGCTCTTCATGTATGCTGTGTATGGTCATCTGGTCCTTTTCATGTGTGTTGTACATGGTCATCAGTCCTCTCCATGTGCACTGTACATGGTCATCTGGTGCTTTTCACGTATGCTGCATGTGGTCATCTGGTCCTTGTCATGTGTGTTGTGCATGTCATTGGTCCTCTTCATGTGTGCTGTACGTGGTCATACCGTCCTCCTCATGTGTGGTCATCTGGTCCTTGTCATGTGTGTTGTACTTAGTCATGTGCACTGTGCATGGTCATCTGTCCCTCTTCATATGTATTGTACCTGGTCATTGGTCCTCTTCACGTGTGCTGTGCATGGTCATCCAGTCTTTTTCATGTGTGTTGTGTGTGGTCATCCGGCCCTCTTCATGTGTGCTGTGGTCATCTGGCCCTCTTCATGTGTGCTGTGGTCATCTGGTTCTCTTCACGTGTGCTGTGGTCATCTGGTCCTCTTCACGTGTGCTGTGCACGGTCATCTGGCCCTCTGCACAGGGTTGTACATGGTCACATGGCGTCTTTAGTCCCACCTGCCTTTCCTGTGCACCTTCACCGCCAGCCCGGGCCCATGCTGCCCTCCGTGTTCCCCAGGAGTGACATATCTCTGCTCTCTGACCTTAGTAACTGGGCACTTAATTCCTATTTAACTCTGCTTGTGTCATAAGATTATTTCTTTTAATGCTGGGCTTTGAACTGAAGGCTTCAGGCTTGCTAGACAGACTCTCTACCACTTGAGCTATACCCCTAGCCCTTTGGATTTTTAGTTTGTCTTTGATAAGGTCTAGTTCTGGCTTCCCAGGCTGCCCTCCTTTGTTGCTGCAATCACAAGCATATGCCATGAGGTGTGGCCCTCACATACACAAACAACACTGAGAGCTTTCACCCAAAGTATTAGGAGTGCTGGTCTCCTGTAGCCCTCCCTGTAACGTCGGCAGCCGCGAGAGGCCTTCCTGAGTGCCACGGCGGCTCCGATTGGAATGGGGGTAAGATGACAAATGATGGAGTCTCAAAGGCTGCAGCCTGCCTCCCGCTGTCGTACTGGCCACCAGCTGTGGGTCCCGTCCCGAGTTACCATGAAGGTGGACACCAACAGACCTTCACAGCCTGCCGGAGGCTGGACAGACAAGAAGCAGTTCACTCAGCAAGAGGGAGACCACTAGTACATTTGAGTGTGAACTAAGAACATTGTTTCCATGGAAATGAAACTTTGTCTCTACCATGGCCATCAGATGACACTTAGACAGGGCTGGACAGTGGTTCAGGAGGTCGGGGGGGGGGCTGGGGGACAGTGCCCAGGCCCTGATTTCAAGCCCCAGCAAAAAAATAAACAAGACAGAAAAGGAAGAAAGAAACAAAGAAAGTGTTATATTTTTGCTCATATAGTGTATATTTTAATGAGAATCACCTCCCCCCAAAAATCAGTAGATGGAAACTGCAGTTGAAAGGTGGATGGAAGTGTTCTTCTTGATACCTGCAGGCACTCTTCTGCCTGGGCCGCCTGTGGCAGGTACAGGGCGCCTAACGCTGCGTCGCAGGGAGAGCAGAGCTGTCTGAGGATGATGCGAAGCAGGAACTTTCTGGTTGGCTCTCATGGTTGCTGGACACTGGATCTGCTCCAGGAATCCTTGGTGCTGACCGGGGGGAGGGGGAGGGAGGTGACCACAGGACAGCACTGCTGGTCCCTCACCGGGGTGGCCCAGGAGCACAGGGACCCCAAACCACATCCACAGCCCTTGCTGTTGGCCCAGGGCTCCAGGCCAGAAGTAAAAGAAAGCATGCTTACTAAGTTTCTAGAAGCAGTTTATCTGGATTGTTTTAATTATTTAAAACTTCAAGGTCCACTGCAATTAATGAGCTTCTCCCCTCCCCCAGCCCCCCATTGCAAAGGTAAGAACAAGAAGAAGTTAGCTTTCTCGCAGAAACCTTTTGCATCTTCGGAAACATTGAGCAATGCTCCTAAGCATCTTTGTTCTCTTTCTTGAACTTCTGCCCAGTGCACTGCCGTGGTTTATGTGGTCTTCACATCAATGGATGTGATGACAAGTCTCCTTCTTGAATCCACAGGACTCTGTAAAGCCCATTGAAATCGAATGTCTGGAATGTGAATTGGAGGCTCTGATCCTTGAAAGCAGAGTGAAGGTCTACCTCCGAGATGCTGTGGAGGTAAAGCTGTGGACGCCGCTCTGCAGGTGGCTGGGGGTCACTGCATTGAGGACAGGCTTGAGGGCACTGCCGGTGGCGTCTGGGCCCCACTGCTAGACACAGCCCGGCTTGTGGTGCTCGGGACAGGGGCTGTGGGGAGGGGGGGGGTGTGCAGCCTCCCGGGAAGGAGGCCAGAGCCCCTGTGCCCAGGCCTGGGTCACAGGACCCCAGGTGGGTCTCTGATGGCTCCAGCCCCACCCTTCTGCAGACTGACCAGAGCCTCCCCCTGCCAGGCCGCCCCACACCTAGCATCACTTGCCCTTGGATGACCGTGGTCAGCGTGGCTCACAGTGTGGGGGAGCGCTCTGTGCGGGGCAGGGCCTCCCGCTGCCCCGGCCCGGCTCAGGGCCGCAGCCTCTGGGGAGGCTGGGTCAGAGGCTGGGTGTGGAGATGCAAACATTAGTGACAGTGGTCTAGAAATTCCTGTCAACTCTTCTTCCGTAAGATTTTGGCCATCCACCAAAAGGAAAACATGATGGGAACAGTGCCCGGCAGCTCTGCTGTGGGCCAAGGCGCCCTTCCCGCGGTGGCCTGAGGGTGGCGCCAGCAGGGCACAGCCAGGCTGGCTGCCCCGCGGGACTGGGCCCAGGGCCGGGGCTGGACACACCCCGCACTCCCTGTCCTGCGTGTGTGCTGTCCCCCGGCGGGCCTGCCTCTGTCCACCTACGCCAGGCTACCCCAGGGTGGTCACTGATGGCTGGAACTGCCTGAGCAGCGGCCTGGCAGGCAGTGGACAGCTCTGAGACGTGGGCTTGGAAGTGATTTACAGAGGACACGGGCTGCCATGTGTTGAGGTGGGACTACAGTCCAGGCTGGCCGGGTTGTAGTCTGAGTGCTGTGGCTGTGTGGCGTGCCCTCCCCTTGGGAGGCTTTGCAGACTGGCTCATCCAGACAGGGCTCCACCCTGCAGCTCAGGAGCAGCAAGAGGGAGGAGCAGGTGGGGTTGGGCGGTGGTGTAGGGCAGGCTTGGAGCTGGGTGCTTCCCGACACCCCAGCCCGCAGCCTCTCTGTGGAGAAGGGTCCGAAGGACAAACCAGAGAGGGTGTTATTTGGACAGTAACACAAGAAGTAGGCCCCAGTTAGAGAAAAGGTTAGGAAGCAGAGATGCGGATGGTACTCATGGAAGAGACACAATGACCTGCAGAGAGGCTAAAGCCAGCAGACATCCTGGAGAGACCGGTGCCCCGCCACAAAGCTCCCCCGGGCCTGGAGACCAGGGAGCGGTCCCGCGGACCCAGGCCTTCCTGCCGCCCGGCCCCACCCAGCTCTCTGGGCTCTGGCTTCCAGCCGCAGCCTCGCTCACGGTCCTCACGGCGCGCTGCCCTGCAGGACCAGCTGGACATCATCAACAGGCTGGACCTGGTGCTGCAGCGCGCCGTCCGCCTGGGCGACCCCCAGGCCGTGCAGGTGGTCTGCACCACCCAGTGGAACCTCTGCCTGCCCCTGCTGCAGCACAGCCTGAGGCACCACCTCCGCAGGCCGCTCACCAACGTGGCCGACGTCCTGGAGAAGGTGGACAGGTAGGCGCCCGGGCCTTGCGGGGTTTCGGGGCCCGTGGCAGGGTGGGGGGGCCGCAGAGAGGGGCAGAGCCCAGCTGTCCCGCCCCCACTCCGAGCAGCATAGGCAGACCGCACTGCGCCCCCGAGCCCGGCTCACACCGGCTGCCTCAGGGTCCTCTCCTTTTGGTGATTCAGTGCTCTGCCTGCGGATGCTGTGGGATTCCCGCCCCCCTGCCCCCCCTCCCCCCGTGCTCCACTTCCTGGTCAAGTTTAGCCTTTCCTGTGAGCACATCCTCAGACACACAGACACGCAGGTGTCTGTACCCGGCAGTTGATACTCCACATTTCCCGTAGAGCCAGGTGAGCGTCTTTCCCATTCTTAACGTGCTCACCTGTCCCCTTGCACAACATCCCTGCTCCAAACACCCCTCTCTGGCAGGCTTCACACAGGGCACACGGCCTTTGTAAAGTGAGTTGTCACGTGTCTGTTCAAAGTCATTTTCCAAAGTGTGTGGTCTACTCGTGATTCCCCCTTAAACCATGGTGGGCCAGGGCCTGGGGTGCTGGGCTTGCTTATCTTATTCTGGGGGAACTCTCTCTGAGACCCACCCCGCCTCGGCGGCTCCTGGGCACGGGGTCCCCTCTGATTGTGTGGCTTCTGGATTTTTGTCTGGCAGCTGGGCGTGTGTCCTGCCTTGGCTCCGGGGTCTCCGGGGACCCCAGAGGCTGGGGCCGGCCCTGCTCCCTGCGGCCTGGGGCTGGCGCCGTGACCGGCGTGCTGTGGGATGCTCTCCGTGCCACCGACTCCCTGCGGCCTCCTCTGGGGCTCATGTGCATTCTGAGACTCCCTGGTTGGCTCTGTGGCCTCTCCACTGTGCACCTAGGGGCCGGCATCTCCAGAGCAGTGTGGCGTGCCCTTGGTCCGGTTCAGACCTTTGCCTCCCACTGGTCCCGTGGCACAGACCTGTAACTTCAGGAAAACAGCGGCTGCTTGGATTTGCCCCTCTGTGCCAGTTCCAGTGTCCCACAGAGCAGAGCCCATCTGCGTTACCTCCCCTCCGCAAGGCATGGCTGGTGGACGCTGACTGCAGTGACACCCTTCATAGTCCCCGCGGGCTGGGACAGGCGCTGTATCCACTGGTGTCTGGTGGAAAGTTGAGGCAGCTCGGCCGTGGCTCCTCTGGACGCTCAGTCTCTAACTTTACTTCCCAACGCCGCGCTTGTGGTGCTTCTAGAGGGTCTTTTGTTTAAATTCTGTATGGGGGTGTCTACAATTCCGGGGTGTGTGAAGTGATGCTTTTGTCAGCTCTGAGAAGTCATTAGCGATTGTTTCTTCAATCCATTCCTCTTCCTCTGAGACCACTAAAATGTGGCCCCTCCAGGATTGCACTATGTTTTGAGTCTCTTGCACTCACTAGGTACTTCCTGTCGACTCCTTCCTTCTGCCTTCTGTGTGTACCGTTGCTATGCACCGTCTCTAATGAAATTCCTACCTGCTCATTCATTAATGCTGCTTTTCCTTCCGTTTGTGGACATACTTTGGTTATTGAAGCCTCCAAGTGGCGGCTTCCCTGAGGGCCGTCCCCTCTCCACCTGCGTGCCTGGCCTCCCACAGCTTACCTTCACATTTTGTCCTTCTGAGTGCCATCTGGGGGTCTTGCTGTTCTGCTCAGGTGTGTCTCCTGCTCTTGTCCTGCTGGGACTCTGCCTGGCAGCGTCTGGCCTGTGTGATCAATCCAGCTGTCGCGGGAGGTTTTGTTTGAGCCATTATAGGCAGTTTGTGTCACACCATAGCAACCAAACCCTGTGCCCTGACCTCTCCAGCTCGGCTTGCAGGATGCGGCCTCCATGGCGGCCACCGCCATAGGCCATCACCAGGGTCCTTCCTGAATGCTTTCTCTTCTTAAACACTACTTTACCACCTTTAAGTTGTTATACAAAGGAGTTGCTGTTCAGGAAATGAGTTCAGGAACGTGATGCTTCCGGATCGCATCACACCCTGCGTTGTTCTCTGTCCCTCCCACCTGCTCTCTGCCGGCGGCCTCAGCCAGTGATACCTGCTGTCCGTGCCAAGAAGCAACTGCCCTCTGGCTTGGGTCCGGGTGCGCTGATGCTGTGGTGGTGGTGTGGCCCGTGAGAGGGCAGGAAGCAGAAATCACTGCAGAAGCACTGGTCTGCAGGTCTCTCAGCCAGCTGCGTGCGCCCCTTTCTGGCGGTGTGGACTCTGTCTGTGAATCTGCTGGTTGTGGTTTTCCTGCCTCGTGGCCCCTCTCTGGCTGGGCTACAACTCAGCCACCCCCCAGGCCGTCAGCTCGTGGGGGGGTGGCAGCTGCATGTGGTGGTGTTGGGGTACAGCCTGCACGCCCCCGTGCTGCGCCGCGCTCTTCAAGGGCCGCATGCCCACCTTAGCCAGCTCCTCTGCCCTGAGCACAGATGAAAGGCTGTGTTACACCATCATGGCCAGGATGCCAGAGCCCTGCGCAACAGACAGGGCCAACCGGGGCCAGGCCCGTGGGCCGCCTCTCAGCCCCCACCCCCACCCCAGGGCCCAGGGCTCTTGCCGGACTGGCTCTGCGTTTTCCAATGGCTGAAGAGACGCTCTCCATTCATCAGCCCCTGTTGGTGGCACCAGCACCTCAGGGCAGGGCACTGACAGGAAGGGGGCTGGAAAGCAGGAGGCTGGGCAGCCGCCTGAGGAGGGCTGGTGCCTGGCGGGCTCCCGCAGGGCCTCCTGACGCACACGCACCCCCGCTCCAGTCTCATGACCCTGCTACGCTGCCAAGTGCACATGGAGCTGGGGCACATGGAGGAGGACGCGGACCAGCTGGAGACGGCCATGGAGCACCTGCGCAAGGCCTCGGCCCTGGACACGCTGGGCGTCTACCAGGACAAGCTCAGGATGGGCTTCAACCGGATGCACCTGTGCACCATGCTGTACCACTCCCCAGAGCGCGCAGAGGACAAGGCCAACATGGCCATCCAGCAGGTAGCAGGGCAGGGCCGCGCACCCCAAGACCCAGGCCCCGGCTAAGCCGCAGGGCTAGGCCTGGGAGGGGCTGGAGAGGGCCCACCGCCCCCGCGCCAAAAGCCAAAGGCCAAGAGTTCTCACAGTCCCAGGAAGAGCCACTGCGCACACCGTGCCCGCCATATCAAATCTGGTTTCCGCAGGCCAAAAAAGCTACGCACCCCAAAGACAGTGTGAGGAAGAAGCGTGCGCTGCTGGTGAACGCAGGACTGGCCCTGGCCCCTGACACCTTCCAGATCGTGCTGGACAGCGAGAACGAAGCCAGAGGTGAGCCAAGAGCCAGACGCTCTCACCTTCAGAGGCTCCTCCTCGGCTCCGGGCCCGAGGGCCTGGGCTGCCTTGAGCCGGCCCTCCCGCTTCTGCCCAGCAAGGCTGCCTTCTGAGGCTCTGCAAACATAGCTACTCTAAAGGCCAGGTTTGGCCGTGGAGCGGCCTGAGGCCCAGGGACACTGCATGGGACTGCCCACCCTGGGTGGCTACTTGGATCAGACCTGAGTATATCCCACTACCCCAGATCATCGCACACCCACTCCCCCAGACCATCGCACACGCACTCCCCCAGACCATCGCACACCCACTCCCGCAGACCATCGCACACGCACTCCCCCAGACCATCGCACAC
>NW_012267274.1:96602-96897 GCF_000151885.1 Dipodomys ordii
CACTCCCCCAGACCATCGCACACCCACTCCCCCAGACCATCGCACACGCACTCCCCCAGACCATCGCACACGCACTCCCCCAGACCATCGCACACGCACTCCCGCAGACCATCGCACACGCACTCCCCCAGACCATCGCACACGCACTCCCCCAGACCATCACACACCCACTCCCCCAGACCATCGCACACCCACTCCCCCAGACCATCGCACACCCACTCCCCCAGACCATCGCACACCCACTCCCACAGACCATCGCACACGCACTCCCCCAGACCATCGCACACCCACTCCC
>NW_012267274.1:97653-99657 GCF_000151885.1 Dipodomys ordii
CACACCCACTCCCCCAGACCATCGCACACCCACTCCCCCAGACCATCGCACACTCACTCCCCCAGATCATCGCACATGCACTCCCCCAGACCATCACACACGCACTCCTCCAGACCATCGCACACCCAATCCCGCAGACCATTGCACACCCACTCCTCTAGACCATTGCATACCCACTCACCCAGATCATCACATACCCACTCCCCCAGACCATCGCACACGCACTCCCCCAGACCATTGCACACCCACTCCCCCAGGCCATCACACACCCACTCCTCCAGACCATCGCACACCCACTCCCGCAGACCATTGCACACCCACTCCCCCAGACCATTGCACACCCACTCACCCGGGCCATATACTTTTTTCCACAGAGAGATTCTAAAGGAATCCCGGCGTGCAATCCAGGGCCACACTAACCCTTGACTGTGGCCTTGGAGCCTGCTGTCCAGGACAAGACAGTGGTGGTAGAGCAGCGGGTGGCCTGCACTAGGCAGGGGTGTCATCTCCTCTAGCCCGCGTCTGACTCAGATGCTGACAGTGGGAATCAGAGGCTGCAGTCCACGTCACAGATCTGGGTGAGGGCAAGCTGGGGAGGTCCCTCCGTGCACCGGGAAGGCTGATGCTGTGGTGGCAGCCCGGGAGGGCTGGGCCTGTTGGGCTGTGCCGCCTCTCCTGGTCCTCACATCCCACGGTGCCAGAGGATGCACTGCAGAGCAGCTGTAGATGTCTGTCGACACCACGGGGGCGCCTGTTTTGCTTTATTTTAGTCAGAGGTGGGCCTGTGCCTCCGGCGCTCTGTGGATGCTGCTAATGGTGATGGTGCCAATGCCTTGAGGACCAGCACCTTATGGTGCCGGAGCCCAGTAGGCGTGGGGCTCCCAGACCGGACATCTGAGCTGGTCAGCAGGGGACACGGCTGCCTGAGGCTGTGGGGGAGGGTGCGAGGCCAGCCCAGGCCCTCTGTCCACAGCAGGGCCCCCAGGCAGCTGGCCCGTGGTGAAATGGTGAGCTCTGAGAGCATGTTCTTTATCTAGAAAAAACTGCAGTGGGTTCAGAACTCCTGCATCAAGCAGATAAGACTGCCGTGTCTGGAACGGGTGTTGGGCATTGCCAGGGGGCAGCAAGAGACAGGTCAGAGCCTGGCACTTCTGATGGGGAGAGGCGGGACTGCTCTGTGCAGTGGAGGGGAGCCAGGGCATGCTGGCTTCGGATCGGGGCACACCTCCCACCAGCTCATCCCGACCACCGTCCAAAGACAGGCAGCGGGTGCCCGCCTGGATCCGCTGGGCGCCCAGGAGCCCACGCAGCCCCGCAGGGCCTCTGCCTGCTGCCGTCACCAGTGTCTCCCAGGAACAGAGGCCCATGTCCTCTGCTGTCCTTTGTTTCTGCTCTCAGTTTCCATTGGGAAAATCAAGGGCCGGTTTTCCAGCCTGTGTGCAAAGGCCCGGCATCACATCATCAGTGTGGACAAGGCGATCGGACACCTGCGGCGCCTGGGGAGCGAGAATGAGAAGGAGAGGTAGCCCTGGAGACCACCCAGCCCTGAGCACCCAGCCCCACCTGAGACCACCCAGCCCTGAGCACCCAGCCTCACCCCAGGACCACCCAGCCCTGAGCACCCAGCCTCACCCCAGGACCACCCAGCCCCACCTGAGACCACCCAGCCCTGAGCACCCAGCCCCACCCCAGGACCACCCAGCCCCACCTGAGACCACCCAGCCCCACCCCAGGACCACCCAGCCCTGAGCACCCAGCCTCACCCCAGGACCACCCAGCCCTGAGCACCCAGCCCCACCTGAGACCACCCAGCTCTGAGCACCCAGCCTCACCCCAGGACCACCCAGCCCTGAGCACCCAGCCCCACCTGAGACCACCCAGCTCTGAGCACCCAGTCTCACCCCAGGATCACCCAGCCCTAAGCACCCAGCCCCACCCCAGGACCACCCAGTCCTGAGCACCCAGCCCCACCCCAGGACCACCCAGTCCTGAGCACCTAGCCCC
>NW_012267274.1:99707-107887 GCF_000151885.1 Dipodomys ordii
CACCAGGCTGTCCCACCACAGCCAAGAGAGCACTGTGTCTGGAGGTCACTCTTGGGAACCTTCAGCAACTATGCTGTCCTTGTAAATGCTTTCTGACTTCCCCTCTGCCTGCTCTCTTCCTGCTGGGACCTTGGTGGCCAGGATTCAGATTTGGACGGAGTTGGCCAAGGTTGCTCGGAAGCAGGGCGTGTGGGATGTTTGCCGGGCCGCCTGCCGCTTCTGCCTCCTCTATGACAACATCAAAGCCTGGAAACCATTGAGAATGAGGCGAGGTTGGACACCCACCCTGGGCCCAGGGAGGAGCAGGGCAGGCTGGGCCTGGGGTCCCCCCGACCCCCAGGGAGGAGCAGGGCAGGCTGGGCCTGGGGTCCCCCCGACCCTCAGGGAGGAGCAGGGCAGGCTGGGCCTGGGGTCCCCCTGGTCCCCAGGGAGGAGCAGGGCAGGCTGGGCCTGGGGTCCCCCCGACCCTCAGGGAGGAGCAGGGCAGGCTGGGCCTGGGGTCCCCCCGACCCTCAGGGAGCAGGGCAGGCTGGGCCTGGGGTCCCCCTGGTCCCCAGGGAGGAGCAGGGCAGGCTGGGCCTGGGGTCCCCCCGACCCTCAGGGAGGAGCAGGGCAGGCTGGGCCTGGGGTCCCCCCGACCCTCAGGGAGGAGCAGGGCAGGCTGGTCCTGGGGTCCCCCAGACTCCCAGGGAGGAGCAGGGCAGGCTGGACCTGGGGTCCCCCCGACCCTCAGGGAGGAGCAGGGCAGGCTGGGCCTGGGGTCCCCCTGGTCCCCTGGAGGTCTGACTCCACAAGGCACCAGCAGAGGCTGTAATGCCTCCGTGCCTGCGGCCTCCAGAGGCAGGCAGGCAGTAGCCACAGGGCCTCTGGCCTTGCACGGGGCTTCAGCGCCCCCTCTAGTAGAAAGCAGGATCACACGCCGATACCATGTTCAGAGTGCCCACCTGTGTTCACCTGGGAAGATGCCGCCCGGGGAGGGGCGGCGGTTCTGTGCGGATCCTGGGGCACTTTGTCGGAGGGGCATTAAGCCCTGTGGGGGAGGGGATCTCTGGGACCTTGGGCCCATCTCCCGGATGCTGAACCTCCGCAGCACTGGTAGGTGGCCCTAGAAAGCAGGTGACGGTGACCATGACAGCAGCAGCGTTCCGCACCATCGCCACCCACTGGCGCTGCTCCGACCTGAGCTGCCAGCCTGCTAGGACACCATGATCACCTCAGAGAGCCCCATGCTGTCTGTCTGGGTTCACCTGGCACCATGCCGGGCAGAGGCAACAAAGCAGGCCAGGAATTCTTGTGTTTTTGTGGCCTGAGGTCGTATGCAGAGGCTCAAGCCTGTAATTGCAGTTATTTGAGGCATGGAGAGAGGGAGAGCTCATAAAAGGCCCATCAGGGCCAGATGTTCCCCAGTTTCCCTCTCCACCAGTGGTTGGGAGTGGCCGCTCAGCACTGTCACGCTGGCTGCATCCTGGTCTAGGCGGGCTCAGACTTAAAACGAGAAAAATCTTTAGCCAATGCACAGAGGGCTGATGGAGTAGCTTAATGTTAGGGCTCCTGCCTAACAAGTGCAAGGACCTGAGTTCAAACCCCGGTACCGCCGAAAGGGAGAGACAGAGGCCAATCTTCTCGATTGCTGCTCCCGCAGCACGGAAGAGGAAAGGTACTGAAGGCTCGGCGCATGACGTCCTGGGCCCGGCTTCCACCAGTCAACAGAAGCACGTTTCCCAGGACCTGCTGAGGAAGTTCGCGGAAGTGGGGTTCATCAGTGGCGAGGTGCGTCCCTGGGCGGGGTTCGTCAGCGCAGAGGGGAATTTCTCGTATCTGCGGAGGCTGGGCCATTGTAGACACCAGACTCGGCCACCACTCACACGTAGCCCAGGGCCCTTGATTCTGCTTCCAAGCTAAGCTGTTCTTAGAAGATGTGTGAGGAGAAACATATGTCAACATGAAACATGATGTGTGTTGATGTACGTTTCTTACCAATTTATTGTCATTATAGAGTGATACACGGAGGGTTGCGGGTTCTTCCTTTTGAACTGTCTCCTCCTCCCTCACTCTCCACCCCCCCGTCCCTCCCGCCCATCTCCACCCACAAGTTGTATATGTAGGTCACCTTCATCCATGTCCAGTGAGCTCCACTGCTGCAAGCTTTCACCCTTTTCCCTCGAATTCTGTACCCTCCCCTGAAGATGTACACTTGAATGCACCAGATACATGGTAAAGAAGACAGAAACTAGAAACTAAAAAACTAGAAGAAAAAGAAAGGGAAAAAGAAAAAATCAAGAAGGCTTGTTTCCATATCTTGGAGTTTGTATGCATATTATATTTTGTAAATGTGAGGAGAAACTTAGCTTGGTGCCTGTGTGTCTCTCCTGAGAGCATCCTCTGTTGGTCTCACTATGTGTGAGCATCTAGAATCCTGAATAATTTGTCATATCCCAGTGCATTTTAGATATAACTTCCACATGCCACAAAGAACGTGTGCTGTTTGTGTCTCTGCGCTTGGCTTACCTCACTTAACATGATTTGTTCTAGTTCTATCCATTTTCCTGCAAATGGCATTATGTTATCTATCTAATGGCTGTGTAAAATTCTGAGTATAGGTACTACATTTTTGGATCCACTCATCTATTGTGGGGCATCTGGGGTGTTTCTGTATCCTGGCTATTGTGAATAGTGCAGCAGTGAACATGGAGGTGCAGGTGTCCTTGTTATCTCCTGACTACTGATGGTCAAGGTAGATGCCCAGGAGTACTATGGCTGGGTTGTAGGGAAGGTCTATGTTTCGTTTTTGGGGAACCTCCAGCCCCTTGTCCAAAGTGGTTGTGCTAGGTTACGTTACCAACAGTGCCGTAGGGTTCCTTTCCCCCACATCCCCACCGGCATTTGTTGCTTGAATTCACAATGCTGACCGATCCAGCTGGGGTGAGATGGAATCTCAGAGTTGTTTTGGATTGCATTTCCCTTATGGCCAGGGACGATGAGCATTTCCTCATGTGTTTCTTTGCCATTCTCACCTCTTCTGGGAAGTCTCTCCTTAGCTACTTTACCATTTAGTGATTGGCTTATTAGGCTTGGGAGGGGTTTGATTCTGGAGCTCCTTGTATATATCAGATATTAGGCCTTTGTCTGATATGTTGCTGGTAAAGATCTTTTCCCAGGTTGTTGGCTGTCTTTCTAGTTTAGTAACTATATCCTTAGTTGTGCAGAAACTGTTTTGATGTAGTCCCACTTGTCGAGTCTCTCCTATCTGTTGTGTCCCCAGGGCTCTATTCAGGAAGTTTCTATCTATATGTGTAAGTTCTACTCTCTCTTGCAGTAGTTTCAGTTTGGGGTGTGACATTGAGTCTCTGATACACTTGGAATTGATGTAAAAATTTTTGTTAGAAATAATTTCTGTGCTGGGCACAAGTGGGTTGCATCTATAGTCCCAGCTACCAATGAGGCCGCGATCTGGGACTCAGTTCAGAGTCAGATGAGGCAGACAAGGTATTAAGACTTTTAGCTCCAACTAACCAACAGAAATGCAATTGGAGGCACGGTTCACATCGTAGAATGCTAGCTATGAGTGGAAAAACCTCAACAAGAGTGTGAGCCCTTGAGTTCAAGTCTCAATATTGGCAGAAAGAACAAGAAAGGATTTTGAACCCTAAGCCAAGGCCACATAGGTAGGACAGGGTATGTCACCTCTCCTGGAGGATGAAGTTGTAGCGAGTGGTGACTCCTGCGGGGAGCCTTCAGCTCTCCCCTGAGCCCGCACCGGATGGACCTGGGAGACCTCTGAAATGTCAGGATTCTTGGAGCCCTGGGCCAGCCAAGGTGGTCTCACCCAGTGGACGTCCCTGGGGACAGGCACAGCCAGCCCACCCCTGGGTGCTAGGACTCAGGGTTGGAGCCGATGCAAAAGAGCCTGAGGGAGACAGCTGTCTGTGAGCACAGGGGGCCCCGACAGGGGCCGCCCACCCCGGGCAGGCCGGCCACCTCGGAACAGCGCAGCCAGTAGTGGGCCACTGACAACCGGGAAGGAGAGGAGGAGGGCCAGAGGCCTGAGAGGCATGCTTCCCTGAGACACGTAGCTTTGAAGTGAACTGAGAGGTCATGGGGGAGGGGTTGGGGTGAAGGGACAGGTCATGGGGTGCAGGAGGGGTTGGGGTGAAGGGACAGGTCATGGGGGGAGGGGTTGGGGGTGAAGGGACAGGTCATGGGGGGAGGGGTTGGGGTGAAGGGACAGGTCATGGGGGGAGGGGTTGGGGGTGAAGGGACAGGTCATGGGGTGCAGGAGGGGTTTATCTCAGCATGGGGTTGGGGCTCATCATGCAGGTCTCTTCCTTGTCTTTGGCTTTTCCATAGTAAACTGTAAGGGTAGGTCCCATCTCCTGCTGCCCATTTCCTGCAGGCCACGGTCCACTTGCTGCGTTCAGAAGGTGTGGAGCTGAATAACCGGGCCATTCCCCCTGAGGACACCAGCCAGCACCCAGCTGGCTACGTGCCGGAGCCCCCAGACACCAACCCAGAATGGATCGCGTACAGGTCAGGCTCGCGCCTGGCCGTCTGCCTCCATCACGAGGCCTTGCCTGTTTTCATGTGTTTCTTCCCTCAAGATAAGGCTGGCTTTGACAATTCAAACATTATTTTAAAAAGCAGGAAAAAAAATCATGCAACAGACCTCTAATGGCTCACGAGGTCTAAAACTCTTAGTATCTGACCCTTGACAGAAAAGATTGCCCAGCCTAGGCCAGCAGGGCAGAGACTGTCCCCACAGGTGCAAACGCTGGGTGACCTCGAAGACCCCGCCCTGAGTGTGCCCTGCTGCCTGCGTGCGAGGTAGACGGTGGCAGGTAGCTCACAGGGGGAGGGGGATGCAGGGTGGACAAGGATAGCCCAGCAAGGACCCCAGGCTGGGCGCTGTCCAAAACAGTGAGTGAAGGGCCAAGAGCTCAGGCCAGGGGAGGAGCCGAGAGACCAGGAAGAGCTCCATAGAAGGCGGATCTGCCACAGGGAGGAAGTGCAGAGACCACCACAGGGAGGAAGTGCAGAGACCACAGGGAGGAAGTGCAGAGAACACAGGGAGGAAGTGCAGAGAACACAGGGAGGAAGTGCAGAGACCATCACAGGGAGGAAGTGCAGAGACCATCACAGGGAGGAAGTGCAGAGACCATCACAGGGAGGAAGTGCAGAGACACCACAGGGAGGAAGTGCAGAGACCACCACAGGGAGGAAGTGCAGAGACCACCACAGGGAGGAAGTGCAGAGACCACCACAGGGAGGAAGTGCAGAAGGCCACGGGGAGGAAGTGCAGAAGGCCACGGGGGAGGAAGTGCAGAAGGCCCTGTGGCAGTGGCCCGCTCAGAGCCGCACACATGTGGCCGGGTGCACTGGGGACCTCCCCGGGCATCGTCTGTGCCCTGGACTGCAGGTGCACACCTTGGAGGGATGGCCTCCAGGAAGTCATGGCATCTCTGGGAAAGGCTTGGCGTCAAGCTGAGCCTTTGTGGTGGTGTGTTTGCAGAACCTGGATAGAAAACCTGTCCCAGTATGCCATGAATAGCTGGCTGCGCTCTGCGGACATCGGGCAGGAGATCGGGGAGGCCTGGATTGTGCAGAACGCCGCTGTCTATATCCTGAACCACAACCACCATCTCATCACAGCTAGGAGGCAGAAGGAGCTGGTGGAAGCCCTGTCCCACCTCCTGCGGGCGGTCAAGGTCACCGGGCACAGTGGGTGGGTGCTGGTGCCATGTTCTTTTGCATGCAGGGGTCAGGGTGTCCGTGCCCACTGCGGTGCAGACACCGGCCCCCTGCTGCTCCCGGGGAGTTCAGTAAGGCCTGCCACATCGCAAAGAGCAGGAGAGAGAAGACGCCACCTTCCCATCCTGCGTTTTGGAGGGTGGGGCAGGGATGATCTGAACCCTCTTGGGACTGGGGCTGCGCAACTATAATGAGGGATCTGTCTGCACCAGCTGAACCAAAGCTTATCAAAATGGAATTCTCATGTGTCTGGTTTCCAGTCTGGACAATGGGACTTCAGACGCTGAAGTGGGGAGCCGGGGTGGGTGTGCTGCTCGGTACTGTGGGCCAGAAGCTAGGAGGTGGAGGGTGGACGTGTGAAGGGATCCCGAGCTATGGAGCACGGTTCCTTCTTAAAACACAAAAACACAAACAGGAGTGCAGTAAGTGCTCACCGTGGTAGAAGGGATGCTGCCAGGGGTAACTGGTGCAGCCCGCCCCGGCCCGCCCCGGCCTGCCCCGGCACGCCCCGGCCTTCCTCGGCCCTCCTCGGCCCGCCCGGCACGCCGCCCCGGCATGCTGCAGGCAGGGCTGTGGTGCTCAGGAGGCCTCTCTTCCAGGGACCCTGTCATGTTAACCATGCTCTGCAACACCCTGGCTCGGGGACTCATCATCAGCTGGATTCCCACCCAGACGCCCGAAAAGTTGAAGAAGGGGATGCGGCCAGTTATGATTCACACTCCATCCGACTCCTCTGAGATCAAAGAGGCCTTGGAGGTGCAGTCCCAGGGCCTATGGGCAGGGGGACAGGCCAGGGAGGGGTGCAGGTTCTGGGGCCTTGGGGTCTAGGGGGACAGGCCAGGGAGGGGTACAGGTTCCAGGGCCTTGGGGTCTGGGGGGACAGGCCAGGGAGGGGTGCAGGTTCCGGGGCCTTGGGGTCTGGGGGGACAGGCCAGGGAGGGGTGCAGGTTCCGGGGCATAGGGGTCTGGGGGGACAGGCCAGGGAGGGGCGCAGGTTCTGGGGCCTTGGGGTCTGGGGGGACAGGCCAGGGAGGGGCACAGGTTCCAAGGCCTTGGGGTCTGGGGGGACAGGCCAGGGAGGGGTGCAGGTTCCAGGGCCTTGGGGTCTGGGGGGACAGGCCAGGGAGGGGTACAGGTTCCAGGGCCTTGGGGTCTGGGGGGACAGGCCAGGGAGGGGTACAGGTTCCGGGGCCTTGGGGGTACTGGTGGTGGCATAGGACTTGGACACAGTGAGACAAACGATGGCTGGGCCTAGGCTATGAATCTTGGGACCCCACGTGACCCCTTGTCTCTCCAGTGGAGGTTTGTCCCAGACGGTGGAGGGACAGGGGGGAGGGTTCTGTCCTGCGGACTCACGCCAGCTGGGAGGTTCACGTGGTCACTCTGCATGCTGGTGGCAGTGCACTGGGCCGAGTTCTGTAAGGGGTGCTGAGGCACAGTGCTGAGAATCCTGTCCTCCCAGCAAGTGATCAGGTTCTGGGGCCTGGCTTTGGGGGCTCCGCCCGCACCCTGTCGCTGTCAGCACACACAAGGCTCAGGCTCTGCCCCATCTGCACTGCATGTGAGCTGAGAGACCCTGCTCAGCCCCTCAGCTGGAGCTTGGGGTGTCTCTGACCTGCACCCACGCCGGGGTGCTGGCGCTGAGTCCACGAGCCCTCCAGAGCTTGAGGACGGGCGTGGGTCCTGCCGCGCAGGTCTGCGAGTTTGGGCTGACCCTGACCAACGGCAGCATGCCCGAGGAGGTGGTCCCCATCAACATGCGGCAGCAGCTCATCGCCACCTGGGTGAAGGCCAAGCAGCTGCTGCAGCAGCAGATCGGGCTGCGGCTGGGCGTGGAAGAGGTGAGCCCTCCCGCATCCCCACCAGAGACAGGCGCGGCCACTGCCGGTCGGTCTAAGGACGGGAGGCCCCGCGGGCTCTGAGCCTGGACCTCCGTGGGTGCTGCCCCTCCCCCGTCCCACGCGGCTGTGGGGTGGGGTCAGGAGCCATCGGGGAGGCAGGGCCCGCGGTGGCGGGTGGGTGCAGGCAGAGGCCGGAGCCCTCGGGAGCCCAGGCCCAGCAGCCCGCCATCTCTGGAAGGCCCACCCCAGCGGCCAGGCGCCACCTTTCACGCCTGAGGTCTCCTTCCTTCTATGAGAAGATAATGGGATGTGAGCACTCTCAACACCAGCCAGTGGGCTTCCCCAGTGGGCTTGCGCTGCCCAGGGCTGACCAGCAGGCTCGCACTGCCCAGGGCTGACCGGCAGGCTCGCACTGCCCAGGGCTGACCGGCGGCTCCCGCTGCCCAGGGCTGACCAGCAGGCTCGCACTGCCCAGGGCTGACCAGCAGGCTCGCACTGCCCAGGGCTGACCGGCAGGCTCGCGCTGCCCAGGGCTGACCAGCAGGCTCGCGCTGCCCAGGGCTGACCGGCGGCTCCCGCTGCCCAGGGCTGACC
>NW_012267274.1:121082-122154 GCF_000151885.1 Dipodomys ordii
GACAGGACACACCGAGCACCCCACAGGGATCACAGACCAGGCATGACACACCGAGCACACCGCAGGGACCACAGGCAGGACACACCGAGCACACCGCAGGGATCACAGGCAGGACACACCGAGCACATCCTTGAAAAGGGAGAACAGCCTGGCTCAGCCAGTCTGTCCTCTCTCCCTCAGACGGCGTCTGACCTCTGTGCCCCAGACAGCGTCTGTCCTGTGTGACTCAGCGTCTGTCCTCTCTACCTCAGACAGTGTCTGTCCTCTCTAAGTCAGATGGCGTCTGTCCTTTCTAACTCAGACGGCGTCTGTCCTCTCTGCCTCAGAAGGCGTCTGATTTCTGTGTCTGTGTGCACAGCAGGGAGCTGCTGAGCGTGCTGCCGATAGTGGTGTGGGAAGCCAGGCCAGGGCCTAGGTGTGGGGGTGGGGGGTTCAGGGCTAAGAGGGCAGGTTCCTGCAGACCATGGAGCCGAGCACAGAGCCGCTGGAGCTGCCCAGTGTCATCAACCCAGGATGCATGCCAAGCGACAGCAGTGTGTGCGATGTCATCCGTGCGGTACCTGAGCACTGGTGCCCGGCACTTCCGGAGCAGACACCCACCCCCCTACTGACCTTTACCCCATGCCTGAGGGCCTGTTGGAGCTGGCGGGGAGGAGGGTGCCAGGGGCCCTGGGAACAGGGGCGGTTCCGTCAGACAGGCTGCAGGCAGGGAGCCACCTGGCCTGTGCTGCAGGACAAGTGCCTGCCTTCCACCTCTTGGGTAGCAGGCTCAAATCCAAGACTGCAGGGGGGTCTCAGCAGTTCAGAGGTCAGAGAGCGTCAGGTAGTTAGCAAGGAGCTGGCCGCCCAGCCCCACCCCTCCTGCTCTGTCCCCAGGGGCAGAAGATGACCTCTCCCTCCGCGCGGCGCTCTACGGCCTCCTCTTCCACAGTCATGCTGACAAGGACGACTGGGAGGGAGGCCTCAAGGTGCTGGATGAAGCCGTGCAGACGCTTCCCCGGACGGCCCACCGCCTGTGCGTGCCCTCACCCCTCCCCTTCACACCTGATTCCCCATCCCCACCCCCCCACAC
>NW_012267274.1:122204-127835 GCF_000151885.1 Dipodomys ordii
TGACCGGCGGCTCCCGCTGCCCAGGACTGACCGGCGGCTCGCGCTGCCCAGGGCTGACCGACAGGCTCGCACTGCCCAGGGCTGACCGGCGGCTCCCGCTGCCCAGGACTGACCGGCGGCTCGTGCTGCCCAGGGCTGACTGGCAACTCACGCTGCCCAGGACTGACCGATGGCTCGCACTGCCCAGGGCTGACCGATGGCTCGCACTGCCCAGGGCTGACCGGCGGCTCCCGCTGCCCAGGACTGACCAATGGCTCCCGCTGCCCAGGGCTGACCAATGGCTCCCGCTGCCCAGGGCTGACTGGCAGGCTTGCACTGCCCAGGGATGACCGGCGGCTCCCGCTGCCCAGGACTGACCAGCGGGCTTACGCTGCCCAGGACTGACCGGTGGCTCGCACTGCCCAGGGCTGACCAATGGCTCGCACTGCCCAGGGCTGACCGGCAGGCTCGCGCTGCCCAGGGCTGACTGGCGGCTCCCGCTGCCCAGGACTGACCAGTGGCTCGCGCTGCCCAGGGCTGACCGATGGCTCGCACTGCCCAGAGCTGACCGGCAGGCTCGCGCTGCCCAGGGCTGACTGGCAGGCTTGCACTGCCCAGGGCTGACCGGCGGCTCACGCTGCCCAGGGCTGACGGGCGGCTCGTGCTACCCAGGGCTGACCAGCGGGCTTACGCTGCCCAGGGATGACCGGCGGCTCCCGCTGCCCAGGACTGACCGGCGGCTCCCGCTGCCCAGGGCTGACCGGTGGCTCCCGCTGCCCAGGGCTGACCGGCAGGCTTGCACTGCCCAGGGCTGACCGGCGGCTCCCCCTCCCCAGGGCTGACCGATGGCTCCCGCTGCCCAGGACTGACCGGCGGCTCCCGCTGCCCAGGGCTGACGGGCGGCTCGTGCTACCCAGGGCTGACCAGCGGGCTTACGCTGCCCAGGGCTGACCGGCGGACTCGCGCTGCCCAGGACTGACCGGCGGCTCCCACTGCCCAGGGCTGACGGGCGGCTCGTGCTGCCCAGGGCTGACGGGCGGCTCGTGCTACCCAGGGCTGACCAGCGGGCTTACGCTGCCCAGGGCCGACCAGCGGGCTCGCGCTGCCCAGGGCTGACCGGCGGGTGCTCCCTCTCTCTCCTCCAGGGTGCTGATGACGACATCAGCTGCATGACCCGAGTTCTGGTGGCCATTGAGATGTACTCCTGCAATGGGCTGGGCCTCATGGACTTCAACGTGCCTCCTCTGGCCCAGGTGGGCATCCAGGAGCCACGCCGGGCCGGGTGTGGAGCGCCTTGGCTCGGAAGGCCTCGGAAGCTGCCCAGGGCAGTCGGGGGGGGGGTCTTGCCCCATCCACAGGAGAGCTCTCCTGTCCCAGGCGGGCGGGGAGGGCACCCACGGGGCCCCCGGTCTGGAGACAGTCCTGGGTGTCAGGGGCACTGGACACTGCTGCGCGCCCCACTAACACGCCGCCCTCTCTCCCACCACGTACCGCTGGAAGGTAGTGAAAATGGCTTCCGAGTGCAACTGGTCGGACCCCCTGGTGGAGCTGCAGACCCTCACCCGCCTGACCCACTTTGCCCACGCATCTCGCGACCATGACGTCACCCTGTCCTGCGCTCAGATGGCCACGCGTATAGGCATCCGATACCTGAGGATGATTGACAAGTGAGCCACGCCCAGAGCTGCGGGGAGCCTCCTCCAAGGAAGCAGGAGCTGGTCCTTCCCAGGCCCGCCTGCAAACCCACCCCGGGAGCCAGATCTCAGCCCCGCACGCCCCTCGGAGCTGCAGGGGACCGCCCCGGACCCAGAGCTCTGAGCAGAGCAGACACGGCTGAAGTCCCGAGAGACAGCCCGGCGTGGAGGATGGTGGCCACCTGCTCATTCTGGGGGGAGGCTGTTCGTTCTGGTGGAGCTGCTCATTCTTGGGGAGCTGCTCGTTCTTGGGAGGCTGCTCGTTCTTGGGAGGCTGCTCGTTCTTGGGGGGAGGCAGGGCTGCTTGCCCAGGTGTCCCACCAGGGCAGCTGAGACACTCCGCGTTCACTTTCCTCCGCGGTCTCCACTTTCTCAATGTTAGCAGTTTGCACCATTCCACAAATTCAGCAGTAGCTGCATATTTAATCCCCTCCTGAGCCCGAGGCTGTTGTAAACAGCACTGGTTTTCTCGGTGGCTTCCCTGAGCGCAGTGGTCCTGAGCAGTAGGACCACATCCTCAGCTCAGAGACACTTTTGTGGCCCGTGGACGCCGAAGGCCGCTGCAGGACTTGGGGTGTGGCAGTGTCTCCGCTGTGCTGGCAGGAGCCGGGCTGCCATGCGGCCGTGAGGGGCAGAGGTAGGGAGCCTCGGTGAGCTGAGCTGCAGAGTCTGTGCTAAGCTGGCCTGCCGTCGGGCCATCGCGGGAGCCTGCCCGCCGGCTGGGCCGGAGGTGAACCCTCCCTGCTCCCGCCATCTCTCCCTGCAGGGGCGGGGGCGGGGCGGGGCAGGGGGGGCGCCCGTGGGGATCTGAGAGGCAGCCATTCAGGTGGCAGAGACAGGGATGGTGGCGGAAGCAGCGCGGCCACACCTGGCTGCTCTCTCACACCTATGGTCCTTAGTCCCAGCTTGATTTCTGATTGGAAATCCCCTTAATAAGGTAAAGTTGGAGCAATGGAAGGGAGGGTGGCGGCCTGGCTAGGGGCTCTGAAGGTCATCTGTGGGCCGTCACTGCCCCCTGGTGGTCAGGACTGGTATTGCATGGCAGGCCCGGGTGGAATGTCTTCTTGCTTTCTGTAGATCAGTTGCTCAGAAAGGGGCCCCAAGTAGGAGGGTTCCCCAGCCCTGGCGCAGCCTCATCTCCCCCTCAGACCTTGGTCTCTGGCTCCTTTGGGCAGAGCGCAGGCGGAGCTCTCTGCTCCTGGTCCCCTAGGAAGTGTCTTTTTCACAGAATGTGTTAAGTTCTCCTCTGAGCCAAGTTTCAGGCAGGTGACCCCAAAACACAGGAAATGGGGAGGGGAGCGTGCTGAGGGTGGACGCTAGGCCTCGGTGTGTGTGGTTTGCCATAACTGGTGTATCTGGACCGGAGGGGCCGGGAGGAGCAGCCTGGGCCTGTGTCCCCACTGCAGGCCTGCCTGATGCCCTGGGGCCGGGCTTCCTCTTGGGTGGGCGAAACAGCCTGATGAAGGCAGAGCCCAAAGAGGCCTGGTCACTGGTGTATGACAAGATGCCCAAAGTAACAGCAGTTAGTAGTTGGGCGTGGCGTCTTATCCCTATAATCCCAGCCAGTTGGAAGGCAGAGATTGGGAAGATTATAGATCAAGGCCAGGAAGGGCAAAACACACAGGACTGTATCTAAAAAGTAAAGCAAGACAGGACTGCAAGCATGGCTCAGGGAGTAGAGCGCCTCTCTAGAAATGAAGAGGCCCTGAATTCAAACCCTAGTATTGCCAAAATTGAGATAACCTATTTGTGATTGGCTGGACTGGACTCAGCCAGTCAGCTCTGGTTTGGATCTTCCAAGATCTCTGGGGGGCCACCGGTAGCTTCCATGTCCCAGGGCTCCTGGAGCCGGCTCCGGCCCTGCCCACGGCGCTCTAGGCATCATGACTCTGATGAGACACCCCCCACTCCCAGTGTTTCAGGAGTCTCCTACTGGACTCCCAGACACCCGGGTGCACACAGGCCTTCAGCCCAGGCTGTGAGCTTCCAGAGGCCAGGGTCATGTGCCCACCGTAGGGGCGCATGTGGCCAGCCCAGACCTGGGACGGGCTGGAGGAGGGCCGCCATCTGTGTGTACACCTTGCAGGTCAGCAAGTTTTACTTTACTCCTCTGGGGGGTGTGCGTGTGTGCGTGTGCATTTGTCTGCGCATGCATGTGCGTGTGTGTGTGCATGCGTGTGCGTGCTCTGCTGCACTCCTCTAAGCCGTCCTCTGCCCCGCAGGGTGGATGTGCCGCTGGTGGCTGAGATGCTGTGCACGGCCTCCTGCATACAGGGCCGGAGCATCATGGAGAACCTGAAAGGACGGAAGCAGCTGCGGCTGGCCGCGGCCAGGTCCTTTGTGGAGAGTGCCAAGTGCGTGGCTGGGCGGCGAACACAGTGCAGAGGCTCCGCAGGCCGCAGCCAGGGCCTCGTGGGGGGAGGGGGCAGGTGGACCCTGCGGGGAGGGGGCCGGGGAGGCGGGGCCTGCGTGGGAAGCAGAGTGTGGGCAAGGCTCAGCAGGCCCCACCCACGATCCTCTGGCAGCGCGACCTGACCTCGTCACCCACTGCGCCCTGACGTTTCCAGGTCCAGCCACTGCTGCCTCTGGGGCACCGTGTGGCTTGGCGGCCCGAGCGGCCTGGGCCCGGGGCCCGCTGATCACGAGTGTCCGTTCAGGTTTGGAGGCCTGGCAGGCAGCAGCGCTCTGGTGATGCTGGCGGCCAGACACTACTGGAACACCTGGCTCCCGCTCCTGTCCTCGGCAGCCAACAGGAAGAAGGCCCGGGCCTCTGTCCAGAGGGTGATCAGCATCATCAACAAGACGGAGGCCCAGAAGCCGGTACGCCCCGAACCGCAGGGATGCCGCGGGCCCCTCCCCGGGGGACTGTGTGCTCAGGCACACTCGCACCTGCTGGTGGTAGAGCATCCCAGATCCCGGCAGGGCGGGGGCTCCGGCTGACCACAGTGCTGACCTCTGACCTTGCTGCCCTGGTCAGAGACTGTCCCGTCCTGCCCCCTTTAACCAGCTTTTCAACAGTAGGAGTTCCTGGCTGCTTTTCTGTCTCAACTTTGCTTATCTTCTCCAGCCTTTCTTCTTCCCTTCCTCCAGCAGCTTGAAGCTTGTCTCCTGCCCTGTGCCTGGAGGGCTGAGGTACACGCTTGCTGTGCGGTGTCTCCCGTGAACCCGGGGAGCCGTGCGGCCCGACCCACGGCACCGTGTGCGCTGCCGCGCGGCCCGCAGCCTGTTCTCAGGGGTGGAATGCAAGCTCACTTTTGTGACTTCGCACTCTGGTCGCATTGTGCAATCCTGTGGGTCATTAGACAGGAGAGACCGCAGGGTGACGGGACCCCGGGCCTCTGACAAGCTGCTGTGCTCTCGCCCAGGACAAAGGGAAGACCCTGCTCCTGCACCAGTGGCCCACAGCTGACTTCCAGGCCGGCTCCGTGGCTGAAGGCAACTTTCTGCCAGGTTGGTGGCTGCAGGGCCCGCAGGGCCACGAGGTCTGGGGGCTGTGAGGGCCGCCTCCCAGGACACACCGCGCGTGGGCTCCCACAGGTGCTTCTGTGTGTAGAACCAGCCGCACGGGGCCTGCCCGTGCCGGACCTCCCGGGCAGAGCCCAGGGCAGCTCTCCTGGTGCACACACAGACACGTTTCTATTGGAGCTGGCTTTCTATCCCTAATGAGGACATTGAGGTACACTGGGGGGGGCACAGGAACCTAGACCACCACGTTCACTGTCACCGGGCCAGTCATCGTCCCGTGGAAAGCAGCCCGCCTGCTGACGCGGAGCCCTCTGAGTCCCACTGGCCCTGAGAGTCAAGGCAGGCCCCCGCGGGCTCCAGTAGAGTGCCCCAGGCAGAGTGCCCAGCCCATCCTGCCCCCCCAGGCAGAGTGCCCAGCCCATCCTGCCCCCCCAGGCAGAGTGCCCAGCCCATCCTGCCCCCCCAGGCAGAGTGCCCAGCCCATCCTGCCCCC
>NW_012267274.1:133340-136641 GCF_000151885.1 Dipodomys ordii
CCTCATCCCTCCACACACACACCTCATCCCCCCCCACACCGCCCCCTTTCCTCTGTAGCTTATCTGCTGGCCACCCAGTCCTCTCCATGCAGGGGTGTGTGTGTGTGTGTGTGTGTGTGTGCGTGCATGTGTGTGTGTGTGTGTATGTGTGTGTGTGTGTGCGTGCAGGTGTGGACATGCAGTTCAGGCATTGACTCACTTTTCTTCAGCTTGATTTTCAAACACATGGTCATTGTGAAGGCCAAACTTGGGCAGAATTTCACCATGGAGATTCAGAAGTTCAAGGATGAAAGTGAAGACTACTTGGCACACATGTGGCACCGCCTAGCCGTGAACTCCAAGAGCATCCTGGGAGAGCTCACCTGCTACCAAAACGCCATCCAGGCCCTGCAGGTCTGTGCTCGTCCATGCTGGCCATGAGCGGCTGGGGCAGCCGGCCCTGGACAGGGCAGGGCAGACGTGCTGATCCAGGCAGAGAGGGGACTCACTGGGGTCAGGGGCTGGCCGGGCCAGGAGAGCCTGGGCAAAGGCACAAGGCAGCCGAGCCCCAAGAAGAGCCTGTGGGCATGCCCCCATGGTGACTGTGGGTGACAGGAGCCAATGGATCACTTGGTGCCCTGGGAGGATTGGTGCTGGCCCTCAGGCGCTGCCCTGGTCAGTGAAGTGCCATCACAGTGCCTTTCTGGTGTATTCCATTAGAGGCCAGAGAGCAACCAGCAGAAGGTGGACTACATCCTGGAGTTCAGCGAGTGGCTGTACCTCAGGCAGTTTCCTCTTGAAGAAATCATCGCCAAACTCACGTGGGCAATTGGGCTCTTGCTGGCCATGACGTCTACCCAAGACACATCAGAGCCGGAGCCGGAGTCGGAAAGTGAGGCCCAGCACCCCCACCCCAACTCCATACCCCACGGAGGCCCACGGGCCTGGTCCACCATGCCCTGCGGGTGCCACGGACCTGGTCACCACGCCCTGCGGGTGCCACGGACCTGGTCACCACACCCTGCGGGTGCCACAGACCTGGTCCACCACACCCTGCGGGTGCCACAGACCTGGTCCACCACGCCCTGCGGGTGCCACGGACCTGGTCCACCACGCCCTGCGGGTGCCACGGACCTGGTCACCACGCCCTGCGGGTGCCACAGACCTGGTCCACCACGCCCTGCGGGTGCCACGGACCTGGTCACCACACCCTGCGGGTACCACGGGCCTGGTCCACCACGCCCTGCGGGTGCCACGGGCCTGGTCACCACGCCCTGCGGGTACCACGGGCCTGGTCCACCACACCCTGCGGGTGCCACGGGCCTGGTCACCACACCCTGCGGGTGCCACGGACCTGGTCACCACGCCCTGCGGGTGCCACGGACCTGGTCCACCACGCCCTGCGGGTGCCACAGACCTGGTCCACCACACCCTGCGGGTACCACGGGCCTGGTCCACCACGCCCTGCGGGTGCCACGGACCTGGTCACCACGCCCTGCGAGTGCCACGGGCCTGGTCACCACGCCCTGCGGGAGCCACGGGCCTGGTCACCACGCCCTGCGGGTGCCACGGGCCTGGTCACCACGCCCTGCGGGTGCCACGGACCTGGTCCACCACGCCCTGCGGGTGCCACAGACCTGGTCCACCATGCCCTGCGGGTGCCACAGACCTGGTCCACCACGCCCTGCGAGTGCCACAGACCTGGTCCACCATGCCCTGTGGGTGCCACGGACCTGGTCCACCACGCCCTGCGGGTGCCACGGACCTGGTCACCACACCCTGCGGGTACCACGGGCCTGGTCCACCATGCCCTGCGGGTGCCACGGGCCTGGTCACCACGCCCTGCGGGTGCCACGGACCTCGTCACCACGCCCTGCAGGTGCCACAGACCTGGTCCACCACGCCCTGCGGGTACCACAGGCCTGGTCCACCACACCCTGCGGGTGCTACAGACCTGGTCCACCACACCCTGCGGGTGCCACAGACCTGGTCCACCATGCCCTGCGGGTGCCACAGACCTGGTCCACCACGCCCTGTGGGTGCCACAGACCTGGTCCACCACGCCCTGCGGGTGCCACAGACCTGGTCCACCACACCCTGCGGGTGCCACGGACCTGGTCACCACGCCCTGCGGGTACCACGGGCCTGGTCCACCACGCCCTGCGGGTGCCACAGACCTGGTCACCACGCCCTGCGGGTGCCACGGGCCTGGTCACCACGCCCTGCGGGTGCCACGGGCCTGGTCACCACGCCCTGCGGGTGCCACAGACCTGGTCCACCACGCCCTGCGGGTGCCATGGGCCTGGTCACCACGCCCTGCGGGTACCATGGGCCTGGTCCACCACACCCTGCGGGTGCCACAGACCTGGTCACCATGCCCTGTGGGTACCATGGGCCTGGTCCACCACACCCTGCGGGTGCCACAGACCTGGTCCACCATGCCCTGCAGGTGCCATGGGCCTGGTCACCACGCCCTGCGGGTACCATGGGCCTGGTCCACCACACCCTGCGGGTGCCACAGACCTGGTCCACCATGCCCTTCAGGTGCCATGGGCCTGGTCACCACGCCCTGCGGGTACCATGGGCCTGGTCCACCACACCCTGCGGGTGCCACAGACCTGGTCCACCACACCCTGTGGGTGCTATGGGCCTGGTCACCACGCCCTGCGGGTACCACGGGCCTGGTCATCGCAATCCTGGCCCGTGGCCTTGTAAACAATAAAGTGTGCTCCCAGCAGAAGCTGGGACACTGGGAAGGTTCCGGCCAGCCAGCCCCCACCCACCAGGGTGGCCGGCTGCAGGCACCTTGGGCTGAGCAGCAAGCCAGGTTGCTGGGGCCTGCTGCTGCGTCCTGAGCATGGGGCCACCGGGACCTCGTGAAAGGAGAGGCTGGCGGGAGGCTGGGGCCTCCCTGAGACAGTCACCCTGGGCCTCAAAGGCGGCCCCTGCCTCAGCACAGCCCTGGGGACCCCAAAGGACAGCACACCCTGGGGAGTGCAGATGACCATGGCTCCCACAGCCTTCCTGCAGGTCCACCCACAGTGACCGTGGCTCCCACAACCATCCTGCAGGTCCACCCACAGTGACCGTGGCTCCCACGGCCATCCCACAGATCTACCCACAGTGACCGTGGCTCCCATGGCCATCCCGCAGGTCCACCCACAGTGACCGTGGCTCCCACGGCCATCCTGCAGGTCCACCCACAGTGACCGTGGCTCCCACAGCCTTCCTGCAGGTCCACCCACAGTGACCGTGGCTCCCACGGCCATCCTGCAGGTCCACCCACAGTGACCGTGGCTCCCACGGCCATCCTGCAGGTCCA
>NW_012267274.1:136691-137471 GCF_000151885.1 Dipodomys ordii
CAGGACACACCGAGCACACCGCAGGGATCACAGGCAGGACACGCCGAGCACACCACAGGGATCACAGGCAGGACACGCCGAGCACACCACAGGGACCACAGCCCAGGCAGGACACACCGAGCACACCGCAGGGATCACAGGCAGGACACACCGAGCACACCGCAGGGACCACAGGCAGGACACACCGAGCACACCGCAGGGACCACAGGCAGGACACGCCGAGCACACCACAGGGACCACAGGCAGGACACACCGAGCACACCGCAGGGACCACAGCCCAGGCAGGACACACCGAGCACACCACAGGGATCACAGGCAGGACACACCGAGCACACCACAGGGAAAACAGGCAGGACACACCGAGCACACCGCAGGGATCACAGGCAGGATACACCGAGCACACCGCAGGGACCACAGGCAGGACATACCGAGCACACCACAGGGAAAACAGGCAGGACACACCGAGCACACCACAGGGACCACAGACAAGGCAGGACACACCGAGCACACCACAGGGATCACAGGCAGGACACACCGAGCACACCGCAGGGATCACAGGCAGGACACACCGAGCACACCGCAGGGATCACAGGCAGGACACACCGAGCACACCACAGGGACCACAGACAGGACACACCGAGCACACCGCAGGGACCACAGGCAGGACACACCGAGCACACCGCAGGGACCACAGGCAGGACACACCGAGCACACCGCAGGGACCACAGGCAGGACACACCGAGCACACCACAGGGAAAACAGACAGGACACACCGAGCAC
>NW_012267274.1:147074-160386 GCF_000151885.1 Dipodomys ordii
TGTCCACATTTCCTTACCCGCCACACTCTGTGTCCTCACATCTCTGTCCACGTTTTCCACCCTTCCACACCCTGTGTCCTCAGAGCTCTGTCCACATTTTCTACCCTTCCACACCCTGTGTCCTCAGAGCTCTGTCCACGTTTTCCTACCCTTCCACACTCTGTGTCCTCAGAGCTCTGTCCACGTTTTCCTACCCTTCCACACCCTGAGTCCTCATATCTCTGTCCACGTTTTCCACCCTTCCACACTCTGTGTCCTCAGAGCTCGGTCCACGTTTCCTCACCCGCCACACTCTGTGTCCTCAGAGCTCGGTCCACGTTTCCTCACCCGCCACACTCTGTGTCCTCACATCTCTGTCCACGTTTTCCACCCTTCCACACCCTGAGTCCTCAATGGAGCCTCTGGTGCTCCCCTAGACCCATCCCAGCATCATTGTTGTAGCAATATCCAATCTGCCCATTGGAGGCCCACACACACAATGCTCAGCAGCTGCTGAGTCTCCTGTCTGCAGTCCTGACCAGCTCAGACTCCCTGTGCAGGGGACCTGCTTACTCCTCTCCCCTCCCCTCCCATCCTCTCCCTGTGGGGCCTGAGCCTGTGCCTCCGTCCAGCCCCTGTGCAGTGCCCATGAGCACAGGCCAGCTACAGCACAGGCTAAGGGGAAGTTCGCAGCTGTAGGAACCCACCGCAGTGTGCAGGCCCAGCCTGCAGCAGAGGATGAACTGTGCCTGCCCCTCCGGGACCCTACCCAGGGCTGCCCAACCCAGGCCTGGCCCCAAGTCCCAGAGCCACGAAGAAAATAGGCCTGCCAGCAAGAAGCCCGGATGGTGGGGACCTCAGTTGTAACTGAGGACCTGAGCTGAGAGTCAACTCCAGATGTCTCCAAGGACCACACGTGCACTGAGTGTCCTGCCTCAAGTCTACCCATGTGCTTGTAGGCAGGGTCGTGGCCCCAGGCACTGGGCAGACCGCCCTGTTCTCCAGGGAATGGCAAAGCCCTGGGACCTGGGAGCTCCCTGGAGGGCAGGGAGGACTGGCACAGGGTCTGTCTGAATGCTGTCAACATGAATGCCATTCTTTCTCAGATCACTCTGTCAAAAGGAGGACAATTAATTCCAGAAAAGTCTGTAGCGGCGACCAGTTCACAAATACTTTTGCCTAAAAAAGAGAAGGAGAAAGGCAAAGAGAAAGAGAAAAGTAAAGAGAAGGAGAAAGAAAAGGGGAAGGAGGAGAAGGAGAAGGAAAAGGAGAAGGAGAAGGAGAAAGAGAAGGAGAAATGGAGAGAGAGCAAGCAGGTACTCAGTCCTGAGGGCAGCGGGTGGTAGGCAGTGGGCAGCAGAGGGTGAGGCTGTACGGCCTATGTCTGAAACCCCTTCTTCCCTATTTAGACCACTTGCATTCAGGCTGGGGGTCCTTACAATCCATTCCTTGCCTCACAGCCGAAGGCAGTGATCTCACTGGCAGCCCAAGCCTGCAGTGGTCCCCTGGCGTGCACTCTGCACACACGGGCGGCTCAGTGGACTGGCGTGGACGTGCACATGCGGGCGGCTCAGTGGACTGGTGTGGACGTGCACACGCGGGCGGCTCAGTGTACTGGCGTGCGCTCTGCACACGCATGTGGCTCAGTGTACTGGCGTGCGCTCTGCACACGCGGGCGGCTCAGTGGACTGGCATGGACGTGCACACGCGGGCGGCTCAGTGGACTGGGTTGGGATGTGCACACGCGGGCGGCTCAGTGGACTGGCGTGGACGTGCACACGCATGTGGCTCAGTGGACTGGCGTGGACGTGCACACGCATGTGGCTCAGTGGACTGGCATGGACGTGCACACGCATATGGCTCAGTGGACTGGCGTGGACGTGCACACGCATGTGGCTTAGTGGACTGGCGTGGACGTGCACACACAGGCAGCTCAGTGGACTGGCGTGGACATGCACACGTGGGCGGCTCAATGGACTGGCGTGTGCTCTGCACACGCATGTGGCTCAGTGGACTGGCGTGGATGTGCACACACATGTGGCTCAGTGGACTGGCGTGGACGTGCACATGCATGTGGCTCAGTGGACTGGCATGGACGTGCACACACGGGCGGCTCAGTGGACTGGCGTGGACATGCACACGTGGGCGGCTCAATGGACTGGCGTGTGCTCTGCACACGCATGTGGCTCAGTGGACTGGCGTGCGCTCTGCACACGCATGTGGCTCAGTGGACTGGCGTGCGCTCTGTACACACGGCACAGCTCAGTAGCCCTGCTTGGCCAGCTGAATTTGGGTCTCGGTGTGCCAGGGTGGGGGCTGGGATCCTGGGGGGGGGAGCAAACCACTTTCCTCATATTCCAAAGCTTCTCAAACATCTATGAGATTATTTCATCCTCAGACATTAGCTCTTTCCGCTGCAAAGCAAGTCTAGAAACTGCTTGTTGGCCTGACTCCCAGAGGCAGAGCCGGCAGGGGCGCCCCACTGAGTCACAGGACCTTGGAGCAGGGCTGAGCCCCGCCCGCCGGAGCTGTGTGCCCCGAGGGCCCAGAGAGGGGGCCGGGGTGGGTGGCCCAGGACCACCCCCGCCCCGCCCGGCAGCCTCGGCACACGGCGGTTTCTCCACCTTGCAGGCGCAGATCCTGGCTAACAAGAGGCCCGAAGAGTTACCAAGCAGCACCGAGGAGTGGGCCTCCTACAGCTGCCCCGAGGAGCTGCTGACCGTGCTCAGGCAGGACGACAGCGACTTCACGGTGAACGCAAGCAGCTTCCAGAAGCCGGTGAGGAGATGTGGGGCCGGTCCCTGCCTGAGGCCAGCCGCCACCCCCACCGCCATGCCTGTCCCACCCGAATGTCACCAGAGAGGCCTCCAGGACCCAGCGCCTCGTGCAGCCGTGTCCGCGTGTGGGGCAGCCTCCCTGCCTCTGTACCCCGTCCCATCCCCCGAACGCGTCCACAGCCAGGCAGCCAGCAGGGGGGCCAGCCCCTCGCCGCCTTCACCACAAGGGCTGGGCACTGGGTGGCCCCGTACTTGGGGGTCAGGTTCAACTCACCACTTGCTCCTGGCTGGAGGCCACATGGAGTGGAATCACGCCGCCAGTGACGGTTGGTTTGGCTTCTTTCACTCAGTGCAACATCTGGGGGTCCCGGTGCCCAGGAGCCACCCTCCCCCGCCGCTCATTGCTCAAGCATCTGCAGCGAGGTCAGGCCTCGCCTACCTGTCTGCTTGCCTGTGAGCAGCGTCTTTGAACACTGGAGTCTGCATGTCTCAGGGCCGTGCCTGGAAGACGTGCCTTCTGGGCAGAGCCCAGCAGCAGTGGTAGAGTGACAGGTGGTCTCTCGGGAGTGACCCACACCTGTGCAGGCAGAGCTGCTCGGCTTCCCGACCTGTGGCCCAGATGGACAGCCCTGCCTGGGTGGCGTTGGGCCGTGGCCATCATCCTGGGCACTGGACATGCATTTTTGTGAAGTGCCTGCCCACAGCGTCCCCATGGCCTATGAAGCTCTCTGCTAGGACAATCAAGTTAACCGCAGTTACTGGGCCAACGTCTGCTTTTGCCTTTCTCTCTACTGATGGGTCTTCTGTGAGTAGAGATGATTCATTTTTGATACTGCCAGCGATCTTTTACTTTGTTATTTGTGCTTTCTCATGTCCTTAAAAGAACAAAAGCTTACTTCCTGGCAGTCTGTTATACTTTCTTCCTGAACGGTGTGCAGGCTTCCCCCGGAGCACCACCCCCTGGCCAGCCAGAGCAGCTCAGCCTCGGCTGCCTGTGGCCACCATGCAGCCTGGACCTTAACTGGAATGGCCTTCTGAGTGGTTCCTGGGTGAAAACATTTGCATGTTCTCCCAGCCCCTCTTGCTTCCTATAGATGAACAGTGCTTTGGCAAGCCCAGCCAACATCACAGACACTTAGCTCTCCTGTGCCCCAAGTCTTAAAGCAGTTGTATGTGTACCCAAAAGCTCTGTTTTTGATTGATCAGCAGTCTTGTGGAAAGAGAAAAAGAAAAATACCTGTGAATTTGTTGAACAGACAAGTAACGGCATTTCTCTTGGGAAGATTTCCACTGCTCTCATGTGTGGTGATTTCATATCTTTGCACGTGGCAAAATGAAATCTATCAATGTGGGAGAAAAGAAAGATGGTACATCCTCCCTTTGTGCCACAGACACCAGCTGAAGACCTACTGTGTGCTGGGCACTGAGTTGGAGGCGAGCCTTCCTCCCTTCGACCTGTGACCCGGCGCACTGCTGTGTTTCTGCAGACATACACGCTGTACTATCTGGACCAGTTGGTGAAGGCCCTGAAGAAGATGTTCCTCCATGAGCTCACCGTCCCCCTCCTGCAGCTGGGGGTCCTCATTGCGAACGCCGTGGTGGAGAGCAAGAGCCTCGCAAACCTCTACCACCTGAGGTTGGTGCCGCCCCCGGGGCAGCTCAGGGGCAAGAGCCCGTGTGTGCTCACTGTGAGGAGGAGCAGGAGGAGGAGGGGGAGGCGGCAGGGCTCACCCTGGGGGACATGTGACCTTTCTGTGAGGCTGAAGTCATGTCCAACGCGGGCAGAGATCTCTGCTGGACACTGTCCGGGTTCTGCCCTCTGGGCCTGGCCTTTCCTGCTGAACACACCTGAGAGCAGAGATGGCGCAGTAAATAAAATATACTGGTGGACGACTTTAAATCTTTCTCCCTGAGCTTTGCTACAGCACCTGCTCTCTTACCTAGAATGTTTGCTTAGCTTTGAAAGGGTGGGAAACATCAGAGTGCCCCGTTCCCTCCCCGTTTACAAACTCCAGTCCGTACAGTCACTTCCCGGCTGACGCCCGGCGACACTCCTGTCACCCTCCCCTCAGGCTGGCCCAGGTCTGCTCTGACCTGCGGCTTCGTGACGCCGCTGCCTACCATGAAGAGGTTGTTGGGCAGATGTACATCGGGGACACCGAGCAGGCCAGGTGCGTCTGACTCTTTTCTGCTGGCAGCACCCACTCCTGGGCAGAGAGCCCTCCTTCCCGGCTGGCAGGGAGCCCCCAGGCAGGGGAGAAACAGAGGAGGGCTGGGTCTCACTCATCTGCCTGCTCGCGAAGGGTGGAGAGGAGAGTGGGAGGGCAGGGGAGGGAGGGCGGGCGGGCGGGGGCCACCCGGGGCAGCCTGGCCCTCTGGTCCTGGGTGAGAGGTGCACATGGTTCACTGGTGCCTGTATCTGTGGGCCACTCAGGTGCTTGACGTGAGCAAGGATCCGTCTGCTTAACAACCCAACTGCTTGACGATCATTTTTTGTAGAAATTGTGATTTAGATTTAGAGACCACTGGGAGGATTTCCGTGCCGCAGTTATACACAGGTCTATTTCTATGTGTTTCTGCCAGGTGGCTTAAGTTTTTCTTATTACACAGATGATGTATTTCACTGTACCGAGCTTGGAAAGTGTAGATAAGGAAGAGGGTAAATGTTGTCACTCATCATTGGCAGCAGCTGCCACTCGAGGGTTGGTGTATGCCCCTCTATACACTTTCCCCAGGAAATAAAAATGCACTCTCCTTGTAGATTTTTCTCTGATCAACGTGGTGAGAAGTGGGGGCCTGACCTCAGGGCTTGTCCTCCCTTGCCGGGTAGGAACTCTGCCACGTGAGCCCTCTCTCCTTTGGCTTTTGGTTGTTTTTTGAGGTTGAATTTTTGCCTAGTCTGGGAATGAAGGCTGAGATTATAGGTATTTATCACCTCACCCAGCTGTCACTGCCTGTCTCTGCCTCCCTAGAAGGTGTTCTACACCATTGTGCTCATAATTGCAAGCTTCATGGTGCGTTTGCCCAGCCCTTGCTTGAATGTGGCCCAGGTGCCAAGTGTCCTGGTGTGGCAGGACAGCCTGGAGACCAACCCGCCCAGAACGGTTCCGGAGGTGTAGACATGGACCTCCCCAGAGGGGCGCTCGGATGTGGAGACTAGTATCCTCAGGGAGGTTCTGTAAGTGTGGAGACCGACCTCCCGGAGAGGTTCCGGAGGTGTGGAGACCGTCATCATCAGAGAGATTCTAGATGTGTGGAGACTGACCTCCTCAGAGAGGTTCTAGAAACATGGCCACTGAAGCCATAGGCCTGGCTGCCTTTTTCCTGCTCCCTGGTGGATATTATCTGAGCACTTGGGGGGCTGTGGGGGGAGGAACCTGACTCCCAGATGATGGCCTCTGAAACGGAGCCGTCTAGGCGCTTGTAGGGCCGCTGGGCTCTGGGCCAGTGTCTGAGTAGACAGCAGGGAGTTTTGCTTTGGTGTGTAGAGCTTGAGTCAGTGTGCCAGATAGTTCCAAAGAGAGAGCTTTACCAGAGTCCAGCTGTGTTCAGTCTTTGTAAACAGGAGAGCATGCGTGTGTCCACAGCTGATCACCAGTGGCCACTGGCTCCGCTCTGCTGCATGTTGTCTATTTCTTTACCATAGCTGCAGAAAAGAGATTGCATCTAAAAAGGAGAAGATCAAGGAGCCCATAGTAAAAGAAAAAATGCCCAGTTTGAAGGGGTCGCCAGCACCAGTCCCTACTTGGAAGCCAGTGGAGATAAAGCCACTGATAGCCCAAGACAAGGTAAGCCCACACTGCCAGGACACAGAGTTGACAGCCAGCAGCTTCAGGGACCCGCTGCGTGCTAACGCTAACTTGCTGTGTGCAGTCAGTTGTAGGCTGTGGCAAACCCAGGGGCCTCGCCAAGCTGCCCGGGCCCTGGAAGTCCCCCAGGGGAGATGTCCACCAAGGGGCCGGCCTTCCCGAGGGCCCAGCAGCAGATGAGTAGAGAAGGGTACCTTGGGCAATGTGCAGGCTTCGGAGGGGCGTCTGGGCCTTGGCCAGCGCCTGTCACAGAGCACAGGCAGGGGGTTGAACGCTCACCACTGTCTTGCAGATTCTGGAGATAAACGGAGAGACTGGGAAGGGCCTGCAGGGGACTTCCTACCCCCTGCTGTGGACACTCAAGGCTGAAGTGCTACTGGACATGGACCAGTTCCAGCCTGTGCGGCTGCTTCTGTCTGAGGCCCACCAGGCTTTCCAGGCAAGCAGCTCCCAGCCCTGGCCAGCAGGCCGCTCCCCTCGCCTGCGCGCAGGGGGGCAGGCGCAGTCCCTTCCACGCCCTTCTGCAGGACTGGCCTCTCTGGCAGGTCTGTCCTTCCTAGCCCTTGCCTATCTTTTCTACTCTAATTTGTTGATTATAGTCTCTGGTTCCAGTGTGCCAATGCTTCCAAGTTTGCTTCCCAATGTAATTCTGGCAGGCGGGGGGGGGGGCCTCGGGACCCATGGGGTGTCTCCTCCCAGCCTGTGATGCTGCTCCAGGAGGCAGACTCCATCCTGGCCACTGGGGCTGCCATCTTGGCCTTCCTCTGACGTGTCTTCAGCTCTGAGCCTCACGGCATCTGTGGCCATTCAGGTCTTCGCTCTGTCCCTGGGGGGTCTTGAATTCATCTGTCTGCTGGGCACTGTGTAGCTGCTCAGGACTTGACCACCTGAAGAGCCCGGTGGCTCCTCCCTGAGCCACCCTGAGCAGCCAGGAGCCGCTGTTGGCCTGGGGTTGAGATGCGTGGTGCCACCTCCCCTCTCAGAGACGGCCTCTGCATTTCAACCCTGGGGCCCCAGGCTCCAGACTAGCATCCGTCCTGGGCTCCGCCTCCCCAGGGATGGCCCACAGTGGGAAACCTGGAGGGATGAAGTGGTTACACTCCTCGGGGGGGCCAGCCCCCCGCCTCTGCCGCCCTCCTGCAGATGCATGGCTCTGCCTCCACCGGACAGCACCGGGGGACAGGACAGGCCCAGAAATGGGCATCCTGTGGCTCATTTTACAGAAGCATTGCAGGAGAGAAAATGGTTTGAAAATGCAGTGACACCACGAAAGTCTGTGTGGATCAGACTTCCTCCTGTTGGGGGACAGCTGTAGATGCCCCACCGGACAAGGCCAGGCAGGGGCGGGCGTCAGAAGGGGACATGGGTGTGCAGGCATCAGACAGGAAGGGTGCATTCCTGTGTCTGGCAGAG
Source organism: Dipodomys ordii (assembly GCF_000151885.1). Lineage (NCBI taxonomy): Eukaryota > Metazoa > Chordata > Mammalia > Rodentia > Heteromyidae > Dipodomys > Dipodomys ordii. The sequence continues at coordinate 155,053 of NW_012267274.1, forward strand.
GAGCCGGTGTGCAGGCTGCAGGCAGGGGACAGGTGTGTGCGGGTGTCATGGCATGAGACAGACACGTGCAGCTTTAGAGAGGTGTGTGCGGGGCAGCACGGGCGTCAGGCAGGAGGGCAGGCGTGTGCGGGCATCACAGGTGTCAGGGCCAAGCAGGCCTCCGCAGGGGCAGCTGTGTGCAGGCTCTGGTGTGGGAGTCGGGTGTGTGTCGGGCTCCCGCCTGAGGATGGGTACGCACAGGCGCCAGTGTAGGGAGAACAGGGGTGGCAGACATCAGGCAGGAGGGACAGTGGGGTCAGGTACCCACAACCCCACAGAACAGGTGTGCGCCAGCCCTGGGCAGTGGGGTTGAGGAGGGGGCGTCCCTGGCCGTGGGGCCCTGGGCAGTGGGGTTGAGGAGCGTCCCTGACCGTGGGGCTTTTCACTCAAGAGCATTTCCTGTGGGTGTCTGGAAGTGCGGCCCCTGGTGCCCTCCTCTCCACCAGGGCTGCACTAACGCCCGCCCCACATGCCCAGGCCAAGTCCTGCCTGGGTCTACACCTCCCTCCTCATCCTCCTCCTGGACAAAGACACCCACCCCACATGACCCACCCACCAGGGCCCACCCCACAGGAGCCTGGCCCTGGTGGCCAGCGTGGCCATGGCTGGCCTGGCCCTGGTGGCCAGCGTGGCCATGGCTGGCCTGGCTTCTGGGGACCTGTCCCCCGGCTTTGGCCACTGCCCCACGCCCTCTCGTCACCCACCTTAGAGCCTTGTGCCGGCATGGCCCAGAAGCCAGAAATGCTCTTCCACAGAAGAGAATTCCACCCACCCCTGGGCAGTTCCTGGCAGTCCAGCCAGAAGGCCTGTTGACCCAGTTCCAGTGGCCAGTAAGACTGGTCCACAGCACTAGGGAAGGGGCTGTCAGGCCTGGGGCAGGGCAGAGGGCAAGCTGCTGGGAGGTGGGCAAGAGCGGGGACCTGCAGCTCCCCGGGGACTCTGTCCACCGTGGTGGGCACTGGTCCCACGGGGACACTGGAAGAAGCAGGGCCCTGATGGAATGATGCATGTGTAGATTTCACCCCCGGGAGAAGATGGGGACCTCCTCCTTCAGCAGCCAGGGAAGCCCAGGACCAGAGGGAAAGGCAGTCCCTGAGCTCCCCCTCCACCCCTCCTCTCTTCACCTCTGCCCCTCACCCCTTGTCTCTGCTACATCTACAGTCTGCCATATACTTCCAGGACCTGGAAGACCCATGTGCACAGTCCCAGTGTCTGCTGCTCCTGGCACAGCTGGCCAACAAGGAGAACAACTACGGACGAGCGAGGAGAATGATCGAGAAGGCCCAGCAGCTGGGAGGGAGCGAGGAGTTCTGGTACAAGTCCACCGTGACCCTGGCTGAGGCCATTCTGTCTTCAGAAGACACGGGGAAAGAAGTCTCGGTGAGAGCAAACAGAGCTGCTGAGGGGGACAGTGACGACTCTGTCCCCTGGGCTGGACCCTGTCCCCTGGGCTAGACTCTGTCCTCTGGGCTGGGCTCTGTCCTCTGGGCTGGACTCTGTCCCCTGGGCCGGGCTCTGTCCCCTGGGCTGGGCTCTGTCCCCTGGGCTGGGGACTGGCCCCTGGCAGTGTTCTGGCCCCTGGCAGTGTTCTGGCCCCTGGGCTGGGCTCTGTCCCCTGGGCTGGATGCTGTCCCCTGGCAGTGTTCTGTTCTGGCCCCTGGCAGTGTTCTGGCCCCTGGCAGTGTTCTGGCCCCTGGCAGTGTTCTGGCCCCTGGGCCGGCCTCTGGCCCCTGGCAGTGTTCTGGCCCCTGGCAGTGTTCTGGCCCCTGGCAGTGTTCTGGCCCCTGGCAGTGTTCTGTTCTGTCCCCTGGGCCGGCCGCTGTCCCCTGGCAGTGTTCTGTTCTGTCCCCTGGGCTGGGGACTGTCCCCTGGGCCGGCCTCTGGCCCCTGGCAGTGTTCTGTTCTGGCCCCTGGCAGTGTTCTGTCCCCTGGGCTGGGCGCTGTCCCCTGGGCTGGCCGCTGTCCCCTGACAGTGTTCTGTTCTGTCCCCTGGCAGTGTTCTGTCCCCTGGGCTGGCCTCTGTCCCCTGGCAGTGTTCTGTTCTGTTGGCAGTGTTCTGTTCTGGCAGTGTTCTGTTCTGGCAGTGTTCTGTTCTGGCAGTGTTCTGTTCTGGCCCCTGGCAGTGTTCTGTTCTGTTCTGTTCTGGCAGTGTTCTGTGCTGGCAGTGTTCTGTTCTGGCAGTGTTCTGTTCTGGCAGTGTTCTGTTCTGTTCTGGCCCCTGGCTGGGCTCTGTCCCCTGGCAGTGTTCTGTTCTGTTCTGTTCTGGCAGTGTTCTGTTCTGGCAGTGTTCTGTTCTGTTCTGTTCTGGCCCCTGGCTGGGCTCTGTCCCCTGGCAGTGTTCTGTTCTGGCAGTGTTCTGTTCTGGCAGTGTTCTGTTCTGATCTGTTCTGGCAGTGTTCTGTTCTATTCCCTGGGCCGGCCTCTGTCCCCTGGCAGTGTTCTGTTCTGGCAGTGTTCTGTTCTGGCAGTGTTCTGTTCTGTTCTGTTCTGGCAGTGTTCTGTTCTGGCAGTGTTCTGTTCTGTGCCCTGGGCTGGACGCTGTCCCCTGGCAGTGCTCTGTTCTGTTCTGTTCTGTTCTGTTCTGTTCTGTTCTGCTCTGTTCTGCTCTGTTCTGCTCTGTTCTGCTCTGTTCTGCTCTGTTCTGTTCTGTTCTGTTCTGTTCTGTTCTGCTCTGTTCTGTTCTGGCCCCGCTGAGTGATGCAGTCAGGCCGGTGCCTGCTCACCCCCAGGTTTGCTGCCTGTATCAAAAACTCATCGATGGCTTCAGAATCCTCCAGAAAGAACGACCCAACCAGGAACCCATGCTGGAGTTCTTCATCTTGGACCTAGAGGCTAGGTGAGCTGCTGGTGACTGTCCTCCGTTGGAGCCATCCTCCAGGCCGGGGTTCACACTGAGCCCCCTGCCTCAGCAGCGCAGCTAGGCCCCATCTTGTGCACCTGGCCTGGCTCTGGGCACTGGAGGAAGCACTGGACTTGTGGACACGGGGTTTCCACCTTGCTGTTTTCTGTCGTGCTTCCTCTTGTGAGGTGTGACCTGCATCCAGACAGCCATCCATCTGTCTAGAGACAGACACTGTGCCTGGCCATTTTAGCCCCCCCCCCCCGAAGAGGCCCCACCCTCTGGAGAGGCCCTCCCCCCACCCCTGGAGAGGCCCCGCCCCCTGGAGAGGCACTGTCATCTGGGAGGCCCCGCCCCTGAAGAGGCCCCACCCACAGGTGCGTGTACCTCCAGCTGAAGATGGCCCAGGGCTCAGCCGCTGCCAGCGAGTCCCCGGAGGGCCTGTTCCTGCTGAAGGAGATAGACAAGCACCTGGTGGACATGGAGGAGAAGTGTTCCAACTGTGGGTACGAAACGGACTGCATGAACGTGAGGATTGCCCGTGCCAAGCTCAAGAGGTGCGTGATGGGGCCCGGCGGCCGAGGAGGGCTGCACCCCGCACCGGCCGTGCCGCACCGGCCGTGCCCGGGAAGCTCTGGCCCCCACCCGCCCTCCCAGGGCAGCGTCTGCCCCACGCCTCCCCCACCACCCACCCGACACCCCAGTCCTGAGCGAGCAGGCGCCGGTGCCCCTAGCTTCCCGGAGGGCCCATCGCTGGCTCTCACCTCCAGTCAGCCAGCAAACAGCAGCATGGAGCTGTGGCTCCAGTGGCAACGCGCTAGCCTTGAGCGAAATAGCTTAAGGACAGTGCCCAAGCCCTGAGTTCAGGCCCCAGGACCCGCACAATAAGTAAACAGCATAAACATATCTAGACATCCAACCAGCCAGACGCTGGTGGCTCACACCTATAATCCTAGCCACTCAGGAGGTTGAGACCTGAGGATCACATTTTGAAGCCAGCCCAGGCAAGAAAGTCCATGAAACTCTTATCTCCAATAAATTACCAAAAAAGAAAAGAAAAGAAAGGAAAAGCTAGAAGTGGCGCCGTGGCTCAAGTGGTAGAATGCCTGTCTTGAGCAAAAGAAGTTCAGTGTTCAAACCCCAGGACCACCCCCTCCCCCAAAGAAAAACATCCAACTATAAATGTAATAACAGATACAGTATAATTATGTGGAGATTATATGTTACATATTAATCAGTACTAATGACATTTATTTGCTTTAACATCTTTGTCATGTTGTTTGAAGGTCGTGTGCCCGAAAGGAGAAAGACGAAGAACAGAAGATCACCTATTACCTGGAAGCCTATGACGTGGCCAGAAGGGCCGTGGCTGAGGAGGAGGTGCTGTTCCACCGGGTTCAGGGGCTGCTGTCACTCCAGGACGTACGTATCAGCCCTGGCCCCGTCTCCCTCCTGCTCACTGTCCCAGCTTCTCTCCAACCAGATGACCTTCACTCTAACGGAGGCTAGATGCACTCCCCAATCCAGACAGGATACATGAAACACAGGATGTGGCCAGAGCAATTGAGGCCCAGGCTTCCCGGGGTGGCGTCAGGTGGTGCCGAGTGGAGGGGAAGGGCTCGGAGACCATTGAACACCTGGTGTAAGTTGTAGTTTCACAAAAAGTTAAACTGGGCCATGCAGCCTTGTACGAGACGCGCCGGGGGAGATGGGAGCCCCATGCGCCCCGCTCCTGCGAGCAGAGCTCAGAGCAGCTCTCCTTGCAGTAACCCCAAACTGGAATGGGGCTGAGTGCTTAGATAAATGGCAGCACACCATACTGCGAAAACCACTCCGCTAGAAAAAAGGACAGTGTGCGTGCAGCAGCGTGGACACAGGAGATGAGACCCCTACACACGCGCCGCTTATCACAACTGTAGCCTCAAATAGCCATGTGCTCACTTTGGAGGGAGTAGGTGGGGGGAGCCCCGGGATCCTGGGAAACTGAGGTGTAAGCCAGCTTCCAGACCTCGGTGGTGGTGTGAGTAGGTGTAAGATCTCTGTACCTCAATGGTGGTGTGAGTAGGTGTATGTCGTCTGTACCTGGGTGGTGGTGTAGGATGGGGGGATTAGGCGTGGGTCTGTTGTCACCCGCTGGGTGGTGGTAGGATGGGTGACAGGCATGGGCCCGTGGTCCCCCCCGGCGGGGGTACGCGGTGTAGGGGATGGATTGGGTGACAGGCATGGGCCCGTGGTCCCCCGGCGGGGTACGCGGTGTAGGGGATGGATTGGGTGACACGCATGGGCCCGTGGTCCCCCCCGGCGGGGGTACGCGGTGTAGGGGATGGATTGGGTGACAGGCATGGGCCCGTGGTCCCCCCTGGCGGGGTGCGCGGTGTAGGGGATGGAGGGCTGACTGCAGCATGGGCCCGTGGTCCCCCCTGGCGGGGTGCGCGGTGTAGGGGATGGAGGGCTGA
>NW_012267274.1:160732-183177 GCF_000151885.1 Dipodomys ordii
CGCGGTGTAGGGGATGGAGGGCTGACTGCAGCATGGGCCCGTGGCCCCCCGGCGGGGTGCGCGGTGTAGGGGATGGAGGGCTGACTGCAGCATGGGCCCGTGGCCCCCCCCCGGCGGGGTGCGCGGGCCGCCCCGCCCCTCCAGTTACAGAACGTGAACTCCCCGCTGATGCGGAGGCTGGCGCGCCTCAAGCTCCGCCTGGGGAAGGCCTGCCTGGACCTCATGCAGTTCATGTGGCGGGAGAAGCTGGAGCGGCACCAGGAGCGCGGCTCCGTGGAGAAGCTGCTGGAGGACTTCATGGAGAGCAGAGACGACTCTCCCATCGGCCTGGTGACCGCACACAGCCCCAGCCCAGCCCCGGCCACCCGTGCCAGTGCCCTGGGCTTTGCGTTTAGCATTCCTAGCACACCGAAGGGCTCACTAAGTCCCGTGACACTAGGTTAAAAACAAAACATACGCTAATGGTGCTCGCCTAGGCTACAGAAGGCTCTGGTTCCAGAAAGAAAGCGGGGCATGTGGAAATACCCAACTTGGAAAGAAACAATTTACCTTTTTTTAGATGTTATGAAGAATGAATCAATTTAATTTGAAATGAATATACTATATATTGAACGTATTATAGTATTAAATATTTAGGATCAGAAATAGCCCTGAAATTGGGCTTATAACTCGTATAACAGGAGAACTTTTGTGGCCCTTTTGATGCCCAAGCCCTGAAGACCCAACAGTCCACAGGGCTGCATGGCACGGGAAGCTGCTCAGAGAGCCTGAAGTTCCACAGTGCAGCACTGGAGGGGGGAGCCTGTGGGCGGGGGGGGGCTTCCATGGTGGGGTTGGGGGATGGCCTGTGGGCTTCTGGGCTGGGCAGGGCTGCGGGGGGGGAGGCCTGTGGGCTTCTGGGCTGGGCAGGTTCCCAAGCACCATGGTGACCAGGCCTCCTTATCTTGGAAGCAATGGTTCACCCTGAAGCGGACCCTGGTGCACATGTCGCTGGTGCAGCTAGAGAGCATGCAGCCACTGTGCGTGGGCTGCGTGGAAATCCGAGCCAAGTTCCTGGGCCTGGTCGGGAGAGCCCTGCGCCTGGTGGCGGTGCAGACAGACCCCGTGCGCTCCTCCTTCTGCTGGGAGGAAGGCCTCTTGGTAGGTGCCTGGCTCCTGACTCAGGGTGCGTTCTGCTACGTCTGTGCCTGAGGAACACGGGCTCCCTGGGCAAGCCCCCCACACTGGCCCACCTCTAGGCCACCCCACCCCCACGGCCAGGGAGCCAGAAAGCAGTCTCCACTCCCAGTTGCCGGCCAGTCAGAGCACACAGGAGCCTCTCGAAGGCCCTCGCTCCCTGCCCATCAGAGTCCTGCACGCCCTGGACGCCCCAGCACCTGCCCAACAGACAAACCCCTCCAGGCCGGCCTCGCTGGCCTGTGTCCCAGCCAGCCCTGCATCCAGCGGGCTCCCAGCCAGGCCAGCCTCTGGGCAGGATGGGGCTTTTGCTGGGTGAACGGACGGAGCTCTCCACGTCCGTGAGAACCTGTCTGGCTGCCACACGGAGCCTGGTGTGCTCTTGGTGGATGCTGCGGGTGGCACACGGCCCTGGCCCAAGCGTGCAGGCCCTACATGGGCCCAGGAGGCTCCAGAAACGCGGCACCGGCCGGGTCCCCTCTCCCCCGCCCCAGCTCCCTTCTTTTCTCTTAGATGTGGCTGCCTGCTGCCTCAGGGCTTCTAAAACTAAAGCCTTCCAGCCTTTCCATTCTCACAGTCAGGATCTTTCCTCTAAGCCCTGTTTCGACAAAGTCCCATCATTTTGGTGTGTAGTATTATTCTCCATGTCAGTTTGAGGTGCCTTCAGATTCCACGGCTTGAGATTTTTTCAGATTCCTTGACCAACTTCGTGACTCTAAGGACAGTGTTTAATTTCAAGGCAGGTTTGGTGTTTGCAGCCTCTAAGATGAGTCCACTGTGCTTTAAAACAAGCTCAGTGTCTCTGGGCTTTGTAGAGGCTGGGTGTGGACCCAGCCTGGGTTTTGGTGGGGGCTCCCTGCAGCTTGGCCAGCACTGCGGGTGGGGGGCAGTGTGGCCAGCACAGGGGCATTGTCTTCTGGGTCAGGGCTGCCAGGCCTCTGTGCCTAGGATGGCTTCTTACCCACTTAGTCTGCCAGCAACTGAGAGTGCATTCAGCTTCTTACCAAAGCAACATCTTCTGATCCCACAAACCCAGGCCCTCTCCACCTCTCTGCCTCCACCTAATCTTCAGGGCCTGCTCCCTTGCCTGCCTGTATTCCCTTCCCTCACTCAGTGTCTGTCTCCTGGCCACTCTGTGAGAGGACATGGACACCTGACTGCTTCATACTGACCACACTGACAGGCAGGGAGGGCGTTTCTAAAGAACTGGACAGTGGGAGCCTCAGGGGTAGAGGACTGGAGTGGAGGACTGGGCAGTGGGAGATTCGGGGGTGGAGGACTGGAGTGGAGGACGGGCAGTGGGAGCCTCAGGGGTGGAGGACTGAAGTGGAGGACGGGCAGTGGGAAATTCGGGGGTGGAGGACTGGAGTGGAGGACGGACAGTGGGAGCCTCGAGGGTGGAGGACTGGAGTGGAGGACGGACAGTGGGAGCCTCGAGGGTGGAGGACTGGAGTGGAGGACGGACAGTGGGAGCCTCAGGGGTGGAGGACTGGAGTGGAGGACGGACAGTAGGAGCCTCAGGGGTGGAGGACTGGAGTGGAGGACGGACAGTAGGAGCCTCAGGGGTGGAGGACTGGAGTGGAGGACGGACAGTGGGAGATTCGGGGGTGGAGGATGGGACAGGAGGAGCCATGGTAGTGACTGGGCCTGTAGTGCTGGTCTGCTCCCTCGGTTTACCCACACCCTGGCCGCCACGCATGGTCATCGGTGCCGCTCAAGCCGTGGCCCTTCCACATCCACAAAGCCCGTCTTGGGCAGAGCAGGCGCGGAGGGCCGTGATAGATGGGGCCCACCCTGGCCCCTGGCTGGGAGGAGTCCAGAAGCTGCCCGGCCCTGTGTGTGCCCTAGATGGGGGCCAAGGTGAGCCGGCTGCGATCCCTGGAGATGGAGGCCGAAATAAAGAGCCCAGAGCCCTTCCCGCAGCCGCCAGCCTTCAAGGACGCCCCCAAGAAGCACAGCAAGAAGGCTGAGAGTCTGAAGGTGGGTGTGCCGGAGGCCCCCCCCCCCCGGTCCATCGGCGGTCTCCGCCGGGGAGCCGGAGGCTGAGCCTCTCTGGCCCGCAGAAGAGGATGGTGATGGCCCAGCGGTACCTGGCCCAGGCCTCGGAAGTGCTGCTGCAGTGCCTGCACACCGCCCTGGGCAACAAGCTCACAAAGATCGCGGCCGCCGCCAGCCTGGAGATGGTGGAGTGCACCGGCACCCTGGACCCCGCCACCACCTGCCAGTTTCTAGCTCTGTCCCAGGTACGGCCCTGCCCGGGCACCGGGCGTGGCCACGGCGCCCACTGGCCAGCCTGCGGTTGGGGTCTTGGCTGTGGGGTGCACCCGGTTAAAGAAGACAGGGCCTTCGCAACCCCAAGGCACTCTGTCCCCTCTCCCCGGCCCTGCGGGTCCCCCAGTGGCACGTCCTCAGGACCCCCTGTGTGGCCAAAGGCCAGTGTAGTCAGAGGTCTAGCCCAGGAATCACAACCATGTGCCTGCCCAGCTTCTGCCCACCCCTCCCCCGGGCCCACAGGGGTCACACTGCACGTACATGACCACCGCCCCGCTCTGTGTCAGAGTTGCTCAGCCTCGGAGATGATGCGGGAGGTGCTGCTCAAGGCCACGGCCAACACCAGCAGCTCACAGCTGGCAGCTTTGCTGCAGCTCCAGAGGCAGCTGAAGCAGCAGTACAAGACTTCCACCAGCCTGTTTGCCAGCATGGAGCAGAAGCTGACCACCACCTTCAAGGTGACTGGGGAGGGGGCTCCAGACCTGCTCCCAGAGGCCTCCAGACCCCATGGTCCCACCCAGGGGCCCCAGACACCCCCCTCAGGCCTCCCAGGGGGCTCCAGATCCCTACATGGCGCTGCCTGGACTGTGCTCCTTCCCATCCTCCTGAGGATGACCACCTCTGTACTGTCCCCATCCTCCTGAGGATGACCTCTGTACTGTCCCCATCCTCCTGAGGATGACCTCCTCTGTACTGTCCTCTGTCCTCCTGAGGATGACCTCTGTACTGTCCTCTGTCCTCCTGAGGATGACCTCCTCTCTACTGTCCCCTGTCCTCCTGAGGATGACCTCTGTACTGTCCCCTGTCCTCCTGAGGATGACCTCCTCTCTACTGTCCCCTGTCCTCCTGTTGGTGGCCCCCAGCCACTCTTCAGCCTTTGTTCCTGAATGCTTGCTTTTGCCCGCACCGGGGCCAGTTCTGTGTGGCTGGCATGCAGCTGGGGATGTTGGCCTTTTGACAACCAAAACTGCCCTAGACATCACCAGTGGATTCCCAGTCTCCACCCCAAGACAGAAAGTGGGCCTCTGTGGGGCTGAGAGGTTCAGCCTGCAGGGTGGACTCTAGGGAGGAGGCTTGTGCGCTCTGTTCTGTCAGGTGGGAGTGTCAATGGCTTCCCCGGCGAAGGGCACAGAGGACGAGTTCACAGAACATGGGTGCAGACGGGCCCGCGCTGAGCTTGGCAGTGAACGCTCGTGCTGAGCCCCAGACAGCGGTGTGGGAGTGCTCAGCAGAGGCGGCCCAGCGCAGAGCACATGGCTGCCCGCCCCTGCGCACAGACACAGGGAAGCTGGTGCCGTGATCCAAACCACGCCAGGCACGTGGCACCAGCTGCAGCCGCAGCCAGAGCTAGTGAGGTTCAGATGATGCCAGCGGGGAGCCACTGGCCCACTCAGGACAGCCGAGACCTACACGTGTGCTCTAGGGAGAGGCCACAGGGAGGAGCAGCCATGGAACTCTGGCTGGGGACCCTGCCGGGGCTGGGGAACAGACCTGTGGGGTGAGAGCCCCAGACACACGGGCCTGGAGCTTCAGAAGTGAAGAGCGGGAAAGTGATCGCAGTCCACACCAAGACCCAAGACCAGCACAGACCTAGAAAAGACCCCGTGGGAGAAGACACAGGAGCCAAGGAGGGCAAGGGCCTAGCCTAGCCAAAGGCCAGAGTCTTCAAGCAACGCTAGGAAGAACCTTCCTGTGCTCATAAGACCTACAGGCTTGGGATTTACCATGTGAAATCATGCATGTGAAATCATACACACACACATACACACACACACACACACTCGCAGAAACATCAAGAAAATCACCCTCTGAGCACAAAGTGACAAACTCCTAGCATCTGAAGAAAACAGCACATTACCAGGCCAAAGGAAAAGAGCCTCCAGTGAAATACTGAACAGTGAAATACTGTTCACAAGGCAGGTGCATGAAGACATTTCTAGGCAAACAAAATCCCAAGGCAATCTGTGACCAATAATAAAAGAAAAACCAAAAGGATGCTTCTGGCCAATCCTTTCAGGCAGTTACATAAACCGTCAGGAGAGGCCGAGCCTTGACCAGAGCTGACGCACAAGCACCATGGTGCTGGAGGTGGCACTGTGGCTCAAGCGCCAGAGCCACCGTGAACACAAGGAGGCGCAAGGACAGCGCCCAGGCCTGAGCTGAAGCCCCACAACTGACCAAAAAGACAGTGCTGTGGTCTGAACCATGAAGTCCTGTGAGCTTCCGATGGCATCACAGGGCCACAGTGGGAGACAGAACAGTGTAGGGGGGGTGAGGGACAGCCGATACCCTGTGCCCGTCACCACCAGAGAAATGGTGGAACTCGGAGGTCCAGGAGTCCCTACCCCCCAGGTCCTACAAGTACCAACCAAACTAATGTGTAACTACGTTAACAAAAAGGAAACATTTTACAGTAGTATTGTACCCAAAAGACAATGAAGAGAGGGGAAAATATAAAACAGACAGTCCCAAAAGAGGAAGAGTACAAGACTAGTCACTCCAGGTCAACAAAGGGAAAAATGTATCTGTGGGTTGCTTTCAAAGGGCTGATACTTATAAAAGAAAGAAAAAGGTGAACCAAGAGTCATGGAGGATGAGCAGGAAGGATGGTGATCCAGCAAGATGTTAACACACAGCAATGTGACTGTGAGATACAAAAACATGAACAGATCAGAGAAGCCGTAGCCCACGAGCCATCCTGGAGAGAAGCTGAACAGAACGGAGAAGCCATGGCCCACGAGCCATCGATGGGAGAAGCTGAGCAAAACAGAGAAGCCATGGCCCACGAGCCTTCCTGGAGAGAAGCTGAGCAGAACGGAGAAGCCATGGCCCACGAGCCATCCAGGGGAGAAGCTGAATGGAACAGAGAAGCCATGGCCCACGAGCCTTCCTGGAGAGAAGCTGAGCAGAACGGAGAAGCTGTGTCCCACGAGCCATCGATGGGAGAAGCTGAGCAAAACAGAGAAGCCATGGCCCACGAGCCATCCTGGAGAGAAGCTGAACAGAACAGAGAAGCCATGGCCCATGAGCCATCCTGGAGAGAAGCTGAATGGAACAGAGAAGCCATGGCCCACGAGCCATCCTGGAGAGAAGCTGAGCAGAACAGAGAAGCCATGGCCCACGAGCCATCCTGGAGAGAAGCTGAGCAGAACGGAGAAGCCATGGCCCACGAGCCATCCTGGAGAGAAGCTGAGCAGAACAGAGAAGCCATGGCCCACGAGCCATCCTGGAGAGAAGCTGAGCAGAACGGAGAAGCTGTGGCCCATGAGCCTTCCTGGAGAGAAGCTGAACAGAACGGAGAAACCATGGCCCACGAGCCATCCTGGAGAGAAGCTGAGCAGAACAGAGAAGCCATGGCCCACGAGCCATCCTGGAGAGAAGCTGAGCAGAACGGAGAAGCCATGGCCCACGAGCCATCGATGGGAGAAGCTGAACGGAACAGAGAAGCCATGGCCCACGAGCCATCGATGGGAGAAGCTGAACAGAACGTAGAAGCCATGGCCCACGAGCCTTCCTGGAGAGAAGCTGAACAGAACAGAGAAGCCATGGCCCATGAGCCTTCCTGGAGAGAAGCTGAACAGAACGGAGAAGCCATGGCCCATGAGCCTTCCTGGAGAGAAGCTGAACAGAACGGAGAAGCCATGGCCCACGAGCCTTCCTGGAGAGAAGCTGAACAGAACAGAGAAGCCATGGCCCACGAGCCTTCCTGGAGAGAAGCTGAATGGAACAGAGAAGCCATGGCCCACGAGCCATCCTGGAGAGAAGCTGAACAGAACGTAGAAGCCATGGCCCACGAGCCATCGATGGGAGAAGCTGAACAGAACGGAGAAGCCATGGCCCACGAGCCTTCCTGGAGAGAAGCTGAATGGAACGGAGAAGCCATGGCCCACGAGCCTTCCTGGAGAGAAGCTGAACAGAACAGAGAAGCCATGGCCCACGAGCCATCCAGGGGAGAAGCTGAACAGAACGGAGAAGCTGTGGCCCACGAGCCATCGGGGAGACGCTGATTGCAGGCAGGAGAAGAGCTGTGCATGGGGGAGGGCTGGTTCTGCCCACAGATGAGGCATTCGTGGCTGTGGTGCTGCAGACGCGCACTGGCAAGATTAGACAGTGTGCTAGAGGCTCGAGTGGAGGCGTGAGAGCCTGGGCAGGTGCCGGCCTGCGGGCAGCGAGGGCACGGCCGCGTCTGCATGCGTGTGCGCGTGTGCGCATCTGCCTGTGACGTGGGGACTCTTCCCACGGTGCCTGTCTCCGCCTTGTGGTGGCTCCCAGCACAGGCAGGACCCTGGAGCCCCTTCGATGGCCTCTCCCTCGCCCTGTTTGTCACTCAGGCCTATCAGAACCTCTGCGTCACTGAGCAGCACTTCAACTTCCTCAGCGAGATTCCGCCCTCAGTCCAGGCTGTCTTCCTGCATCACTCTCCAGACATGTAAGGACCTGGGGTGGGCCCTGCCCCAGGAGAAGCCCCCGCCCTGGGGGCCCTGGCCAGCTGTGAAGTGTCCTGAATGGGCCCTGCCAGCCAGGCCCGGGCCTGAGACAGAGGCCAGGCTGGGGTCTGGGGAGGGGCTCCCGCGCTCCGAGGTCGTGTCCTGGAACCCGAGGCCACCTCCGAGATGGAGCCGAGAGGGCATGGGGTGGACAGCTCTGGTCTGGGCCTGGGGTGGAGGCGAGGGCCTCATCTCGACCGGCCCTGCTGGGAAGAGACCCTGGAGGGCAGCACCGCGGGCTGAGGCCGCAGCTTGGCTCTCCGGCCCTGCTGGGCCTGGCTCCCAACTGTCTTGGCCCACAGGTCCCGACTCTACGCGGCCGCCTACGAGAAGCCCAGGTCCATGTCCACAGTCAAGGGCAAACTGCAGCAAGTAGGCGGTGAGCTGGGGCTGAGGCCCGACTTCCCGCTGAGCACGTGGGGTGGACATGGCCTCCCCAGGGAAGCCGAGCACACACCCAGCCGGGGGTGAGGAAACCCAGGGGTCCAGCAGGAGGCTCTGGCCTGCTGTCCGCCCATCCTGCAGCGCACGTGGCGGGCTCAGGGCTGACGGAGCCGCACACCGGCAGCTTGGCACTCAGCCCTGTGTCTGCACAGGGCACTGCAAAGTGATGAAGATGACGGTGATCCCAGCGGCCTTCTCAGACCTGATGGCCAAGTTCCAGCAGTTCCAGAAGCTGACCCAGAATCAAGCTCGGGTACACGGCGGACCTACGCTACTGGGCCTGGCTCCAGATGGCATTGCAGACGATGGGCACTCTGGGAGAGCCAGAGCCCTGGGGTGGTGCCAGGCCCCAGTGTGGGCACCCTGGGAGAGCCAGAGCCCTGGGGCAGTGCCAGGCCCCAGTGTGACACCCTGGGAGAGCCAAGGCCCTGGGGCAGGGCCAGGCCCCAGTGTGGGCACCCTGGGAGAGCCAGGGCCCTGGGGCAGGGCCAGGCCCCAGTGTGGGCATCCTGGGAGAGCCAGAGCCCTGGGGCAGGGCCAGGCCCCAGTGTGGGCACCCTGGGAGAGCCAGGGCCCCGGGGTGGTGCCAGGCCCCAGTGTGGGCACCCTGGGAGAGCCAGGGCCCTGGGGCGGTGCCAGGCCCCAGTGTGAGCACCCTGGGAGAGCCAGGGCCCCAGGGCAGGGCCAGGCCCCAGTATGACACCCTGGGAGAGCCAGGGCCCTGGGGCGGTGCCAGGCCCCAGTGTGGGCATCCTGGGAGAGCCAGGGCCCCGGGGTGGTGCCAGGCCCCAGTGTGGGCACCCTGGGAGAGCCAGGGCCCTGGGGCAGGGCCAGGCCCCAGTATGACACCCTGGGAGAGCCAGGGCCCTGGGGTGGTGCCAGGCCCCAGTGTGGGCATCCTGGGAGAGCCAGAGCACTGGGGTGGTGCCAGGCCCCAGTGTGGGCATCCTGGGAGAGCCAGAGCTCCGGGGCAGGGCCAGGCCCCAGTGTGAGCACCCTGGGAGAGCCAAGGCCCTGGGGCAGTACCAGGCCCCAGTGTGGGCACCCTGGGAGAGCCAGGGCCCTGGGGCAGTGCCAGGCCCCAGTGTGGGCACCCTGGGAGAGCCAGGGCCCTGGGGCAGGGCCAGGCCCCAGTGTGGGCATCCTGGGAGAGCCAGGGCCCCGGGGCAGGGCCAGGCCCCAGTGTGGGCACCCTGGGAGAGCCAAGGCCCTGGGGTGGTGCCAGGCCCCAGTGTGGGCACCCTGGGAGAGCCAGGGCCCTGGGGCAGTGCCAGGCCCCAGTGTGGGCACCCTGGGAGAGCCAGGGCCCTGGGGCAGTGCCAGGCCCCAGTGTGGGCACCCTGGGAGAGCCAGGGCCCTGGGGCAGGGCCAGGCCCCAGTGTGAGCACCCTGGGAGAGCCAGGGCCCAGGGCAGGGCCAGGCCCCAGTATGACACCCTGGGAGAGCCAGGGCCCTGGGGTGGTGCCAGGCCCCAGTGTGGGCAGTGCTTCCTGCTGAGTCTGACTGTGTGGAGGGGCCCTGGCAGCCTCTGTCCACAGCACACAGGCAGCCTGCAGAGGGTCTCAGGGTGGCCTCGAGCACATGGGCTGGGAGTCCTGGGCTGCAGCACAGGTGTGTGGAGACATCGGTGTCTGCCGTGCTCCCCAGAGGGCAGGAGCTCAGTCCTCCCCGCCCCCTGCTCACGCAGCTGGAGGGGCTGTGTGGGGCCCCACACATTGGGGACAGGCTGCGGTTTGTTGGGACAGGATCTGGAGAGCCTGCCTGCTGAAGAGAGAGAACTCTGTCTGCAGAAGCTCAGCGGGGTCCTGGAGCCCATGGAAGATTACTTGCGGCCCATCTTTCCCCTGCTGAACTTTCCAGAAGTCAGGTACCGTGGGCTCAGTTCTGCAGCTGTGGTGGGACCACACGCTGGGGTGCTGAGCAGAGGGGTGAAAGTGTTCTTTGGGGATCAGGCCTCCCAGATGGAGCTCCAAGTGCCAAGACAGTGGTGGGGCGGTGTGATCAGTGCTGCTCTCCACCTGGGGCGGTGTGATCAGTGCTGCTCTCCACGGGGCGGTGTGATCAGTGCTGTTCTCCACCTGGGGCGGTGTGATCAGTGCTGCTCTCCACCTGGGGCGGTGTGATCAGTGCTGCTCTCCACGGGGCGGTGTGATCAGTGCTGCTCTCCACGGGGCGGTGTGATCAGTGCTGCTCTCCACCTGGGGCTGTTCCTGCTCTGTGGCACCTCTGGCTCACTCCCCGCGCCCAGGGTGTCCTTAGCCCGTCCCAGTTACAGCAGTCAGAAAGGCGCACAGCCCGCCGGAGACCTAGCTCCAGTGCACCTGGGCACTAGACCCCAGCTTTGTCTTTCAGGATTCCAATTCCTGTGATCGTGACTGAGCCAGGGAAGTCAAAGGGCAAAGAGAAGGAAAGGAAAGGGTCCAATCCAACAGGTAGGTGGCCGCAGCGCAGACCACGGAAGCGTGCATCACGGGAAGAGACGGACTGGGCCCCAGGCCCGGCCCACTGAGGAAGGCTGAGTGGCCACGTTCCTAGCCAGCTGGAGACGTGAACAGAGGAGTGTGTGCTGGGCGTGCCCGCCAGGGCCGGTGGTCAGTGCCCACCCCCGTGGGGCCTGCCCGGGAGAAGAGCTGGGCTGACCCCTGCCCAGGAAGGGCGTCCCGTGACAGAGGAGGCTGTGATGCTTCTGGAAAGGACGAACTGTCATCCTGGGGATGGCCTCCAGGCCCGCAGCACCGCGCAGGGCCCTGTCCTCCCCTTCTGCTGGCTTCCAAGCGCACCCCTGTGCCCCTGACACAACGCCCCGGGAAACGCCAGGCTGACCCCGGGGGTTAAGCAACTACCAGCTTCATTTTCCTTCCCTGGCATCTGCTGCTTTTATAAAGGGCAATATCATTCTTTAATTCTTAGATGCCTTTGTATCTCCCACAAGAACTTGTCAAGACAGAACCAAGGGGGTTGTCACTCAACCAGAAAAGAACTTTGATTTCCCAGAGTGCCAAGCGCCTCCCCCACAAGCCCAGCTGCCCCGTGCCGGGAGACAGGTCCTCGGGGCTCCAGCCACAGCGGGCAGACCACATGAGGGGTTCGGGTCCTACGCAGTCAGGAAGGCGGGTCCCACATCTCACTCTGCTGCCAGACCCAGTCTCTCCCAAGGACCCAAACTAAACTGGGCTCCCGTCCCAAAAATGGCCACAATTCAGATAAGAAAGATGCTGCTTGGCTTTAAGCAAATGTGTGTTGCTCTGTGCATGAGGAGCGTGCAGGGAGAGCCCCTGTGGTGTGACTCGGAGCGTGAGCTGTGACCCCAGGACCAGGCTCTTCCCATCAGCCAGCAGTCAGCATCTGCAGTCAGGCTGGCCTTGGTCCACAGGGGAGCAGCCCAACCTC
The DNA here is from genome assembly GCF_000151885.1 of Dipodomys ordii. Classification (NCBI taxonomy): domain Eukaryota; kingdom Metazoa; phylum Chordata; class Mammalia; order Rodentia; family Heteromyidae; genus Dipodomys; species Dipodomys ordii. The sequence goes on from NW_012267274.1 coordinate 172,501, forward strand.
CCGTCAGAGCCAGGGCACACCTCGGGGCCCCGCACGCACGCCGGGCTGAGGTCTGCCCCATCGGGGCAGTCGCACGGTCGGGGAGGGGTGGCCCGCCATCAGGAGCAGGCCTCCCCGCGGTTAATGTCATTTCCGTGCTCACAGGTCAGATGGAGACGGTGGACACGATCCTGATCGCAGACAGGCACCTGCTGGAGCTGCCCCTGGAAGGCCTCTCTGTGTTCAACCAGGGCACAACCCAGTCTCTGTCCCGAGAATTTTCCCTCCAGATGCTGTGCAACCGCCTCCGTAAGGAGGAGACAGGTAAGGCGTGGCGCCAGCCAGGCTCAGCCAGGAGTCTGTGGACTTGCATCACGCCAGCTGTGGAGGTGAACATCTGCCATCTCCGCTACACAGGACGTGGCGTGAATAGGTTTGAGTTCCACGGCTGGCCAGGGAAAAAGTATGAGACCCTGTCTGAAAACAAGCTCAAGGCCCTGAGTTCAGTCCCAATACTGCCATAATAATAATAATAACAACAACAATAATAGCAACAACAACAGACACAATTGTGGCTATTGTTTTCTCTTGCTCTAAGTTTTTGAGGTCTGGCTCAGGGATCAGAGCACCGGCTACAGCGTTGGCAGGAGAGACAGGAAAAGACAGAGCCAGGGCCCGGCAGGTGTGCGGACAGAACCACGGACAGAACCACGGCAGGGAGAGATGGGGCGGGGGAGGGGCACAATGTGAAACACGTCTGAAAACCTCGGGGACATCTCTTTGAGACTTCTTTTTGTCAGAGACCAAGACTCAAAGTTTCACTCATTGGCTGGCACTCTACCCCCTGAGCCACGATTCCCACCCCTGTAAGACATTGTTGAGCAAAAACAGAGGAAAAGAAAACAGTAGCAACTGCTGTGGCTCTTGTTATCATCATTACGGCAGAACTGAGTTTACAGCATGCAATCATGGCAGGTCAGAGCACACAGAGGTCGCCCGGCCAGGATCCTGTCCATGATGCGATAAAGATAGAAAGCGCACCCTCCGGCCGCCATGGCTTCTAGCTGAGACACGGGATGTGTGGGCGGGAGGCCTGCACAGATGGGTGGCCGCGGCTGCCTTGGTGGGGCGGGGCAGGGGGCACTGCTGCCCACACCGCGCGGCCCAGACCCGTGCAGACAAGAAGAGAACAGGGCAGCCAGTTTCTAACCAGAAAGCAAGGAGGCAGTGTCTGCGGAGACACAGCACGGGCCGGGCCGGGGCTGTCGGGGGGCCGGGTGCCCCAGACTCTGCAGAGGCCCAGCCAGGCAGATGGAGAGGAGTAACGGGTACCGAGCGGGAGAGGGCTGTCACGCAGCTGCACAACCCCGGGGCAGCCAAGGGGCAGCGCGTTTGGGTTCCCTGGCCCAGGGGGCCTACCGCACGGTGCCCCGCAGGACGTCAGGTGCGCACGCACACACGCAGGCACGCACCAGCCCCTGCCCAGGGCCTCTCCTGAGGCTCTTGCCAACCTTTCGTTTGGGAAATTCTCTGTGCTCTGCCTTTATAGAAATTATAATCGATTGTTCTTAGGTTTTAAATCTTAAGGTAAACAATTCAGCGGTCCTCAGTGCCTAGCGCCAGCTCATAGCTGCTTTGTCTGTCTGCAACAGAAAGCAGCGTGAAAAGGGAGGGGAAAAGGAGAGACGCGAAGAAGAAAGGGAAGAGGGCAAAGGTAGGCGGCAGGGCGGGCGGCTGGGGCTCAGGGCCTGGAACCGGCTGCCCCTGCCGAGCCTCGGACTCCCACGGCCCTGACTGGTCTGGGAACCCATCCTGTGCCCTCTGACCCCTGTGCCCTCCAACCCCTGTCCCTTTCAGGGCTCGCCCCGGATAATCCCTCCAAACTGTATCCTCATCCCCTCAGACGGCTTCAAGTGTATCCTTCGACAGCCATGGACCACCCAGCCCCTCACCCGGCCCCTGCCAAGCCCCTGCGGGCGGGGGGGAGGGGAGGTTCCCCCCACCCGGCCCCTGCCAGGCCCCTGCAGGGGGGAGGGCAGGTTCCCCCCACCCGGCCCCTGCCAGGCCCCTGCGGGGGGAGAGGGCAGGTTCCCCTACCTGCCAGGCCCCTGTGGGGGGGGAGGGCAGGTTCCCCCCACCCGGCCCCTGCCAAGCCCCTGCGGGGGGGGGGAGGGCAGGTTCTCCCCACCCGGCCCCTGCCAGGCCCCCCACCCGGCCCCTGCCAAGTCCCTGTGGGGGGGGAGGGCAGGTTCCCCCCACCCGGCCCCTGCCAGGCCCCCCACCCGGCCCCTGCCAGGCCCCTGTGTGTGGGGGGGAGGGCAGGTTCCCCCACCGGGCCCAAGCCAGGCCCCCCACCCGGCCCCTGCCAGGTGTGGGGGGGGAGGGCAGGTTCCCCCCACCCGGCCCCTGCCAGGCCTCTGCTGGGGGGGGCGGGAAGGGGGATCTGCAGGCCCCCTCACCGGCCCAAGCCAGGTCCCCTGTCTGGCCCCCGCCCACCCCCGCCAGGCCCCTGGCGGGGGAGGGGCCCGCCAGACCCCCACCCTGTGGGCCTGTTTGTCCTTGACCCCAGTCCAGTTGTCATTGACCCCTACGGGGAAGCCCAGGGCAAAGGTGGGTGATCCGGTGTCCTCCGTGGCCTTGCGCCCCGCTGCACCCCCAGAAACCCCTGCACGTCACACCTGGTGACAATTCTCTTTGCAGAAGCCCTGGACCCTACTTTTGTGACCCAGGAAATTTTGGAAAGATTTCAAGATTCGTTTACTGATCAGTGGGAGGGGCACCTGGGCAACCAGAACTTTCCAAGGTTTGGATTTGGGTTTCCCGCTGCGGAGGCCCCCAGCCTTCCTTGGGGAGGGGCAGACGGACCCCAGCAGAGGGGCGATGCCAATCCCCCCAGGCCCAGCAGGCTGCTCAGGGAGGGGAACCCCAGGCCCAGGGCAGCTCCCTGTCACAGGCCTGTCCCATGGCATGGATGCACATGAAGTGGCCATACTAGATGTGTGTGTGTGTGTGTCTTGTGTGTGCAGGGTGTGTGTGGTATGTGTGCAGGGTATGTGTGTGCAGGGGGAGCCTGCGCAGGGCAGGGTGTGTGTGTGCTGGGCATGCAGGGGGTGTGTGTACTGGGCATGCAGGGGGTATGTTTGGCGTGCATGCAGAAGGTATGTTTGGCGTGCATGCAGGGGGTGTGTGGTGTGCATGCAGGGGGTGTGTGTGGTGTGCATGCAGGGGGTGTGTGTGGTGTGCATGCAGGGGGTGTGTGGCATGCATGCAGGGGGTGTGTATGGTGTGCATGCAGGGGGTGTGTGGTGTGCATGCAGGGTGTGTGTGGTGTGCATGCAGGGTGTGTGTGGTGTGCATGCAGGGTGTGTGTGGCATGCATGCAGGGGGTGTGTGGTGTGCATGCAGGGGGTGTGTGGTGTGCATGCAGGGGGTGTGTATGGTGGGCATGCAGGGTATGTGTGTTAGTGTGTGCAGGGTGTGTGTGGTGTGTGCAGGGTATATGTGTGCAGGAGCCTGCACACAGCAGGGTGTGTGTGTGTGGTGTGTGTGCTGAGTGTGTGTGTGGTGTGTGTGCAGGGTATGTGTGTGTTGTCCGTGCAGGGTGTGTGTGTATGTGTGGTACATACAGGGTGTATGTGTAGGGGGAGCCTTGCAGGGCAGGGTGTGTGTGTGTGTGTGTGCGTGTGCAGGGGGAGCCTGTGGGGGCAGGGTGTGTGTGTGTGTGTGTGTGCAGGGGGAGCCTGTGGGGGCAGGGTGTGTGTGTGTGTGTGTGTGCAGGGGGAGCCTGTGGGGGCAGGGTGTGTGTGTGTGCGTGTGCAGGGGGAGCCTGGGGGGCAGGGGGAACCTGTGGGGGCAGGGTGTGTGTGTGGTGAGCATGTAGGGTGTGTGTGCATGTGCAGGGGGAGCCTGTGTGTGCAGGGTGTGTGTGTGGTGAGCGTGCGGGGGGGTGTGCGTGTACAGGGGGAGCCTGTGCAGGGCAGGGTGTGTGTGTGCAGGGTGTGTGTGTGGTGAGCATGTGGGGGGTGTGTGCGTGTACAGGGGGAGCCTGTGGGGGGCAGGGTTTGTGTGTGCGCAGGGTGTGTATGTGGTAAGCATTCAGGGTGTGTGTGTGTGCAGGGTGTGGGTGTGTGTGCATGCATGTACAGGGGGAGCCTTGTGGGGCAGGGTGTGTGTGTGTGTGTGTGCAGGGTGTGTGTGTGCAGGGTGTGTGTGTGCAGGGTGTGTGTGGGGGCAGGGTGTGTGTGTAGGCAGGGTGTGTGTGTGTGTGTGTGCGTGTGCAGGGGGAGTCTGTGGGGGGCAGGGTGTGTGTGTTCAGGGTGTGTGTGTGGTGAGCATGCAGGGTGTATGTGTGTGCGTGTGCAGGGGGAGCCTGTGGGGGGCGGGGTGTGTGTGTGTGTGTGTGTGCAGGGGGAGCCTTGTGTGCAGGGTGTGTGTGTGCAGGGTGTGTGTGGTGAGCGTGCAGGGTGTGTGTGCGTGTGTAGGGGGAGCCTGGGGGGCAGGGGGAACCTGTGGGGGCAGGGTGTGTGTGTGGTGAGCTTGCAGGGTGTGTGTGCGTGTGCAGGGGGAACCTGTGTGTGCAGGGTGTGTGTGTGCAGGGTGTGTGTGTGGTGAGTGTGCGGGGTTGTGTGCGTGTGCAGGGGGAGCCTGTGCAGGGCAGGGTGTGTATATGTGTGCAGGGTGTGTGTGTGGTGAGCGTGCAGGGTGTGTGTGCGTGTGCAGGGGGAACCTGTGTGTGCAGGGTGTGTGTGTGCAAGGTGTGTGTGTGGTGAGCGTGCAGGGTGTGTATGCGTGTGCAGGGGGAGCCTGTGCGGGGCAGGGTGCCGGGAGGGACCCCTGCCCGCCCCCCTGCTGTTGGGGTGCTGTGGAAATCTCGGGGCCCTTGTCGGCTTGGCTGTCAGGGAAGCCGGTGCCAGCTTCTGAGGTTCCTGACGGGGCTCTGTTGTTGAGGGCTTCTGGGGGCACGGGGCGGGCGCAGGGGTCCGGAGACGCCTGCGCTGAGCATGCGCTGTGAGGGCCCCCACGGCCTGGGGGCCTGGCCGCAGAGCGCCTGCTGCTCTCCCATGCAGCCAGGCCGACTGGGAGCAGGTCCTGTCCAGCTGCTGCGGCTTCTTCTTCTACGGCATGGAGAGCTTCCTGGCCCACATACTGGTGGAGAGACTGGTGGCCATGAATCTGCAAGGTGAGGCCCCACCACCCGCCCCCATCGGGCCCGGAGGGCACAGGGGGACGCTCTAGAAGGCACCCTGGGCCCGAGGCCCCCTCCCCCGCTGGCCCCGCGGTCTCCAGCTCCCTCCATTTTCCAGAGGCCTCAGTTCCAGCGTCCCTTGCTTGCAGTCAGGGTGAGGTGTTGGGGTGGCGGTCACTTCAGCTGCTCCCCTGCATGCTTGGAGGCCCCCCCCAGCTGCACACTGAGTTCTGGCCCCACGGTGGGCTTCTCCCGCGTCCTGCCACCTGGCCTCGTGTATCCCCAGTTCTCGGCCCTGTTGGTGATAGTCTGAGTGCTGGGCTTGGACAGCGCTCCAGGGGCTCTGGGAGCTGCTGAACAGCGGTTCTCTGTGCAGAGTGCCAGCTGATGGTCTTGCTGGACAAGACAACGTCCCACAAGAGCCGGCGGAGGAAGGTGGAGAGCTCCGAAAGCAAGAGGTGCTGCAGGTCCCTGCTGTGCCGGCAGGGGGCTGGGGAGGGGCGGCCGGGAACACGGGGCACCCCCCACCACACCCCACGGTCAGGGCTGGGGGAGGGGCAGCCTGGCCAGGGATCACAGGGGCACACACCACTGTCAGGCTGGAGCGCCCTACCCCAGAGACCATGTGAGCTTCCAGAGGTGGGTGGGGGACCTTGAACCTCATAGTGCCAGCATCCATGGTCAACTCCATCCAGGGGCTGGTGCTGCTGCCAGATAGATTTTATAAGCACACAGAAAGGCCATTTCTTATTAAATGGCACCTAATTCTGTAGCTGAAATCACTGTAAAACTGTAAAGCATCAGTCCAAAACTACATTCCTACCACCAGTACAGTCTGGGAGATGGGCCGGAAGAGGAGGGAGCGTCCACCCTGGTGCCATGCTGTGGGAGATGGCGGGAAGAGGAGGGGGCGTCCACCCTGGTGCCATGCCGTGGGAGATGGGGGGAAGAGGAGGGGGCGTCCACCTGCCCCTGGTGCCATGCCGTGGGAGATGGGGGGAAGAGGAGGGGGCGTCCTGCCCCTGGTGCCAACCCATGGGCGGGGCCCCGACAGTGTGACCTTGGATAAGCCCATTGAGACCGCCATCCTTCTGAGCCTGGTGGGAGTCAAGAGCATCATGGCCAACCAGTGGGCAGCACAGCTGGCGGACAACGCCCTGAGGGCCAACATCCTGTGGGAAAGTGAGTTCCCAGCTGACCCACCGGAGGGGTGCCGGGTCCCGGGCCGGCTGGTGGCCGTCTAAGGGGACGCTCCTCTCCTAGACCTGCTGACGGTTGGCAAGACGGTTGGCAGAACCGTCTACCTCCTGCAGAAGATGAAATACGTTGAAATGGCGACCGAAGGTAGGGCAGAGACAGCCTCTGTGTCAGCCTCCCGGGGCACGCTCTCCTCAGAGACATGAGCTGGGGAAAGAGCTGGGCTGGCTATGTACAGCTGAGGAGGCCGTAGAGGAGCCTGTGCCCGAGCTGCAGACCTGGCACCTGGCATGGCCACGCCTTCACATCCCCCGTCCTCCGCAGCTGGGGACTGGGAGGGTGCCGGCTGGGCCCTCCTGGCGTTCCGTCACCCCGGTCAGAGGAGAGACCCCTGGGGAAATAGTTTCCTGGGCAGGGCCAGGGGCATGCCCTGGTTAAGTTGTAGCCGTCAGTCTGACTTCCCAACTTTGAAGTCCCCAACACTTGTCGCAGTGACAAGCTGCAGACATCACTGTGCAAAACGTGACCCAACACTAGCCAACAGCGTTTAGCTGACCATGAAAGGAGTGATCTGCTACAACTTGGAAAGGTGTCCTCCAGAATGGTTTTTAAGTGAGAAATCTTCTAATATAATACAACTCCCTAGTAAGCTAGCCTTTGAAAACATACGTTTTCTGCCTAGCATATTGAAGTCCTCTGACCTGCCACGCAGGAGGGGAGCGGGGAGTGTTAGCTGGTCAGCCTGGGGGCTGCTCCTCGGAGCTGGAGGGTTGAGAAGCCGGAGAGCTCTGGCTGTAGGCATTGAGGCGGGAGGCTTTCTGTCTTGGCCCTTGGCAGCTACGGTCAGCCTCGGTTTTCAGGCAGCTCATGGGGGGCCTCCTGTTGTCAGCCCTACAGAGACTCCGGTCAGGACCCGGCTAGAGGGTCCAGACCCTCAGCCCTCAAGGGCCGCCCGGGCTCTTCCAGAAGCCAGAGCCGTTTCTCATCTCGACTCTCCACGGCCTTTGGTCCTTCTTCCGCCTTGTTTCTCCCTGCCTCTGCCACCCCCACCCTTGTGCCCTCCCTGCCATCCCTGCCCCACCGCAGAGCTCGGGAGCTCTTGGGCAGCCCTCTTGCCCCTACTGCTCCGACCACGGGGGGAGCAGCTGCTATCCCTCTGCTGCGGCCATCTCTGCTCAGTCATCATGACAATCAAAGGAAGAGTCAGGCACCAGTGCATTATGGGAATCCCAGCTACTCAGGAGGCTGAGATCTGAGGATCATGGCTCAAAGCCAGCATAGGCAGAAAACTCTGAGAAACTTCAGACTGGAGGTATGACTCAAGAGTTCCAGCCAAGCAAGAGCACAAGCCTCTGAGTTCAGACCCCAGTATTGGAACATACAAACAGCACACAGAGAGTAGGCAAGAAAAGACCACTTGAGAAAAGTCTTTCAGTAACCCTAACATTGCAAAAGAGCAGGAGGAAGTTCAGGAGGTGTCTTTTAGCTAACTCCCGAAGTGGGCTGAATGGCCTGGTTCCATAGGTAGAGCTGCAGAGCTCTACCAATCAGAACACTGCCTTTGTGCAAAGGAAAGATGTGTTTGTCAACCACAGGCCCTCGGCGGGGCTGGTGGGGAAGCCCTGGGTAAAAATGGCTGCAGGGTCATCTTTAGACCACTGTGGTTTGTGGTGCCCTCTGAAGGCAGGGCTGGAACCGGGCCTCCAAGAGCCAGACGTGTGCTTCAGCAGCAAGCAGCTATGGTTGGTGTGTAGCCTCCTCTTTGAGCTCTCCACAGAAAGCTCAAAGCCAGACATGAGGTCAGCCTGACATTCCTTCACTGAAGGTAAGCCAGGCACCAGGGAAATGACCAACGGTCAGTTCAGAAGTCAGATTGCCCTGGCTTCCAACATCTTTGCTTTTTTAAAGAAAAAATGTATTAAAAAGGGATGCTTTCAAAAAGCCTATCCTGAGCCTTGGCAACAGCACTTAACAGTGTGCTACTGCCGCGTGTCCCCTGCCTTGGCGCCCACACGAGGCACTGGAAAGATGGACGTCCCGACGGACACGGAGCGGGACCCGGCATCCCGTGTGCCATGCAGACCACCCGCTTGAGAGCAGGCAGGGCAGACGCAGGGCCACGCCGGCTGGTGCTGGCCTGTTGGCTCCTGGAGTCTGCGCAGTTTGTGGACCCCACACGTCGGCACACACTCGGGAGGGAACCAGTTACTTCATCCTTGTGATGGCTTTGCCAGGGAAGGGCACTGCTAGCAACACAGAGGTGGCCCTGAGGCGGGTCTCTGGATCCTACCAACGCCCCACGTGGGTGGGGGGTAAAGGGGACTTAGGTTCAGCCAGGGCTGTAGAGCTCCGCTGCTGCAGGCAGAAGCAGCGCCGTGAGAAGCAGGGCAGCACTGCTGGGCACAGGCCGATTCCTGCACCAGCCCCAGCTCAGGTCTGGCTCACGGAAGAGCTGGGGACGCCGCCTCTCACCCCATCCTCCCTGTCCCGGCCACAGGGGGTGCGGTGCGGGTCTGGATAGGTGCCAGACCGCCCCCCGCCTGACAGCTCTGCTCACACTCCACAGACGAGACTCCGTACACCACCGTGGAGGAGGTGGCGACCCCCCGGGTGGAGTCTCCAGACACAGAGCCGCACCCCATGGCCCTCAGCCTGGTCCTGTATGGGCTGCCCCACCAGGCCATCATATGACCCGCCTGAAGCACTGGCCCAGCCTCCGCCCTGGGCTCCGCCCCTTCCAGACCCAGGGCCCATCTGCCTGCCAGCTCCTCCCTCCCTGCTCTGCAGGCCCCAACACAGTCCAGGTCTGTCCTGGGCCCCTGCTCCCCTTCTCTGTAAGAAAAGTTGTCAGACTGCACATTTCCTGTTGGCTTAAGTGTTTCAGTAAAGAACAAACCTGTGGCATGTTTTGAGCCTCCAGGCGCCGGGCATGGAGGCTATGCCAGGGAAATCAACACTGTGTGTACTATCAGAACTGAAGGGGGCACTGCCTGGTGTGGGACACCCCTCAAGGAAACTTCTGGAACAAGGAGCTCCCAGACACTGGGCAAACCTGCCAGCAAGTGCACAGAGGAGCACTTCCGGGAAGTGTCTCCTGCCTGACCCAGCTCTCCGTGTCTGTCTGTCCCAGCCCTTGTGGGCTTCCTGCCTGAGGGCTTTGGGCTTCTGCGCGTCCCTGTGGGGCCAGTGCGTGTGGTGAGGCCCGCACCCCGCTGGCTGCGGCTCCCGGGGAGGCTCAGTGCCCGCCCAGGACACCAGCGCACTGAGTCAGGAATGGAGAGGGCAGGAATGCCTGACTTCTTCTCTGTTGAAAATAACACAATGGCACAGGCCGGAGAAGTTAGCAAGAACGGAGCCTTGCGGGGCTCCGGTGGATCCTGTCTGTCATCCTAGCTACTCAGGAGGCTGAAATCTGAGGATCGTGCCAGCCAGGAAAGTCCAGGAGATTCCACTAACCACACAAAAAGTGTAGAGCACTGGGCTTGAGCACAAAGGCTCAGAGGCAGCGCCCAGGCCCTGAGTTCCAGCCCTAGTGCTGACAGGAGACAGGATGCATGGAGACCTGCTGTGGCTCATGGCGGTGGGCCTTGGCCAGTCCCAAGTCCGCTCAGAGTGTCTCGTGTCCCCTGCAGGGGCAGGGGAGGCTCCACCTTGGCTCACTGGGGGCCGACTACTCGCCCCGGACTGCGGATGCGGAGGGACGGGGGGCCACACCATGCCAGGCTGTGGGGCTGCTCATGCGCCCAGGCTCAGTGATGGGGCAGAGCTGCCAACCCTAGCCTGAGCAGAGCATACTGCCTGTCCTGGGCTGATGGCTTGGGACACTTCCACAGCCTGGGCACACCTCCAAAGCCTGAGCACACCTCCACAGCCTGAGCACACCTCCACAGCCTGGACACACCTCCACAGCCTGAGCACACCTCCACAGCCTGAGCACACCTCCACAGCCTGGACACACCTCCACAGCCTGGATACACCTCCACAGCCTGGATACACCTCCACAGCCTGGACACACCTACACAGCCTGGACACACCTCCACAGCATTATCCGGAGGAAATGGCCCTTCCACTTCCCTGCTTTTAGGAGCCGAGGGACAACACGTACCAGGACTTCATGGGTCTGGGTGAAGCCAAAACTAACCAGAAAAGCACCAATTAATAGTGATGAGAAACCTCTGCAAACCTGTAAGACAGCGAGGGGAGCGTGGCTGGGAGGGCTGGAGACAGGGGGGCGGGGCTGCTGCTCCTGGCTCCTCAGCGGGCCCGCACTGTCCCCACGGGCCCGCACTGTCCCCACGGGCCCGCACTGTCCCCAC
>NW_012267274.1:185412-189160 GCF_000151885.1 Dipodomys ordii
CCTCCCCTCCCCCGTTCCCCCCTCCCCCGCCTGCCTGCCTCCTCCCATCCAAGGCTGTGAGCAGGAGTCACAGCCCAACCGGGGTGGGAGCAGCTCCCCAGGGTCTGGATCAAGGAATTAGGCAGGTTACTAAAACCTAAACGCTCACAGACACTTGTATATACATTTCTATTAAGTTACCTCGTCTGGCTTAGGTCTGTAATAGTTTAATTTTCTGTATTAAATAATTAAAAGCCTATTTTCAATTGCTGTGAACAATTGTTTTCCTTAATGATCTTCCCAGAGGAGCCAGTAATTTTATATCTTGTAAAAATGATTAAATAGCATCATTATCCCATATCTCTGAAATATAACTCAGCAACTTCAAGAAAGGCCATTTGTATTCAATTAACACTCCCGTGCATTAAGACCCACAATATTCCTCCATGCCAGAGGCTCTCCGTCCTCTCATTTTAGTTATGACGATGATGAAGAGAGAAACAACCAGTGTAATTATCCCATTTCCAACAGAGAAATCAATTTTCAGTGCATCTTTACCCCTTAGGAGAGGGGCAGCCGGCCTGGGGGGGTTGGGGACAAGGCTGGCAGCTGACCAGAGGGGCAGCCCAGCCCCGGGCAGGTGGGGGGGACAAGGCGGGGCAGAGGGGCTGCAGGGTCCCTGGGGACACAGGGACCCAGGGGAGGGGCTGCGACTTGTGATCCGGAGCCACCTCTGTGTCCAGCTCAGGACACAAGGTCACTGCAGCACTTGGTTCCCACTGCCTGTCCCCCCCTCCCCCTTCCCCCTCCCCCCTCCAGACATTCCCCCTCCAGACTTCCTGGCAGAGCTGACCGCTGGCTGGACCACTGGATGGAGGGGCCCCTCCAGGCCCCCATAGCACAGCCCTCCACCCTTGGCTGCCCCAATGTCCCAGGGCGCTCTCTGCATGGTCAGGTGACCCCCGGCGCCCCCTGCCTCTCCACTCAATCATAGCACGCCGTGGCCAATATAATCTAATTGTTTGACATTTTTATCACAATTCCCCACCGCCAGAGAGAGAGGACTAGATTAATACCCCATGCTCTTGTTTAATGGCTGGGGCAGAGCTGACAGGCCAAATTACAGGAGCTCTTACATGTGCTTGTTACAGATTTTAATTCCTGTGACAAGAAGTGAGCCGGCTGTTGGCTGGCAGGGGACAAGCCACCCTGGGCCAGCCCCTCCTGGGCTGGAGCAGGGGTGGGGGTGGGGTGAAAGGAGGCGGGGTTCACCCAGCCTGGGCAGAGGAGGCCAGCAAGGCCTGAGGGGGCCTGCAGCTTCGAGCCTGGACGTAGCTCCTGGCTGATTCAGCATGTAGGCTCAGAACCACCTCCCAAGAGCACAGTGGAGCTCAGACGGAGCGGCTGGGCAGTGGGGTACCCTGGTGACTGGGGACACGCTGGGCCTCCCCTCCCCCGGCCCCAGCGTGCTAGGTGGCTCTGAGCAGGGCTTGCACCTGCCACGGGCCCTCCTTCTCCCCCCCGCTGGGCCCCAGCTGAGGCTGAGGAAGACAAACGGGGGGGGGGGGGGGGGAGGGGGCACCAGCACTGCTCTCCCTCCGGAATCTTGGCCTCAGAGCAAGGCTGGGCCCTCCTGCCCCGTGCATGCTGGGTAAGCCCAGCACCACCGAGCTCTGGAGACGGGCTCACTGTGTAGCCCAGGCCAACCTCAAACGTGGTGTCCTGCCGCGTGCCCACACATTTGGGGTTCATTATTATGTCAGCATGCCTTCCTAGCTGGTGATTATGCCTGTCTCGGTCCTTTTCAAATATTTAGCTCAATTCTTCAACCTAAAGTTTAGACCCAAACTGGTAGATTCCCAACGAATTGGTACTGGCTTTTGGTTGAAATCACGCTGGGTGTTGATCTGGCCAGAGGGACAGCATGTGTCTTTAAATGCTGTCATGTCCACGCGCATGGTCTGCGCATGGTCTAGCTCGCCATCCCTTCTGCCCGCTTTTGGTGGCTGTTGTATCTTCGGCGCTGTTGGGATACTCCTCTACGAACACTATTTCCTGGAGGTTTGACAGTTCTTTTCAACTGGTACATCTCCTGGTGGTGTTGCTGTCATACATGCTGTTGATTTTCTCTTTCTGGATATTTTACCCGAAGTCTGGTAGAATGTCACATCCATTCCTGGAAAACTGCTGACAGAACTGGCAAACAGCGCGGATCTCTCTCCTTTCCCCTCGGTTCCTTCATTTTCTTTCCCTGTTTTGTCACAGTGACCTCCGGGGTGATGATGGGCAGGAGAGGTGTCAATGGTGACGTTGGTCTCACTCTTACCTGTGTCCCCTGGAGATTTCCCTTTCTGGTTGGTCTCGAACTCATGATCTTTCTGCCTCAGCCTCCTAGAGCCAGGCTGCCCAAAGGCTTTCCCCTTGTTTCCAATTTTCACAACAATGCGAAAGGCAGAAGGTGGCACCCATTTTCTGATTAGATGCGTTTTCTGATTTAGTCCTGATGGGGCTTCACTCGTGACGTAGTCCTCCTCTCGGCTGGGGTGTTATCTGCAGGCTTAGAGCCTTTGGAGTGGGGCTCTTCTATTTTGTGTGTGTTCCATCTCTGCACACACACACGTGCACGCACGCACACACACACACACACACAAAGGACCAATGGCCATAGTGATCAGGGACAGGTCTGGACTTAGCCTTACTGGAATCAGTCTTGGAGCTCACACGGCGTGGCCCTTGCTGGAGGCCTGGGGTAGCATTGTCTATCACCCTGCTGAGACCCTTGCCCCACTGGGTTCCAAAGACCAGCACCATGGTGGGGGGGGGACCAGGGCAGAGCCCAGGCTTAGGGAGGGCGCAAGGCTTCCTCCACCCCTTTCCTCCAGAGGCACCGCCCCTCCCACTCCAGGAGCGCCTCCCCTTCCCCTCTGCCAGAGGTGCCCTCCCTCCCTCCGTCCTCCCTCCTCCCGCCTCCCTCCCCCTCCTTCTCCAGATGCCACTTTCCTGACCTCTTGATGCCTCCAGCACCACAGGCTTCTAAATACATGCAACTTATTTCCTACAGAAATGTCATGGAGAAGTGGCGCTGTGGCTCAAGTAGTAGAGGGCTTGCTTTGAGCTGAAGAGCTGAGGGACAGTGCTCAGGCCCAAAGTTCAGGCCCCACCACCGACCAAAAAAAAAAAAAAGAAAGGAAATGTCATGGGCCTGTTGCTATCTGCCACCGAAACAAAGAACGCAGGTGCCGGGCCGAGTTTCCCGCTCTGAGTGTGCAGGTAACCTGCTCCACACACAGGGTGACGGTGGCCGCAGAGAGACGCTGCCCGTAGCCGGTCGCAGGAGGAGGGAGGCCCTCAGAGGACTCAGCCTGCAGCGGTCCTCCCCCTGGTCCTCCTCTCCTCGTACTGCACGTCTGACCACGCCGCCCGGGCCGGGCTCTGCTTGCTTCTCCTGCAGCCCGTCCTTGTGTGGACTCTGCCCCTGCCTGGGGAGCCCGGCCCTGACCCGCACCGAGTTGTCAGGTGTCACTCTTTGGCCCTGGCTCCACCTGAGCTGTGGGGCGTGCCAGCCCCCCCGCACACACCTGGGTGGCTCTGTGTGTCCTCGCCCCGCCTTTCTGCCCACTGAGATGCACATGGAGGCTGCTCTGGTGATGAAGGCCCTTGCACCCTTCCTCCTCCTCGGCAGACTCAGTGCCAGGAGTGGCCTTCTGTGGGGGGTGGGGTGGGATGGTGGCCTCCCAGTCACAGGCACCAGACTGGGGGCGGGGCGGGG
>NW_012267274.1:197362-199586 GCF_000151885.1 Dipodomys ordii
GTGTGATCACCTCACCCATGTGTGATCACCTCACCCCACGTGTGATCACCTCACCCCACGGGTGATCACCTCACCCCACGTGTGATCACCTCACCCCACGTGTGATCACCTCACCCCAAGTGTGATCACCTCACCCACGTGTGATCACCTCACCCCACGTGTGATCACCTCACCCCACGTGTGATCACCTCACCCCAAGTGTGATCACCTCACCCCAAGTGTGATCACCTCACCCCACGTGTGATCACCTCATCCCCCACATCGAGCCTTTCCCCCTTCTCATGGAGTCTGCTGGCCTGAGCCCCAATGCCAGGACAGTGTGAAAAGATGCACACACACACAGACACTGCACCGTGCATGTTGTTCTTGGAGACCAAAAAAATGTCCTTCTACAGCGCTGAGCTCAAGCACACAGTGGCTTCTTTTTGTTGGTCGTAGGGCCTGAACTCTGGGCCTGGGTGCTGTCCCTCAACTCTTCAGCTCAAGGCAAGTGCTCTATTTGAGCTACAGCACCACTTCCGGTTTTCTAGTGGTTTATTAGAGATAAGAGTCTCACTGACCTTCCTGCCCAGGCTGGCTTTGAACCGCAATCCTCAGATCTCAGCCTCCTGAGTAGCTAGGATGACAGGCGTGAGCCACCGGCGCCTGGCCACAGACGCTTCTTAATGCTGCTCTGACCCACAGCCCGTGTCCTCACCCCTGCTGTGCCCACGTCAGCCAGGCCTGGCTGAGGTATCTGCCTTTCTGATCGGCAAGGTGTGTTTCCACAGTCCAGGCTCTCTTGTCTGGGATGACCACTGGGTCTGGAGGAGAACCCAGGGGCAGTGCCCTGGGGCAGGGGCTGCAACCTCTTCAATCTCAGCCACCAGTCAGGAGCCGAGTTCTCACTCCCTTGCTGGCCCCAGGGTCCCTGAGCCACTGTGAACCTCCATTTGACTCCCAGCACTATCCTGGCTGGGAGCCCCTGGGAGCAGGGGTCAAGGAGGGCACCGTGCTGGCCCAACGCTGCTGGACATCCCCGTCCATGGGAGGGAGAGTGCTTTCATCTGTGCGGCCCAGGCCCTGGGGTCACTTCCAGTGCCTGGCATCACCTTCCCCGTTCCTCCTACCAGGAGGTCCCTGGGGTGGCTTCAGTGCTCAGAGCGCCAACGTGGACCCAAGCCACCACCGTCTACACTGCGTTGGCAAATGGACTGAGGCCACAGGTGCAGGGGAACAGGCTCCTAGGTGGGGGTGCCTGGACATTCTCTTATGAAGTCAGCCCAGCAAAACCATTACTGAAACCTGTGCTCAGATGATAAGAGTCGAGCTGTTCTTTCCCCAGAAGTGGCTCCATTTATTAAAATAAACCAGTGAGAGCTGGAGCAGTGGTGGGTGGGGCTTGGATGCAGGGCAGCAGGTGCCTGGCTGTGGCCCTGCAAACCCAGGGGGTCTCCAGAGGGGGCTGGGGTGCCAGTGGAGCGCAGGGGCTCTCCCTTCCCTGCCCTGGGGCTCCCCTGGCCCTGGCTCTGTTGCTTCCCACCAGGAGCTGGGCTAATTGGGCCCAGGCCGCTTCTGCCCCATGCCTTCTCCCCAGCCCACCCCCCCAGCACCTGGCCCAGTCTTCCTGGGAGCTTGGGGTCTGTTGCTCCCTCTGGGCCTCCCATGGCATGGGGCCCCCTCCTAGACTCAGTTGTACCAGGGCGTCTGATCTGGGGGGGGGTGCCCTGGCTCTCCTCATCTTGGCCACCCTCTGGGCAGTGGAGGGTTTGCAGGGTTGAGGCCTAGCTGAGCCTAGGAGGCTGGAGGGACAGGCGTGGCTTCTCCCTCCTGCCCAGCTGCATGGGACGCCCCCAGCTAGCCAAGCCTCTGGAAACCCTGGCAAGCCAACCATCTCCCCACAGGTTGGCTCCTTCAGCTGTGAATCCGTTCCCTGGGTGAGGGGTCCCGGGATGGGGTCCCGGGGTGAGGCCATGGCCAAGGGCCAGCCACGCGAGCCTGAGCCCCGTGTCCGCGCTGGAGGCGGCCTGGGCGGCCGAGCCCCTCACCCCACCAAGCTGGGGTCAGGCCCCCGGCGGCCCGGCGGGGCCACTAGAGGGCGCCGGGAAGCCCCCACCCCACCCGACCCCCTTTTGCTGGGAAGCTGGCCCCGATCTGGGGGCCGGCCTTCCCGGGGCAGCCGCGCCCGGGCCTCCTCCCAGCACCAGCCCAAGGGGCGGCCGACTGAGCCCGGCCATGGCCCAAG
>NW_012267274.1:202276-202824 GCF_000151885.1 Dipodomys ordii
CGCCGGCGGGGCCCCTGTGCGCCCTGATCGAGACCGGCCCGGGGGTCGTCGGCAGGACCCCTGTGCGCCCTGATCGAGACCGGCCCGGGGGTTGCCGGCGGGGGCTCTGTGAGCCCTGATCGCGATTGGCCCGGGGGCCCCATGCGCCCTGATCGCTCCCCCGGCTCGCCAGCGGAGGCTGGGCGCGCCCTGATCGCGCCCGACCCGGAGGCCCCGTGCGCCCTAACCACGCCGGGCTTGGAGGTCGCCAGGGGGGGCCCCGCGCGCCCTGACCCCCCCTCCCCTCCCTCAGGTGTGGTTCCAGAACCGCCGGACCAAGTGGCGCAAGCGGCACGCAGCGGAGATGGCTTCGGCCAAGAAGAAGCAGGACTCGGACGCGGAGAGGCTGAAGGTGGGCGGCTCGGACGCCGAGGACGACGACGAGTACAACCGGCCCCTGGACCCCAACTCGGACGACGAGAAGATCGCGCGGCTGCTCAAGAAGCACAAGCCCGCGAGCCTGGCGCTGGTCAGCCCGTGCGGCGCGGGCGACGCGGTGTAGCCGCCGG
>NW_012267274.1:203214-221911 GCF_000151885.1 Dipodomys ordii
CGGTGCCCGGAGGAGCCCACGGCGGCCCCGCGGCAGGTACGTCCTCCCTCCCCGCACCCCTTAACGCACCAGGCCCGCGTCCTTGGTGGCCCCCGAATATGGGCAGAACGCCGGTGCGGGCGCGCGGAGCCCGCGGGGAGCCGCCCGGCCGAGAGCCCGGTGCCGCTGGAGAAGCCGAACCGAGCATGGCAAGTCGGCCCGGCGCGCACGGAGGGGCTGCAGCCTGAGCGCCACGCGGCCCCCAAAACCACCGTTTCCATCCAAACACCTGTGCCCACCTGGAGCGGCTCACAAACCCCACTGCGACCAACTCTGGAAGGGCCCCGGCCGCGGGGGAGGGCCTTCCCTTCCGGGGAGCCCCTGGAGCTATGGAACATTTCCGTTGGCTCCAAGGTGTGATTTCCCAGGCCAAAACCCACTTGCTCCCTCTGTTCCTGGGCCCACGGGTATTCCACAGGTGCTCTGTAGCAGATTTAAGCCTTGAGTTGCAATATCGTCTATTAAGTACAGGTTGATCCAAACTTTCTGAGACTGGAATTCTGAAGGTGTTTATGAGAAAAGCGGACGTCTGCAGTTTTGTTTAGCATTTCCCCCATAGTTGTATCACTAGGTGACGTTTCTTTGGGGTCACTGAAACCAAATCTGTGTGCGTGCGCGTGTATGTTTGTGCATGCATCTGCTGGGTTCTGGGGCTTGAACTCAGGGTCTGGGTGTTGTCCCTTAGCTAATTTTCTTAAGGGTGAGCTATATCTCAGCTAAAGGTAAGATCAGAGGAGTTAATTTCATTTTAAGTTTGTTTTTGTTTTTGGAAAGCAAACCACTTATTACCTCCATTACAAATGCTGAGGGACAAGCCTTTTTCCTGATAGAGAAAAGTTCAAGAACTGGTTCTCTGACAGTCAGTGCCAGTGAAATGCTAGGATTCAGGAGCCAGAGCACAAACAACAGGGCACAAAGGAAGCCACTAGCAGAACTTAGCATTTCAAAGACGGGAAAGGGGGGCAGGAGACAAAGCAGCAGGAACTGTTTTCACCAGGATCAATTTTATTGCTTAGGAACCGGGCAGTCTCTTCCAAAGGCCTTCAGAAGAAGGATGCAGCGGAAACCAGACAATCTCCAGTGGTGGCCGAGATGTGGCATGTTGACAAGCATAGACCACAGCACTGCGCAGACCGGACCACACCTCCCAAGCCCAGGCCGGCCTGCGGACACCAAGTGACTCTCCAGGGTAGTGATTCCCACAGAAACACGCGAACTCACGCCTCCGCCCGGTCCAGGAACTGTAGTGTTCAGAAGTAAATCAATAAACGCACGCTGTGTCTCTTTTGGCAACAGGCTCTGCGGCTGCCTTCCGCGCGGTACTCAGTGCTGGGAGCCGAGTGTGGGCAGCAGGCCACCCGCAGCCCCGCAGGCCGGCAGCCACAGGCAGCCCAGCGTCCCTTGACACACGGCCCATGCTGGAAGCGATCCGTGGGAAGCGGACGAGGCTATTTCTAACTCTCCCACTAGATTATGGTTTTATGTAGGATACTTGGCACCATAAAACGGTAACAAAAGACAAAATGGTTTACAAAATTCTTAAAAGGTACACCAGGCTAGCTACAAACTTCACATTCAGTTCTTAATCTTACACAGAGGAAGGCAGCGGAGTGACAAGGGCGGGGACCTGGGTAGTGGGGCCATTTCTCCGGCACTGCAGGTCCTCCGTCTGGGAACTGGTGTTGGCGTGTGTCACTCAACTGCTGCCTCAGTCTACCTGCCGATGGGACACGCGTGCACTCATACTGGAAAGTATATTCAGCGTAAGTTTTGGTAAGATTTATAAATTATTTTAAAAAGTATATATTTATATGTATTTATATATATAAAAATGGAAAGCAGCTGCAGTGTGATTCAGAGGCCATGTCACATGGCAGTAGAGTCAGACCACGGGCCCCACCCCCGCCGGGCAAGGGCCCCGGCTCCCGGGCTCTACACTGGAGAAGCTCCTCCACAGACACTCAGGACAAATGGAAAAGTGTGAGTCTAAAATACAGAATCTCTGCTTGTCTATTAGAGTTTTGGCAATAGGACTGTGACTTATTTAAAAACCCAGCATGTCTACTTAATGTCACACGAACAGACACAATGGTGAGGTATGTGAGGCTCCACAGGCTGCGGAGGCTGAAGCGAAGTGTGGGCCGGCGTCTGGCAGGCAACGCTGGGCAGGGACCGGTGGCGGCTGGAGTAGCTTTGATACACTGCTACAGGGAGGGCTCACCGAGCGCCCGGTCCTGGCGCTGGCTCCTCTTTCCTGAAGGGAGACGAGTCGTTCATTAAGGGAGCAAACACACCAGGAAAAGCTGCAGAAAGGAGAACTAAGGGAAGGAGCCATATTTACCAACACGTCACTGCACGACACAACACTTGTGCACATGGGCGTGAGGTTTACCTGCCCCGGGTGCGATTCGGAAGGCCAGGAACACGGGCTGCAGCGGGGAGAAGAAAGGGTGTCAGCAGGCAGGCCACGGGCCCACAAGTCTCCTGGAGGCTGGGGCGGAGTCCACGGGAGGAGACTGGGTGTGCACAGGCAGCACGGAGCACAGGATGTGGACGAGACCGCCTGAGCCGTGAGAGGCTTCAGATAGCCTTCGTGTTCACAGGGAAGGTGCTCAGGCAAAAAGGATGTCAGTGCTGGGTGCAGCGCAGCGGGGAGGGGTGCGTCCACCCGGCAGGGTCGCATGGACCCCTCCACACCGCTGGGTCTGCAGGGCTGCCCGCCCCCAGGCCGTCGGTACAGACGTCCAGTGCCCGTCCCAAGCAACCGGGCCCATGGGACACCTATTTATCACTCTGACTGGCTGACCTGAGTGCAGCACAGAGCCCTAACCAGTCTTCAAAAACAACCAGTCGAGACACGGTGTTTTACGAACAATGGCGTGATGAATTTTCTATTACAACTAGTCATTTTGCCATCCTCCCCCCAACTCATCTGTCCCTCAGTATTTTATTAAAATTAAATAAACACAATCTAACTTGGCTTGCAGCTAGGCTAGGGAGGTGAGAGCCCGCACCCTGCCTTCCTGCCAGCCATCCGCCCGGGCCTGGTTCAACAAGGCGGCTTACCTTGTGGTCTCCCATGCAGACGTTGGGTCCAATGTGGTCGTAGGTGGCCACCTTGTCCTCACTCTCTGACTGGAAGCAAACAGAGAGCAGCATGGTAGGTTGGGGTACACTACGTGCCACTGGGGGATAACAGGTAGGGTTGCAGGGCACACTGGGTGGGTCTGACAAGTGGGGGAGCTGGCCCTGGACAGGCCTGGCCAGGCACCGCAGCTGACCTCTGCTGCCGCAGCATCACACCCCCTGCCCGGGGCTCCCTGTCTGCTGAGCTCTGCACCGGCAGGTGTGGCCGCTCACCCGCTGCACTCGGCCCCACTCCGAGCCTCCTGGCCAAGGGGCTTCACTAACTACAGCAGCATGTCCATTTCCTGCCTTCTGTTTACATTCGTTGACAGCCTGCTCGGTGAACCCAGAGCTCCCCACGCAGGAGCACAGGTGCCGGATGCCACGCACAAGGCCACGCTGCACCTGGATGAGCAGGGCCACGCTCCGGCGGCACCGGCAGGCTTCGGTACTTTGGGCGATGTCAAGGTTTGCTGCCGGCAATCAGTCAGCTCCGAGCAGGCTGAAGTTTTATATCCACAGCTGAAGCTTCCAAGACGATAAAGTTAACACTGAATTATCTTTAATGCAGTAGGAAGCTTAAGGTCAGATTTACTTTCCAGCATGGTTTCCTGCCAGAAAGTATAGAAACATAACCTTCGGCCCCGCACGCACAAACACCTTCCAATCTTTCAGGAGTGCAGGGACATCCATCAAACTCGGCGTGGTAATTTACAAGGCAGCATAAAATTGTGGATTTTCAGCTGCATAATCTTTGGACAGGTAAACAAATGACAGCAGGGCGCAGGCAGGACCCGGCACACCTCGCCAAGCACGCAGCGCCGCGGCACGCTGCCTTCGCTGTTCTGGAGCGCGGTGGGGGTGCCGGAGCGTGGCGTGATGGATGGCACCTCGAGGCTGCTCCCAGCCCCGCCTGCCCCCCTCCATGCCCGCCGCTGGCTGGAGTCCAGGCAAGGCCCGTGGGACTCCCGCTCCACGGTCCTTAGGGGCCAGGAAAGCTTTGCCCTCTGCTCAGAGGAAGAGCAGAGCCAGGCTTCCCACTGTGACTGTGAAGCCAGCACCCGGGGCAGGTGAACACACGAGCAGTCGGTTCAAAGGCTGCCCTCTGTGGAGCTGTGTTTGGACTCCGCACAGCCGCCAGGCCCCCAGTAGCTTTCTACCACCAACTCAAGCCCGCACCGTGTCCTTGCAGGCTTGTCACGAAGCGTAGCGTTTGTGGTTCTAGGTGTTTGCCTCCTGGACGATGCAGTCTCTGTTCTCCCCCGCTGGGCTCCTGGTCAGGCAGGCGACCCATAGCGAGGCAGCCAGTGTGCAAGTCCACCACCTGCCTCCTCCACGTGGCGTGTGCATCAGTCCAGGCCGGGAGGGGAGGCTCATGCCCAGCTTGCCCTGGGTCTGCGGGTTCCTGGCTAGCACCGGCTCAGGCTTGCATGGAGCCCACACGGGTGAGCAGGCTGGACACTTGGCAGGGCACTGGCAGGAGGGCTGCCCAAGGCCCTGGCCCAGCCCACCTCACTCGAGTCCTGCAGACCTAAGTGGGGAGCACCACACTCCTGCCTCCACCCTCCCCTGCAGAGCGCTCTGGGAGAGCAGGTGGAGACGGGGAGGGCCAGGCCTCTGGAGGATGCAGCGGGGGAGGGCAGCAGGGACACAGATGGAGAAGCTCAGGGCAACTGGACTGACCTGGCATGGGGGGGCAGGGGTTGGTGAGGACGCTCTCAGACATGCTGGGACTGGGCTGTGGGGACAGGGCGCTGGAGCACAGAGCTCCAGGCTCACAGCTACCCACATCTCCTGGTCCTGCTAACCCCAGACCAGGCTGGGTTGGACCCTCGGCTCCGCATGGTGAGCAGCAAGATGTCTGTGCTGTGGGGCCCACTGTGTGCCCAGCATGTGCTGTGGGGCCCACTGTGTGCCCACTGCTGACAAGCCGACACAAACCGAACTCTTCTGAAAACACCCCTTTGGGTTAAAACATGGGAGAGAATGGAATCCCCTGGTAACCCTATGAAAGTGGGCAAGTTCCCAGCTCTGAGAACACCATGGTCCCCCCAGGCCTGTCCAGCCCAGATGCAAGCCTGGGTCTCACAGCCGGAGCAAGGGAGAGGACGGAGGCTCTGCCGCCCTCCGAGGCCATGGGCTCCACAGGTCTGACAGACTGTAAGGTGGTGGCCCTCCCCCTCCCCCTCGTCCCCTCCTCTCCCTCCCCGGCCTGAGCAAGGACCAGTGCGAGGTCAGTGCTCACCCAGGAGGGTGGCGTGCCGCCCACATGGCCGTAGAGCTGTTCTCGGCCTCCACTGACCTTGAGCACCAGCTCCTTGGCAGACAAGGACATGAGGATGCGGTCACACCACGCCGGGCAGCGGGTGCTCATGTACTGCTGGCCCTGGCTGGGGTCCTCGCTGTACGGGTAGCTGTGGAGACAAAGAGGCGGTTTTAGGCGCACCCTCACCCTGGCCGTCCTTGGGTCCAGAAGGAAGGACCACGCTGTCCAAGGAGAGAGTGCACACAGACCCTCCACGGCAGCCACTGGCACAACCTGTCTTCACGGCAAACCCGGCTCTCCTCCAGTGCTGCTACGGGCAGCTCAGGCCCGGCGTCCACTCACTCTGCTGACCACAGTTCCTATCAGGCATGACCATGGGGGTCACTGTCCATGGCTTGCTGCCCCTGAGACCCTGTTCAGCCCTTTGAAGGTGGGGCTCCAGCCAGTGACCACTGCCTTCTTGCTGGGTCTTCTGACCATCGCAGTGAGCCCTCCCCACCTCACCCTGTTCAGCCCTTTGAAGGTGGGGCTCCAGCCAGTGACTGCTGCCTTCTTGCTGGGTCTTCTGACCATTGCAGTGAGCCCTCCCCACCTCACCCTGTTCAGCCCTTTGAAGGTGGGGCTCCAGCCAGTGACCGCTGCCTTCTTGCTGGGTCTTCTGACCATCGCAGTGAGCCCTCCCCACCTCACCCTGTCCATGCCACAGGTACACACCACCTCACCCACGGGGTCAGTCTGGCATAGCTCAGCCTGGCCCGGGGTGTCCCCACGGGCACTGCCCGCCTCCACACACCACAACCCCTGGGTAGAGTCCTCACGCAGGCAGACAATCCAGATCTGAGGAGACCACATGTCTTATGTCTACGTCTGGGGAGAGTAGCCCTGGTTCAGGACGCAGCGTCCTGTCAGAGCTGTGTGCAGTGTCAGAGCTGTGTGCAGTGTCAGAGCTGTGTGCAGTGTCCTGTCAGAGCTGTGTGCAGTGTCAGAGCTATGTGCAGTGTCAGAGCTGTGTGCGGTGTCCTGTCAGAGCTGTGTGCAGTGTCAGAGCTGTGTGCAGTGTCAGAGCCGTGTGCAGTGTCAGAGCCGTGTGCAGTGTCAGAGCCGTGTGCAGTGTCAGAGCTGTGTGCAGTGTCAGAGCTGTGTGCGGTGTCCTGTCAGAGCTGTGTGCAGTGTCAGAGCTGTGTGCAGTGTCCTGTCAGAGCTGTGTGCAGTGTCGAGCAGAGCTGTGTGCGGTGTCCTGTCAGAGCTGTGTGCGGTGTCCTGTCAGAGCTGTGTGCGGTGTCCTGTCAGAGCTGAGTGCAGTGTCAGAGCTGTGTGCAGTGTCCTGTCAGAGCATGGAGCAGTGTCCTGTCAGAGCAGGAAGCAGTGTCATCTCAGAGGCTGTCCCGGTGAGTACCAACTCACCCCACATGGGCATTGTGCTTAGACTGTGCTGTAGTAACAAGTGAGCTCCCCTGAGAACAACTGGTCTGGTGTGGGCACCTCAGGGCTTTTTGACAG
The DNA here is from genome assembly GCF_000151885.1 of Dipodomys ordii. NCBI lineage: Eukaryota > Metazoa > Chordata > Mammalia > Rodentia > Heteromyidae > Dipodomys > Dipodomys ordii. Next base: position 210,146 of record NW_012267274.1, read on the forward strand.
GTCCAGCCTGGGAAGGGCACTGCACTGGATGCCACTAGGGAGGGCACTGTAGGGCTCTTTGCCTAGGTCTGTCTTCCCTACCCCAGGGCGTCCACAGTGCTTTTAGGGCCTTCGATGTCTAGACCCTGCACAACCATCCTTTTAGTCGAATGTTCCTCTCTGGTCGCCCAAAGCCAACAGTGTTGAGGAGGGTGTCCTAGCCCCACAAGTCTGCTGTCCTTAGTAGAAGGAATGAGGCTGTTTTCCAGTCTGAAGCTGTCAGAGCTCCTGTCAGGGTTAATTGTGGTCCTTCGCCTCCTGCAAGCCCAGCCACGCTCTTGCTGGTCTCCCCGATGTGATACCTTGTAGAATGCACTTCCTGCCTGTTCACCAAGGGGGAGCCCACAAACATTCACAGGAGCTGTAGCCTTGGTCTCTCAAAGGACTAAAGACCTTACCTGGTGTTTGCTTACATGGTATTTTTAAAGAATACTGAAATGGCAGGTTCACTTGCTAAGTGTTTCTCTACCCTGGGCATGGATTCTGGAGAAATGAACCTTGACCCCTGGTAGAAGCTGCCTGTCTGGGACTCAGGCTGGGCCCCACATGGGATGGAGGAGCATGCAGGTGACAGACAGTGTGTCAGTGCAAGGGACAGGGTGGAGGAGCGTGCAGGTGACAGACAGTGTGTCAGTGCAAGGGACAGGGTGGAGGTGTTTGCAGGTGACAGACAGTGTGTCAGTGCAAGGGACAGGGTGGAGGTGTTTGCAGGTGATGGAGCCCCAGGCAGGTGCAGGCCAGGTGGGAAGCAGGCAGGATTGCGCAGCAGGGCTTCCCATAGGTAGGCTGGGAGGCCCTCACAGGGGTAGGCAGCAGGGCCAGGCCCAGGCACGGGGCCTTTCCTGGCAGAGAGGCTGATCTTTCCTGGCTTGTCCGCACACCCCGGGACAGCTTCTCACTTCGCTGGCCTCGGCTGTCTACAGCATCCCAGCTGACCCTTCTGTGGGGCCTAGGGAGCCACATGCTGCTCACCGTCTCTGACCCCGTGGCTGTCCCTGTGTCTTCAGACTTGGGTCTGGTGTGCACTTCACACACTGCCAATGTGAGACCAACCTAAACCACCTCACTGCAAAGTGCCAATTTGGAAGGGAATCATCCGGAGCCACCACCCTGCCCTTAGAACCCGGTCTCCCCAGCACAGCTCTGATGCTGAAGCTGCAGTGGGCCCACGGCCCAGGGCCTCAGACACCCCTGACATCATCCTGTCCAGACAAGCTCATGCTAACTTTGCCACCTCCCGAGCAGTGAGGATTATAGTCGCCACACCCGGCTCTGCAGCTCACTTTTACATGCACTTGTAGATGAAGGCATTCTAGTCCCCAAGCACAATCAGCGTGGAATGGCCTGTCTGGATCCCTTCCGTCTGTGAATAAACACAGGACTTTGGACACAGCAGGTCCCCAAGTCAAGGCCAGGAAGTGGATTTCCTGTGTAGATGTTAGAACTCAGCCCAGGGCCCTTGGCACTGCTGGGGCTCAGGACCAACCCCGGCTGCCCAGAGAGGTCCGCAGGTGGACAGGTGTTCTGACCAGGGTCAGAAGCAGGGCCTGGCTGTGTAGGCTGGGGTGCTCTCTGTGCGGGGAACCTGACATCAAAGAATGGAAGCCGACACCACGTAGGAGGCCACCTGGGTCCAGAGGCCGTGCGTCCCATCCCCTCCTACACTCGGAGCCTGTCCACCGGTGATTAATGTGGGCTGCACGGCGCACCACTTATCTGGAAGCAAATCCACGGGTGCGACAGGACAAGCCGGCCCTATCTCGGCCCGCTCGGCTCCCGGGACAATCGCTGTAATTAATTGCAGTGGTGATAAAATTAACAATTACCCACCTGTGCTCCTCAGCTGCCCCCCCCCGGCCCTGCACAGCCTGTCAGGATGCGGGCAGGCACCCCTGCACAGCCCCTCAGGATGCGGGCAGGCACCCCTGCACAGCCCCTCAGGATGGCGGGCAGGCACCCCTGCACAGCCCCTCAGGATGCGGGCAGGCACCCCTGCACAGCCCCTCAGGATGCGGGCAGGCACCCCTGCACAGCCCCTCAGGATGCGGGCAGGCACCCCTGCACAGCCCCTCAGGATGCGGGCAGGCACCCCTGCACAGCCCCTCAGGATGTGGGCAGGCACCCCTGCACTGCACAGCCCCTCAGGATGCGGGCAGGCACCCCTGCACAGCCCGTCAGGATGCAGGCAGGCACCCTGCACAGCCCCTCAGGATGCGGGCAGGCACCCCTGCACAGCCCCTCAGGATGCGGGCAGGCACCCCTGCCAGCCCCTCAGGATGCGGGCAGGCACCCCTGCACAGCCCCTCAGGATGCGGGCAGGCACCCTGCACAGCCCCTCAGGATGTGGGCAGGCACCCCTGCACTGCACAGCCCCTCAGGATGCGGGCAGGCACCCCTGCACAGCCCGTCAGGATGCAGGCAGGCACCCCTGCACAGCCCCTCAGGATGCGGGCAGGCACCCCTGCACAGCCCGTCAGGATGCAGGCAGGCACCCCTGCACAGCCCCTCAGGATGCGGGCAGGCACCCCTGCACAGCCCCTCAGGATGTGGGCAGGCACCCCTATGCTGGCTGATTGTTTGCTTGTCGCTGGCCCAGCCCCAGTGACAAGGCCCAGCCCAGACCTGGTGGCTAGGCTCTGACAGCGTGACCACAGCCTGGTAGCCACCACGCTTGGGAAGCACAAAGCTGGCTGTGTTTGAGTATCGCAGGGAAGGGGGGAGGGGGGAGAGGAGAGCCAGCCCAGTCTGCCATCCAGATGCAACCCCCGCTCCTCTTCAACTACAGGAGGGAGAGCAAGGGGCTGTGCTGTGTCCCTGGGAGAAAGCGGGGAGGGGAGAGGAAGTTCTGTCTGATTTCACCTGCAAAAATGCCCCGGCTCCCTCTCCAGCCCCCGTGCAGCTCCTCTGCGACACTGATCCTTTGAAAGCACCTGCCTGCAAGGGTAATTCACCGTCACCATGTTCCTGACCTACCTGCCCACAGCAAGTGCACTGCTAAAAGAACGCCTACACTCATGGGAGACCCAGAGTCTCAGCGAACATACACATGAGCGTGCATGCACGTGCACACACGTGTGTGTGTGTGTGTGTGTGTGTTGTGTGTTCCAGGGATGGGGCTTCAACTCAGTACCCAGGCACTGTGCCTGAGCTATTTGCTCAAGGTTAGTGCTCTACTCCTTGAGCACCAGTTCCTCTTCTGGCTGTCTTTTGGTCTAGCCTGGGCTGGCTTCAAACTGTAGTCCTTATATTGCAGTCTCTCCTGAGTAGCTGGGATTACAGATGTGTCACCAGCGCCCGGTTTTAAAGACTGCTGAAAGGAAAAAAGAAACAAACCCTAAAACCAAAGAAAAAGAACTGAGCAATAAGAGCAGTGGCTAACTGGAATTACTAAATGGAAGAATTTGGTGGTTGAGTGGCGCCCTGGAGGCGGGGCTAGCGATGCCACGTCAGCCCTGGTTCCCTCACTGCAGCTCCCGGCGCGGCTGTCACTCACCGACCCTCCTCCTCCTCAGCTCCCTCTCCATAGGACAAGCAAGGCTAGAGGGCTGTCCTGCCCCGTCCCACCCCCGCCCTCTTTCACGTCAAAGTGCAAACACACAGAGCTGCGGGCACTGGGTGCCCACGCAGCATGTGGCAGGTCTGTCTGGTCCTGTGGTTTGAGATTTGTCCTCGCAGGGGCAGCAGCCCTGGCAACTCATGCACAGACACGCCCTTCCACCCAGAGTCCTTCCCACTGCCAGTCAGGTAGGCTGTGCAGCATCAGGCTAGTGCTGGGGGAGGGCGGCCAGGGGGAGTGGGGCTCCTCAGGGGTTCAGAGGGAAAGCTGCCCAGCATCACAGCAGCAAGTGGTTTCTGTGCTGCGCCATGAGGTGCAGGCCAAGGTGGAAAAGGAGAGGTGCCACCGTAGAACCAGCAGCACCAGCGGGGCAGCCTGTGGTCTACACATGCCTTGACCAAGCAGTGTGCTTATGCAGTGAGCACCGAGCGTGGTTCCACGGGAGAAGACGCAAGCTCCGCAGAATGTCCTGTGAAGGCCAGGTGTGTCACTGGTGCTGGGGTTTCCACTGGTTGCAGATCGACAGTACATGTGCCACTCTGCAGCATGCATGTGTATGTGCCATGCTGCAGTGCTGGTGTATGCGTGTGTGTCACTCTGCAGTGCTGGTGTGTGTGCCACTCTGCTCTGCTGGTGCGTGTGTGAGCAGCTGCAGTGTTGGTGCGTGTGTGTACCAGTCTGCAGTGCTGGTGTGTGTGCACCACCTCACTCTGCTCTGCTGGTGCGTGTGTGAGCTGCTGCAGTGTTGGTGCGTGTGTGTACCAGTCTGCAGTGCTGGTGTGTGTGTACCACCTCACTCTGCAGTCAGCCTGGTGGACAGTGAGGTCACTGGGGTGGCAGGGTCTCCCAAGGAGGGCACCGGTGACCTGGCTCTCTGGAGAACAACTGATAGTCTTGGCTTCCAAACACAAATCCAAGCTGTCAGGAAAAATCCAGTTTTAGAAAATGCATTTTGTCCCAGGAGCCTGATGGCACTTCCTGTGAAGACCTGTCTGCGGAGGTCGGGGCGTCCTGGCCAAGGGCTGCTGGGCGAGGCACTGACACACAGCACCTGTGGCTCCCAAACCCAGACCCTGCTCCGAGTGGAGGCCAGTGGTTCTCCATGGTCCGAACCCGCCCCGGCAGCAAGGTCTGGAAATCACCACAGGAGGGAGGACAGCCTGGCCTGGGGTGGTCAGCACACTTCCCTCAAGGCCCCGAGGGCTCCCGTCTGGGCACTGGCTGGCTCTACACAGTAGCTGCCACCCACCAAGCCAAACGGCGCATGGCTCACACTGTCATCCTAGCTTCTGTGAAGGCTGAGGTCTGAGAATCAGGATTTGAAGCCAGCCCAGGAAGGAAAGAAGACTCTTCTCTCCAATTAACCACTAAAAAACCCAGAAGCGGAGCTGTGGCTTAAGTGGTAGAGCGTTGAGCATAAAAGGTCAATGACAGTGCCCAGGTCTCAAGTCCAAGTCCCAGGAGTGGCACCAAAATAAATAAGTAAACACATACATACATAAAATAAATAATAAATGTGAAACACTGTTACTCTAACTTTTGGGGGGAAGTAGTTTTGCATTAACATCTTACTCATGCAGAAACAAGATGTCCAGACGTCACAGGGGGAACATGCAGGCCTCCGATGGGAAGTTCTGCACACTGGGCCCAGACCTCAACCCTGCCAAAAGCGGCCACCTGGACAGGCTGGAGGTTTGCGCCAGGCCAGCAGGAGGGCAGGCAGAGCAGGGTGCTGGGCCTAGCTGGCTGCAGGTTGGGAGCCTCAGTGACAGCCAGGATCCCGGGGGTGCTCAGAGCCTTGTTCCCTGGTGACAAGGGATGGAGATGGCTCACAGCAAAGGGCACAAGCGTGCACCAGTGTGCAGGCTCCAAGCCTCACACCACCCGGACCTCTGTGTTTGACACGGCTCCAAGCCTCACACCACCCGGACCTCTGTGTCTGACACGGCTCTACGCATTTCAGCCTGCCTGGGAGAGCTGTTTGGGGGGGCTCAGCTCAAGGCTTCTAAACCAAAGACAAGGGGTCCGCCCGACAGGCCTGGGAGGTCACGAACCCCCAGGTCACGCAGTCCTCAACCAGCCCCGGCTGGTCTGGGTGTCTGCAACCCTCAAAGACACAAGCCGCCCCCTGGGCAGCGGCCCACCACAGAGGGCACAGAGTCCGCTTCCTGTGTGGGACAGGGCCCTCTCCCAACATGGCCATGCTGGGCTACCGGGCACAAAGCGGCCCAGGCAGAGGGTCAAAGGCCAAGTGGCTGTCAGGCTCATTCCAGAGGTACAACTGCGTGTTCGGAGGCAAAGACCCTGTGCTTACTGTCAGGCAAGCACAGAGTGTGCAGGGGTGAAGTGTGCAACGCAGGTGCTACCCATGCAGGCACAGCCCAGTGCCCCGACAACCCAGCATGCTCTGCACCTGGGTGGTGGGATTTGAGGCAGGAGAAGGAAGCCGAGAAGGGCCCAATGAGGCCCGTGCCATGACAGCGTCCCTGTCCCCTGCCACGGCGGCGTTCCTGTCCTGTGAGAACTAGTGCTATTGCTGCAGACTGAAGATTCCATAAATACCAGAACAAAACTCAGTAAACGCCTATCTGCCAGAGGAACACCTCACCCCTCCCGCTCCCCAGCATGGTGGCCAAGGAGATGGCAGCCCCCAGACCCTACCCCTGCAAATCTAACATAACCTACCTTGTACCCTGGAAAAGCACTTTAAAATGAAATTACACAATTTATAAATACTTTCTTTCAGACCATAGAAAGAGAGGGAGGAGGTATAAGTAACACACAATGCATGCATGCACACACATGTACAGAGGCACACGTTCCCACGGACCACACACAGATGCAGAGACACACGCACACACGGAGGCGCAGGCAAGCCAGCCTGAGAGGAAAGATGGGAGGCCGCCCACGCCAGCAGGCACAGTGCTCCTTACCTTGGGGGGAATGAGATGTCCAGTTCATACAGTCTGTCCTTGAAGACAGACAGCTCCTTGTCAAACTCCAAAAGCTAAAGAAAAAGAAGACCAAGTCACTGGCTGTCCTTGCCAGGCCGTGGCAGTCTTTAGAGCTGGGGTAGTTGTGATCCCTGAAGTCAGCAGGGTCAGCCCCACTGCTCTCTCAGCCACTAGGCCACAGAAAGACCCGGGTGCCACTTGGCCGTACGGTGCGGCAGCTGCTTGGGGGTAGGCGTACCTGCAGCTCACCTGAGGCACAGGCAGGTCAGCCCAAGTGGGGCCCTGCAGCCTTCCCCAGCAGAAATGACAGCTCCCACTGTACCCAGAGCAACTCTCTGAATGAATCACAAAAACGGTCCCACAGGTGGGTCCAGCAGCTCATGCCTGCAATTCTAGCCAGCCAAGAGGCAGAGATGGGGGAGATTACGGTTCAAGGCCAGGCTTAGCAGAGTTAGCTAGATTCCATCTCAAAGAATAAGCCAGTCTATAATCCCTGTTACAGGGGAGGAAGAGACAGGGAGAGTATAGGCTCCAAAGAACAAGACCTTATCTGAAAAATAAGACAAAAAGGACTCGGGCTGTGGCTCAAGTGGTAGAGCATCTGCCAAACATGCACAAGGCCCTGAGCTTCCCTCTGTTTGCAGGATTCTGAACCCTCTTTGATCCAATCACGGTTGTTCTGCAGCCATGACATGGGCTGCGCATACAGTCCTGCTGCAAACCTGGCCGTTCCCAGGGTTGCTGTAGGTTCTTCTGCTCACACTTGGTGCTCTAATATTTCACCGTGAGGTAGAACCTCTCCGTCTTCCTGCTCAGGACTGTCTCCTGGTGATCTGTCCCGTGGACAGCTATGGGAACAGAGCCAGGCAGCTCCCATTGGATGAGTGGTAGGCTCTGGCCCGCCCCCCCCTGTCTCTAGAGCTCACTTCGGCCTCGCTCACCCAGAGCTTAAGTGCTGCCCTGGGCCACAACTCAGCCCACTGTCCAGTTCCTAAATCCTTTCTTCTCCTGTGTCCACCCATGACTGTTTTCTGGTGTGCTGATCTTTTTTTTTTTATCACAGTGGGACTCATGTTCATATGCTTTCATCTTTTCAACTGTCGAAAGCTCTAAGACATATTATAAACTATGAAGCTATCATGTGACTGCTGCCAGTGGTTCAACCACTGTCAAGGTTCAGCACCGCCCCTCAGATTGTGGAGGGTGGAGCCGGTCTGTACTCTGCAATGGAGATGTGCAAGGCCATTTCTAGTGACCCAAAGGCAGGCTGCTGTTTGGAAGACCCAGGGATAGGAAACAGCAGGCAAGGCGCCTCAAAGTTATAGCGTGGAGACAGACTCTTCTCCTCTTCTCTTTTCTTTATGCTCTGAAGAAAATTCCCAAGAACCTCACACATTTCCCAGGCCTCACTTCCACAAAGGGCCAGGGCAGAAGCCCTGCTCTGTGTGACTGGTCCCAGCTGCGACTGGACATAGCGAGCCCCTGCTGGCCTCACCACTCCTGCTGGGCAGGGGCCACAGGAACGGCTGGCAGGCTGTGCAGAAGGAACCCCGGACTACTGCACGTGGTCAGAGGAGACCAGGGTCAGGATTCACAAGGGGCCTGTGGGCTGGGCACAGGCTGCCCTGGGGCTCCTTCATCTCGTTCGTGGCACGGAGGAAAGCCTGCAGAAGCTAGCCTCCTGGTCCATCCTGTGCACACAGAAAGCTCCACATGCTGCCTCAGCAGCACCATGGAGACCACAGGGTGACCAGAGCTGTGCCCTGAGCCTCCTTAGCGACCACGCACTCACTGCCCAGTCCACACACACACACTTGCTTTAACGGTCAGGTGAGGCTCAGTGCACGCTGCCTGATGGCATGCTCATCCTCTAAGAAGCCTCCAACAACCCAAAGCCACCTCAGAGCGCCTGCCCAGGCTCAGGGCCTGCTCCTCAAGTGGCCAGGGCCTCAGTCAGGCCTCAGACTGACATGCCAACATGGACACTATCCACTATGGAAAGGACAGTTGTGAGGGCAGGCCTGAAACTTCCAACTAAAAAGCAGACGCACAGCAAACGTGCAAGGCTTTAATAAGCAAAACGTCATGCAAATTACGGGGAATGAAGTGGGAAGGCCTCCGGCTCACACCAGCGCACCATCACACAACAGCTCACACTCAGTGTGCCAACCCCAGGCCAAAGGACATGTCCTGGTGACCTGCCTTTACCACCTGAGGTAACACGCCTTCCATGACGCCCTGCCGCCTTCCCATCACGTGGCTGTCTACACGCCTTCCATGACGCCCTGCTACCTTCCTCATCACGTGGCTGTCTACACGCCCTCATCACGTGGCTGTCTACACGCCTTCCACAGGACGCCCTGCTGCCTTCCCCATCATGTGGCTGTCTACACGCCTTCCATGACGCCCTGCTGCCTTTCCCCATCACGTGGCTGTCTACACGCCTTCCATGATGCCCTGCTGCCTTCCCCATCACGTGGCTGTCTACACGCCTTCCATGACGCCCTGCTGCCTTCCCCATCACGTGGCTGTCTACACGCCTTCCATGACGCCCTGCTACCTTCCCCATCACGTGGCTGTCTACACGCCTTCCATGACGCCCTGCTACCTTCCCCATCACGTGGCTGTCTACACGCCTTCCACAGGACGCCCTGCCGCCTTCCCCATCACGTGGCTGTCTACACGCCTTCCACAGGACGCCCTGCTGCCTTCCCCATCACGTGGCTGTCTACACGCCTTCCACAGGACGCCCTGCCGCCTTCCCCATCACGTGGCTGTCTACACGCCTTCCATGACGCCCTGCCGCCTTCCCCATCACGTGGCTGTCTACACGCCTTCCATGACGCCCTGCTGCCTTCCCCATCACGTGGCTGTCTACACGCCTTCCATGACGCCCTGCAGTGACAAAGTGCCTTTCCCATGCCAGTGCTCACCAGGCATCAGCTGAATGCCAGAAGCTGGCTGGCTTTGAACAAATCCTTCACATTTTTGCCCTCCTGGACTTCCCATCTAATGGGAGTGAGGAAAGTTACTGTGACAGCCACACAGACAGATGTAAACCTGCTCTGCGAGTAGAGGGTGGTCACGTTGGGCCCTGGGCCCTGATCTGTCAGTGGGCTCTGACAGGCCAGCAGAAGCCTCCCCCCATGAATGGCGTGGCGAATGCTGAAGGCTCCAGACTTCCACATCAACATGAAACGATGGGAGTTAAAGCCATTGCTGCCACTGGCACAAAATGCCAGATGTGGCGTCTAACTGAAAATTACTGTTGCCTCTCTGTCGAATTGATCCTTTGTATCTGTTTGAGATTTTTCACAAACACCGTAACCAATTTCACATGTATCTTAAACATTCTTCTTGATTACAAAGTGAAAAGCAGCCAGGCCAGTGTATGGACAATGATAAAGCAGCTGCTGGTCATACGTATCTGTCAGGGGCGTCCCAGCTGCACAAATTCCACAGTTGTTGCAGAGACTGCACTGATAAAGAAAAAAGAGCCTAGAAAATCAATGCGCCTGAGCTGGGTGGTTGCTAACCACACAGACAACATCTCCATCCAACAGGCCCAGCACCTCAAGATTCCCAAGCCCTGCCCTGGGACAGCGAAGGAAAATTTAATCTCTCCAAACCCTCACCAGGGCACTCCATCCTGCATCCCTGACAGCCACACTTACAATTAATTATACAATTTCGATGGGAATATCGACTAAACAAAGCTATAAATCATAGAAAAAGTCAATAGGCATGGACACATTCAATCATGTCCCGGCCAATGATTACTACTCTTAAAATACAATAATTATTTTCAGAAGCCAGCTTGAATTAAATTTCTGTCAGACAAGTACAAGACCGGTGGTTGATGAAGGGTGCGATGGGTTTTGGGGCAGAGTCTGGCACAGGTGCATCCATCTACGCAGGGCAGCTTGCTTCCAGTGTTTGTGGGACCACGTGGATGGCCAGACCGTGAGAATGAGATGATCTCTGTGCTCACTAGGCCGTTTATTTTGCCCCTCCCGGCTGATTCTGAACAGCAGAGACCTCACACAGGGAACCTCCAGGGCCGGCTGGTGTGTTGGGGGACCCTGGGCGCCTCTGGAGGTGTGTGCCTCAGGACTGGATGGCCACGCTGAGTCCAAACCCCATGCTCTGCCTGTGAGGCAGAGCTGCCCCAACCCGGGGCTCCCCACCTGAGTCCAAACCCCATGCTCTGCCTGTGAGGCAGAGCTGCCCCAACCCGGGGCTCCCCACCTGAGTCCAAACCCCATGCTCTGCCTGTGAGGCAGAGCTGCCCCAACCCGGGGCTCCCCATCTTTCCACGCGGGCACAGGTCCTTCCCAAACCACCCCTGGAAACTCTCCTCTATTCCAACGCAGCCTCAAGATAACAAGTTCTCTTGAGTGTTCAAATGGATGTTCTTTTCATATGTCACACTGCATACACAGAATGTTACTGGGTACAGTAGAACAGGGTCAATCTGCTAAGAGAACCACACAGCCTTTGGACCCACAGAAGACACCCCCAGAAAGGTGTGTGTGTGTGTGTGTGTGTGTGTGTGCATGTGCTCACATGCCGGTTTGGGGATTGAACTCAGGGCTGGGCACCATCCCTAAACTTAGGTGCTCAACCATTTGAGTCCCTTCTGGCTTTTGGGGGGCTTAATTGGAGACCAGAGTCTCACAGACTTCTCTGCCTGGGCTGGCTTTGAATTGTGACCCTCAGATCTCAGCCTCCTGAGTTGCTAGGATTACAGGCCTGAGCTACAAGCTCTGCACCAGCTCAAGTTGTCTCCCCTCAGTTACTGGAGCCTGCTCACAGTGACCACAGTGTTCTGTCCCTATGGCTCCAGCGCTGTCCCGGACCCTCCACTTGCTTCCTGCTTGAACACCATTTTCCAGGCTCTACTGGGAGTCCCAGAACACCCCACCTCCCAAAGGCTGTCCTCTGCTGGAGTGCAGGACACTGTCCTGTTCAAGCAGACAGTAGGAAGGATGGCGTGGCACTGCTCCACAAGTAAGACTCCCCAGTGGACTGCAGAGATGAGTGTGTGGAGGGGGCACTGTGACCCAGGGGGGCGGAGGGAGGAAGAGGAGGAGGAAGAGGTACTGTGACCCCAGGGGGGGTAAGGAGGAAGTGGAGGGGGCACTGTGACCCCAGGGGGGCGGAGGGAGGAAGAGGAGGAGGAAGAGGTACTGTGACCCCAGGGGGGGTGAGGAGGAA
>NW_012267274.1:222743-236201 GCF_000151885.1 Dipodomys ordii
GAGGGAGGAAGAGGAGGAGGAAGAGGTACTGTGACCCCAGGGGAGGTGGAGGAAGAGGACGGGGCTCTGTGACCCGGGGAGGCTCCGCAGGGAGGGCACCAGGGCACCAGTGGAGAGAAGGTGCCGAGAGCTATCCATCGAGAAGCCAAAGCAGATCCTATGACTCCAGCGTTCCAGGCTCTAGGGCCAGTGAGGAGGTTGGAGGAAGGAGGCCAAGGCTGGCCCTGAGCCAGAGCGGGCCCGGAGGACAGAGGCGAATGCGGGTGTGCTCTGATCATGTGAGGGGATGGACCTGCATGGCTCTAGAAATAAGCGAGTCACAAGTTGCTAGACTCTGGGTTGGAGGGCATCAAGTGCAGATGTGACTTCCCATGAGAAGAAACAGGATATGGGGGTGGAGTTGGAGACCAGGGGACAAAGGCAGATCTCCGGGATGGGGGGATTGGAAGAACACGGGATCCCGGCTAGTCTTTTTACAGACCTGGGCGCGGCCTTCTCCTGTCTAGGTGCTTTTCCCTCACTGGTATGTGGGAACCGGGCACCCAGCCTGAGTCAGGCACCGTCTGGTGTGCCCATGGGTCAGGAGAAGCCCGCGAGAGCGGGATCACGTGCCCTTCCCGCCATGCCCGAGTCAGAAACTGGCAGCCCCGAAGGCCAGGAGCACAGTCCTCACCCCATCCCCAGGAAGTGCCCGCCAGGGAGCAGCTGGCCGAGGACAACTTTGAGAATTAATTCTTCACTGTGGCCTAGAACCACCACAGAGGAGCCTCCGCCAGACACTGGCAAGCCCCAGCACTGCCACTTTACCCTCAACACAGGCATCCTGCACAGCCTATCCACTAAAGCGGGAGAGTTATGCTGCAGTAAGAGCCATCTGGAGACCCACAGGGCCTACCAGCCCTGCCTGTGCACACCCTTGCAGAAAGGACAGAGCAGGAGCGCCACGACTCCCTCTGGCAGGGGTCCCAGTCCTGCTCAGTACATTCTCATCAACACACAGCTTAGTTTACACACATGCTCATAAACACATGCACATACATGCGTGTATAGTTCACATGTGCTTGATGCACACACAATTATGAACACAAGATCATGCATACAATGGGCCCACAATGCATAGACACACATGTACTCAGCAACACACACACAACATCACAGATGCACTCAGCACATCAGCACACACATTTGTGAACACACATGTATTCACTACACACACATGCCCAGGCATACATGTACTCAGTACACATAGCACAATGCACTCAGCACACGTACAACAGCACACATGCACTCATTCATGCAATGCATTATCAGACATGTACTCAGCACACACACACATGAACACACATGTGCTCGCTATGTGCATACACATGGACACATGTACTCGGTACACACACCAGCACAATGTAGTCCACACACATGCATGAGCACACATGCACTAACTACATGCACATTCATGGACATACATGTTCTCAGTACATGCATGTGCATGGACACACAGGTACCCAGTGTGCACAGGCACACATGTATGCAGTATACACATCAAATACGTATATATGTAATGCGGATGCACATATATGTACTCAGTACATGCATGGGCTTGCATGTACTCAGTATACATGTTGACACAGCTGTGCTCAGTACACACATGTGGACACACACATGTGCTTAGTTCATGCCCGTGCCAGAGGCACAGCTTACCCCTGCTGCCAGGAACTCCCTGGTTCCCGCCACAGGCAGCTAAGACTTTACCTCTGCCAGCAGGAGTCTAATGCCAACAGGGTGCCTGTTAACCGGCCCACCCAGCCAGCCCCAAGCCAAGCACAGGCCTGGAAGCTAAGCCCGAGTGGTCCATGTCTCCCAAGAGGAGTCTGAGGGTAACTGGCCACAGGCCTGGGAGGAAAACTCACCGCAGTGCCATTGTTGTCCCGGAAGACATCCTGGTTGAAGTAGTCAAAGAGCTTCTTTTCCAACTGGAGCACGACCTGCCAAGTCAGAGAGGCCTCAGTGCTGAGGGAGTGGAGGTGCCCATGTGCCCCGAGCCCTTGCTCCCCAGGCCAGGAACGGCCAGTGGCTGTCCTGTGTCAGGAGCCCCAGCCACAAGCCACTCACCTTCCGGTCATTGTCTGACTCCCGAAATATTAACTTCACAACTTCATTGGTGTCGGCAGCCCGGACTGTCTGCATCGTGGCTTTTGTGCAGAGTGTCTGGAAAGACAGGGAGGGACTCAGTGCTCCTGTGCCCTGTGCCGGGGCCGCCTGACACGGAAATCCGTGTTTCATGCACCTTCAGCTGGGGAGCACGCGCAGCAAAGCCGCCGCTCCTGCGTGGGCAGTGGGTGGCAGCTGTGCCAGCCCGGGCTGAGTAGAGCAGCCCACAGAACACAGGCAGCCTGCCTTGTGCTCTGCATTCCTACTCAAAAGCAAGGGAAGGAGCCACGGGGCCGGCACCCCGCGCGTGCAGAGCACTGTGCGGGCCGCACCGGGCCTCCAGGAGCTGTCAGCTCGGACAAGTGTAAACGGTGGCGCGGGCTGGTCTGGGATGATGGTCTGAGCAGGTACATTTTGCCTACAGCAGATGCCCCCTGGGGGAAAACCGAGGCCTGGGGGAGACAGATGCCCAGGGTGCGGGGAGATAAAGCCTCCTCGCCGGGCACGGCTGGATGAGGAGAGCCACCACCTCCGCAGGCCACACATCTCACAACCACACGCGCCTGGGCAGAGAGCCCGACAAGGCAGGGCCGAGGCACCCGGGCTGGGGTGGTGTGGGAAGGTACGGTGGAGGAGGGCCTGGAAAACTTCCTCAGTAACAGTCCACAGCCCAATTATGTTTTGTGTGTAAAATATATCTCAAAACCTATTTGAAAAAGAGAATATATGAATTTTACTTTTAAAAAGCACATGGCTGCCAGGTGGCCCTGCCGGGACGGGCTGCCTCCGCTGTCCTGTCCCAGAGAGCCAGCTACGCACAGCACCCCAGCCAAGGCCCACCATGCCCAGAGCCACCCTAGGACAGGTCGTCCACACTCAGGGCACAGGTCAGCTAGCCAGCCAAGCCCCTGAAGTGGCTTTTGGACTCCTGTGTCACAAATCAGTCTGGCTGCAGGGGATTAAGACAAGTATCCAAACAACCAGCCACTCTGCCTACTGGATCCCAGAAGGGTGCGAATACGCTTAAGGGGCTTAAGCCTCTTTCTATGAATGGGAGGGAGGGGGAGATGGGCAGGCTGGGGGCCAGAGGCCATTGTGGCCATGGAAGGCAGAGGTTCAGGAAATCCTCCGTTCTGTTTCCTGAAGGCATCTGCTGAAACGCTGGCAAAAACTGCTTTATTTCAGCACTCAGGCAGTGCCCAAGTGACAGACATCTGAAGATTTCTTGGCCCGCCCCCTTCTCCCACACCCTCCCACACAGCTACCCCATTCACAGGCTGTAAAGAAGTAATCAGGGGCTGGGCCAGCAAAGCTGCCTTCCAATTCAGAGAAGCCATCCCCACTCATGCAGAAAGCAGCCGGCCTGCCTTCCCGGCTCAACTGCGGTGGAAGGGATTTTGCTCTTTTGAAAAGAGGAGAAATACCCCAACTGCTATTTTGAAAAAGCCACCTAGGGTTCACTTCATTGCCAGTGCCTGCAGCAAAGGCTGCTGGAAAGGGTGACCCAGCCCAGGCCTGGCTGGCCCTTGACGGCCCTTCTTCCCCAGGAATTTGCCGGGACGCACCCTAAGGTGTGCAGCACGGAATCCCTGCTTCTGTCCTGCTGGTCCGTGTCCACACTCGCTCCTGTCCTGGTGTCACCAGCCCAGGGCACTGGTGATAGTGGGAGACAGCTGTTTCTGAGCTACTGAATCACACAACTATATAGCTCATTAGATTTGCGCAAAGCCCGTGATGATCAGAGGCTCTGATATGCATGAGTACAGGGCCACACATTGCAGGAACCAAACCATTCTCTGAGTTCAAGACTCTATTAATGGGGCCAACAGCTTGTTGACCTAATAACCCAAGTCTTCCCAGTGCAACGTTCAACAGCCTGTTTAGAAAAACAGAAATAAAGCTGTGCTGCCATGCAGGTGGGTCTGCAAGGACAGCAACAGCCAGGCTCCGCTGAGACCTCCAGACAGGAGCCAGCGCCCCCCCCGCCAGGCTCTTCCACATGCCCGTTTTACCAGGCTCCGCTGAGACCTCCAGACAGGAGCCAGCGCCCCCCCCGCCAGGCTCTTCCACATGCCCGTTTTACCAGGCTCCGCTGAGACCTCCAGACAGGAGCCAGCGCCCCCCCCGCCAGGCTCTTCCACATGCCCGTTTTACCAGGCTCCGCTGAGACCTCCAGACAGGAGCCAGCGCGCCCCCCGCCAGGCTCTTCCACATGCCCGTTTTACCCGGAAGGAGAGGGTGTAGTTGTCCTGGGAACACTGGGCCCAGCCAAGGGGTCTGCTAACAAGCGTTTGCAAAGACCAGGTTGGAAGGGTGTCTGGGCCTTGCATCCTGCCCTGGGATGCTGGACGGGCCCCAGCGACTCTTAGAAAGTACACTCACAGTCCTGGAAGGTCCATGGAGGTCAGAGGAACAGAAAGAGCTTCTCAAGGTATCTGCTAGCCATGGAGAGTAGGCGGTGGCTCTGTCTGCAGGCAGGACCCGTGTCCCGCCCCCACTCCCAGCCAGTGGCAGTAAAAAAATAAAAAACATTCCAGTCTGCCTTTGCCAGTAGCTAAGGGAGCTCAGCTGCCATCTGTAGTGTACTGCCAAGGGCGTGGGCACCACACACCACAGGCTCCACCTGCAGAGACGGCAGTCGTGCCCTGAGACCACGCCAGGCCCGTGCACTCCCAGGTCACGGCCAGCACCAGCCGTTAGTCCCTGATGCCAGCACGGAGGCAGGCACTGCTGCCCCGTGGTGCTGCAGGCCTGCGACACGCCTCCTTGACACATTCCGACAGCCTGCTGGACACCGTCCCTGTGCCCCTGAAGCTGGCTGCACATCTGCACAGGTGAACAATGAGGCATCTCAGAGGACGAACAAGGGTCAAGGGTCAAGCCTGAGTGAAGACAGGTAGGCCAGGGCCAGCGGACACCTGATCTGAAGAGAAACCTGTGCCACCGCTCCCGTCCACCCGTACCCAGGACAGCACCGGTCAACCAGGCACCCAGGCTGTGCACAGCACAGCCTCCGGTGCTGAGCTCTGCAATTCTCCAGTGGGTCCCGGACTTGAGGTGCTGCTGCTCCAGGACCCACAGGGCCATGGGTAAAGAGGCATATTCAGACACTAGAACCAGGGCTGACCTGTTCTCAGACTCGGCTGCACAGCGTGTGAACCCTCAGGGGCTGAATTAGATTTTCTCACAAACTGAAAGCAACTAACTTCAGGTTGCAGATGACACAGAAGAGCCTGCCCCTCCAGGCCGGTGCTCAGGCTGGGGCAGCACCACGCAGGCTCCCGAGGGCCTCCCGCCCCCACGTAGACCTGGCTGCAGCAGCCTCTTGTTTTCTCAGCACACATCCATAAAGAAAAAGGGCAACTGGCCCCACCTAGCTCTGTGAGCCCCGCTCAGCAACATGCAGTTGGGTGCTGCAGCTCTTATAGAAAGCAAGCCTCTGGCTGAGAACAAAGCCCTCACCTCCAGCTTGACCCCGCTCTCCACGGTCTGGACATTGGACCAAGGTGCTCCGAAGCCAGGCGGCTCCGGGCCCCAGCCGCTCCTGTGGCCTGGGACACCCTTGGTCAGAGCCCCAGATCAGCCTGAGGGCCCGCAGGCCTGAGGGTTCCTGCAAAGGCCATTCCAGAGCTGCCCCGCAAGCAAAGGCGCCAAGCCCCAGAGGACTGCGTGTGAGGGACCACCACCTGTGGCTGGCAGACGTCCACAGGCTGCTCCGGAGGCAGCCCTGACTACACACTCTGCCTGCTGGAAGACTTCACGTGGTGCCCAGGGATGAGGAAGGGAGGGAGGCGGGACCGGCCTGCACCAGACGCGGTACGGGCCACCCTGCCGGCCAGTGGGTGGGCTCGCAGATACATCTTCCCAATTTCTCATTCCCATCCCTCTAAACACGACCCTGCTCCCAAGCCTTTATCCCTTTGACAACTTCAGCAGGAAAACATGCAGAATCTCTGATAGCATGAAATTGGGAACAAAGGCCCCTGACAAAGGGGTGAGGAGTGGCTGCGGCGGCCGAATCTCAGGAACATCTGGAAGGAGATGCTTACAGAGAAACGGTCCTTAGAGAACGTCTTTGGCATTTTACAAAGAGGTACTGAAGCAGGCAGCAGGCTGTCCACGATGAATCCTGGCAGGGAACAGAACCAGCATCATGAATTCCAACGATGCCCAGTTCTCAGGTCCATCTTGGACTCCATGGCAGGGAGGAGAGCTTGAACAGTGCGTCCAGCACCACTGTCTCCTCTCCCATTTGCAGATACTTCTTGCTCTACAGGGCTATAATTTGCTGAAATCTGAGCCACAGGCTCCAAGAGACATCAGTGAACAGCAGTGAGTAGACAGCCAGCCACAGGTGGGACACTGGCTGAAACCAGACAGCGTTGAAGGCGGTTGGGTCTCAGTTGCTGTTGGCTACGTGAAGCTGGGAGGGGGTCCTGGCCTGCACTGCCTCTGGGAGGTGGAGCAGCCACAGGACTGGACGTGGGCAAGAGCTGGGCTCCGAGGAGGCCGTGCAGCTTGGTGAAGTACTCGTCGGACATGGCATGGACACAGGGTGTGAACACAGAGAAGCGGACTCAGAGACACTTGTGCACGCTCGTGCAGCAGGGCTCCCCCACCTGGATCCACCATCAGTCACATATCAGCTGCCCACATCCTCACCCATCTGAGGCCCAACATCCAGAATGCCAGCATGGATACAGGCCACGGGCCGCTGTGCCCAGCGTGGTCACTTGGGAGAGGGCTTTTCCAGCAAAGGGGGCCCCAGGAATTGGGCCAACTTCTACCAATGCACTGAGGCCCGTGGCTTCCGACCGCACGGCTTTGGTACAGAGGGCAGGCACGCTGCAGAACTGAAGTCAGTCATGGGAACAGGCATGCAGAGCGCATGGCAGGGCCCACACCAGACACCTTCATTTGGGGGCACCTCTGGCAGTGAGCAGTGCTGGTTCCCTGTACAGGGATGCTGTCTTTCTGATTCTGACAGCCGGGAGCCCCATGAAGTATGAACTTGCGCTGTGTTGACCCAGTAATCAAGGAAACACGGCCCACAGAGCCGAACATGGGGACAGGAACGTGTGGGTGGCTTATTGCTGGAAAGGGGCTACAGAAATGCAGAAACTCAGCCATGAGTCCCCTGCGGCTCTTACCATCCGTCCATGGTGCTTGGATGATTTCTAGCCACAAAAATGTTCTGACATGAAGAGCCATACACACAAGCTCCATGCCCCAGCAGGGCTGGCCAAGCTGAGAGCTGCCCGACCTGTTGCCTGGGCTTGGACAGGCATGGGGCTCCCTTGAAACGACTTGGCAGGAAATGCTCACCATTGAGTTCACATCTTCTGAATGCCTCCAGAAAATGGCACTGACCTAGAGGATAAACCTTCTTTAGGCTACAAATAGCTGTCTTGGGAATTCTCAGCATTACTGTAAGCGTGTCACCTGTGTCATATGCTATTAAATCCATACAGCAGTCTTCCTTGGAAGACAACATGCGTCCAAAGGCCCAAACCTCATGCTGGTGCTGTGGTCCCTCCTCCAGCCAGGCTGTCCATGTCCTGAGCTGCAGAACATGGCGCCAGTAAGCAGCGGCTCGGGCTTACATCAGGACACTGCCAAGAGGGTGCTAAGAACTCAACTGTTATATTCTGATGGATATGAAAGTCACTGGATAGCTACCTGAGTTTTAGAATTGCAAAATAGGCACCATCTAGTCCCTGATAACTAAAATGTTTGGATGTTACTTCAAGTCTTAAATACATTCATGGAGTAGAAAATGAGGATAACTAGTCAGACACTTAACTGCTTGCTCTGAAATGCAAAACAAAGGCTTTGAAGCCTGCATTCATCACATGAATTTGGAGGTCCAGGAAAATAGTATCTCAATTCATTCTCCAACCATTCCCTATTGTGGGCACATCCAACAGGTGCCCATCCCGGTGGCCTGTGACAATGGGCATCCAAACCAGGTGCCGGAGGCCACGGGAGCCCTCAGAGGTAGGACACCAACCCTGAACTGGAATATTGCCACATGCAGGCCGAATTATGCTCGATAGAAACACATGACTGAATGGTACATAAAAGTCAATCTGAACTAAGCCTCCTTTCCCAGGATGCACAGCAGACATGCACCGCTGAGAAGCCAAAGCACTGCTCTCCTGACCCTCAGGCCCTCCCCTTTGTGCCTGGGGGTCAGAGGCGCGAGGGAGGGTGGCTTGGGGGCCAGGTGCTGGTGGACATGCGCTTGTAGAGCTGCATGCCCACTGAACCAGGCCTGGGCCTCTCAGGAGACAAGGCAGGGCTCACCGCGGGTGTCTGAGCACAGAGCAAGACACGCTGGCTCTGGCTCCAAACCCAAGGAGCAAGAGCTCAACAGAGCTCAAGTGTATGCCTTTTCACCTGGAGCTGGGGACAAGGCCTCAGATAAGCCTTCCTCTGAGCAGGGAACCCAGGGCAGGGCTGCAGGCTGCTGACATTAGGCTGGGCTTGATGCACGCTTAGCCTGAAGCAAAACCTGGGCACATGTCTTATGAAGATGTTTACCATGGGCCATGGGCACTCCTGGCGCAGTCTGCACAATCCCCCCCCCCCGCCACGTGCTCACGGTGGTGTCTGTGTGCAGAAAGGCACGGCAGAGAGTTTGGCTCAGCAAGAACCCAGCGACACTTCAGCTGCAGCCCAGGGAGGTGGTCGTGGGCCGGGCCAGGGGCTCCAC
Source organism: Dipodomys ordii (assembly GCF_000151885.1). Lineage (NCBI taxonomy): Eukaryota > Metazoa > Chordata > Mammalia > Rodentia > Heteromyidae > Dipodomys > Dipodomys ordii. The sequence continues at coordinate 231,607 of NW_012267274.1, forward strand.
CAGGCAAGAGCAAGGTGTGATGCCACCTCCTGGCTGGCCTACAGCCGTCCTGGACACCAGGAGTACCTGTGGCCTCGGGTCACGGCCGCTCCTGCAGGCTGCAGTCCCTGCACAGAGAAGCTGGGCTGTGTACCGGACTCACTTTCAACACTGCCGGTGCCCCCCTTGGTGCCAGTCTGAAAGGCACATCCAGGAGCTTCTCCACAGGCAGCTTTGGAAGCAGCCCTGCCCTGGCAGGGCTCTGGCAGGGCTCTGCTCCCCAGCAGGCCCAGCTGGGCCTGTACCTGAGCGCACACCTGTCAGCAACTGGCAACTGAATTCTAACAACCATCACCAGCCTCCAAAACCTCATTCATCACTGCCACTGCCAGCGAGGTGATGGGCGGCAGGTGCAGTGCGGGCCACGCAGAGACGGGAGCTCCTGGCACTGCTGTCACTCTGTGTCACCACAGCCAGCAGAGCACCCCAGCTGCCAGTCACCACCACGCAAGGCATAAAACACACCCTGCGAGCACTCCCAGCCGGCCGCAGGGCTGAGCGGAGCTGCATTATTAATCAGTGTAACGACACATGGGCCTATTAGATGGCACATGATAATCGTGTTTAATCTGTGTACGTTTTAATTACGGTGTAAGCAGTGCCAAATTTGATCACAGTATCATCTTTTCAGTTCTGCCCTGCAGGCATGTTTGCATTCATTTGCATTTGAAACGCAAGACGCTGCTGGGTCCGGGGAACAGAGCCTCTTCACTTTGCACACACAGAGCCTCTTTCACAGGCCGCGCTGTCCAATCCCCGTAATCCCCCCTCCCTGAGAACCACGAGCAGTCCCCACTGGGCTCCCAGAGCCTCCAGGGCCCAGAGGCGGGTCTCGCTCGAGGCCCAGGGCCTTGCACCGTCCACCAGGATGGACAATTGCTGCCTTTAGTGCATTTAATTTACTGCAGTCAGCTCCGCTCACTGGCTGCTCATTGTTTCGGAGATGGATTTAATTAACCTCTAATGAATCTTGCCAGCCAGTGTGACGGCGTCAGAAGGTGTCCTGAGAACCACAAGGGGAAGGGGTGTCACAGCACTCTGCTCCTCTGAGAGCCCAGGGCAGGGAGGGAAGGGGGGAAGGAGGGGCTGCTACGGACGGGGCTCAGTGACACATCAGTAACGGTGAAGGACACCTTGGTTCCCAGACTCTGAGAAGCACGCTCCCTTGTACTGTGGAGAGGCATGCTGCAGTGGTTCCTGCTTGATGGTGCTGGGGTGAGGCCGTCCCGGGCCCCGCAGCTGCCCCTGCAGGCAAAGCTCTGCAGTCTGCAACACGCCTTCCTCACAGCTTCTCCACGGCACGCCCAGGTGACGTGCCGACCCTTCCGAGTTTTACCCGTCAGCAGTCTAAAAGCTGCTGGGGCCGCTCACGCGGGGGGGGGGGGGGGAGGGAAGGGGGGAGGGGAGGCTCAAGAGGGGGCACAGACGTCCCGAGCACTCAGGCCTGAGGCTGGAATGACCTCCCTCCCTCCTCCAAGGAGGGGTCCTCAGGCATGTGAGGCAGAGGCTGTCCTTCCTAAGACGGAACGTGTGGAGGACAGTGTGTCGCGGACAGGGAGGTGGCCGTGGCCTCTGTGAGCAGAGGTGGCTGACCTCACCCGGGCTGGTCCGCACGGGGTGTTTAAGATGGAACCTGTGGAGGACAGTGTGTAGCGGACACGGAGGTGGCCGACCTCACCCCGGCTGGTCCGCAGGGGTGTCTAGGTGCCGCGAGGGCGGGGGCTGGCCGGAGGCAGCTCTGCCTTTCTTTCTGGAAGCGCTGTCTGTGTCAGCGCTGGACAGGGCTGAGCTGGGAGGCTCAGGGACAGCTCCTCCTCGGTGGAGGTGGGTGGGGAGGCGGAGGGTCGCACATGCCCCTGGCCGCATGCTCCGTGCGTGCCACAGTCCCAGAACCAGCTAGCTACCACGGGACACGGGGAGTCTAATTCCAGAGCCCTCACCTCACAGAGTCCTGAAAAACTTCTGAAAAAGTCACATCCCATACTTTCCATTCGGCTTATTTTTACTTATATAATGAAGTGCAAGCAAAATGTAACTAACAGATAATTCTGACAGATAAACAGCAGCTATCTGCATGGGTTTAAAGACCCCTCCAACAACTGGAGCATGGATCTAAGACCCAGCCATTTATTTATTGAGCAAATAAGTCAGTGAACAACTATTGATTTTCTTCCCACATCATCACAAGCACAGATTAACAGCAAGGACCAGGAACTTGGGGTTTCTCAAGTGTGAGGGGCACCATCAGCCAGCATCCAGGTGCCAGCACCAGTGCTGGAGTGCCCACTCTCAGGGAGTTCTAGAGCACCCACTCTCAGGGAGTTCTAGAGCACACACTCCCAGGGAGTTCTAGAGCACCCACTCTCAGGGAGGTTCTAGAGCAACACTCTCAGGGAGGTTCTTAGTGTCCACTCTCAGGGAGGTTCTAGAGCAACACTCTCAGGGAGGTTCTGAGTGTCCCACTCTCAGGGAGGTTCTAGCGCACATACTCCCAGGGAGTTCTAGAGCACACACTCCCAGGGAGGTTCTAGAGCAACACTCTCAGAGAGGTTCTTAGTGTCCACTCTCAGGGAGGTTCTAGAGCACACACTCCCAGGGAGGTTCTGAGTGTCCCACTCTCAGGGAGTTCAAGAGCAACACTCTCGGGGGGGGTTCTAGAACACCCTCTCAGAGAGGTTCTGAGTGCTCATTCTCAGGGAGGTTCTAAGTGTCCACTCTCAGGGAGGTTCTGATTGCTCACTCTCAAAGAGGTTCTAGAGCACACACTCCCAGGGAGGCTCTGAGTGTCCACTCTCAAGGAGGTTCTAGAGCACACACTCAGGGAGGCTCTAGAGTGCCCACTCTCAGGGAGATTCTGAGCACCCACTCTCAGGGAGGTTCTGAGTGTCCCACTCTCAGGGAGGTTCTGGGTGTCCAATCTCAGGGAGGTTCTACAGCACCTATTCTCGGAGAGATTCTGAGCACCCACTCTCAGGGAGGTTCTAAGTACTCACTCGCAAGGAGGTTCTAAAGCACCCACTCTCAGGGGGGTTCTAGAGCAGCCACTCTCAGGGAGATTCTGAGCACCCACTGTCAGGGAGGTTCTAGAGCACACACTCTCAAGGAGGTTCTAGAGCACACACTCTCAGGGAGTTTCTAGAACACCCACTCTCAGGTAGGTTCTTAGTGTCCACTCTCAGGGAGGTTCTAGAGCACACACTCTCAGGGGGGTTCTAGAGCACACACTCTCAGGGAGGTTCTAGAGCACACACTCTCAGGGGGTTCTAGAGCACACACTCTCAGGGGGGTTCTGAGTGTCCAATCTCAGGGATGCCTTCCCCCTCCTCTGGGGTATTAGGTCCACTTAGAACACACTGCCCATCCAATGGCTCTGAGAAGGGGCCCTCACAGACGGATGTGGTTGTGTGAGGATGGCAGGGCTCTGGCTACTCTGTGTGGATAGGAAATATAGCTTTAACATTGGGATCAGCCTTCACTCCTTCCACTCCAGGAAGCAAGCATTTGGAACTGAACTTCTCCATTTGCACAAAAGTGCCAACACAGAATGGCTCTACATTTTGTTTACACACACACAAACAACTACCATCTGTCAGCACACCACAAGGCACAAACTGATCACATTTGTGTGTCAACAAATAATTACAACTGCAATATGCTGAATTGTTTCAGAAACATTAGAGACAGGAGCTCATCAATCACACCAGCCACAATCTCCTCAGCCAGGGCCGTAGGGAGGAGTACACTGAGACTGACACAAGGCCATTACATGACTTGACTCTGTCATCTGATCCCTTTCAGGGCTGCTACAGCACAGGACCTCTGGCTGTCCTGACCAGCGGGAGTGCAGTGTTCCTGACGGTAACATCCCACTCACGTCAGACTAACACACAACGTGGCCTGCCACCCAGACCTATGCTCGACAACTCTGCACCTGGAACAGCTGTGCGTCTGTGGTTTGTAGAACCTCTGGTCTGATCTCCTCCAGACATTTCCTTGTGTCTACCTGTGCCATTCTGTAGCCTTTTTAATGCTTTCTTAGCACTTTATAGCCCATATAAAATGCTACTGTATAATGTATAATAGTGCATACTGTATAATTTCAGTTAGGCACCAGTGACTCACACCTCTAATCCTAGCTACTCAGGAGGCTGAGACCTAAGAATCATGGTTCAAAGCCAGACCTGGCAGATAATCTAAGACACTCTTACCTCAAATTAACCAGCAAAAAAAGCTAGAAGTGGAGGTATGGCTCAAGTGGTAGGGTGCCAGCTTTGAGTGAAAAAGTTAAGGTAGAGTAAAAGGCTCTGAGTTCAAGTTCCCATACTGGCATAAACTTTTTAAAAATGTGTAATCTGAGACTTATTAAAATTAGTAATTCAGGACTGGGAAAGTGGCTCAGCGGTAGGTAGTGCTTGCCTTGCATGCATGAGGCCCTGGGTTCGATTCCTCAGCACCCCATAAGCAAAAAGAAAAAAGCCGGAAGTGGTGCTGTGGCTCAAGTGGTAGAGTGCTAGCTTTGCATGCCTGAGGCCCTGGGTTCGATTCCTCAGCACCAC
>NW_012267274.1:238466-241380 GCF_000151885.1 Dipodomys ordii
CCCTCCACAGGCCCCGCCTCTCCCTCCACAGGCCCCGCCTCTCCCTCCACAGGCCCCTACCTGTCCCTCCACAGGCCCCGCCTCTCCCTCCACAGGCCCCGCCTCTCCCTCCACAGGCCCCGCCTCTCCCTCCACAGGCCCCGCCTCTCCCTCCACAGGCCCCTACCTGTCCCTCCACAGGCCCTGCCTCTCCCTCCACAAGATTTCCCTGAAGGACTCAAGCCTCCCCTCCGAGTGTCACTCACCATCAGGGAGACATATGAGCCCAAACAAACACACACACACACACACACACACACACACACACACACACACTTACAAATTGTCCTCAGCTTAAACACAGAAAAAAATACTTGTAAAGCACTTTACTCATTCTGTCAACCAGAGGGGACAAAAGCCTATTGAGCTCTTACTCTTCAATGCTTTTTGGCTAGGTGTCTGTGGCTCACACCTGTCATCCTAGCTACTCAGGAGGCTGAGATCTGAGGATCACAGTTCAATGCCAGCTGGGCAGGAAAGTCCATGAGACTCGTTCATCTTCAATTCACCACCAAAAAAGCCACAGGTGGAGCTGTGCCTCAAGTGATAGAGCACTTGCCTTGAGCAAAAGACCTCAGGGACAGTGCAGGCCCTGAGTTCAAGTCCTACGATGGAAGGAAGGAAGGAAGGAAGCAAGGAAGGGAGGGAGGGAGGGAGGTTGAGAAAGAAGAAAGAAGACTTTCTGTCAGGTGTAGTGACTGACACCTGTAATTCCAAGGTGAAGAACACGAGGATCGCGTGTCCAGGCCATCCTGGACACAAACTTGGAGGGATTTCCATCGCAACCAACAAGCCAGACATGCTGGCAGGTGCCTGCCATCTCATCTCTGTGGAAGGCACAAAAAGGGAGGTTTCATTCTTAGGCTGGCGCAAGCACAACTGAGACTCTACCTGAAAAATGGCCAAAGGGCTGGGATGTGGTTCAGCGAGTGGAACGCAAGACCCTCAGTTCAAACCCCAGGACCTCCAAAAGAAAAAGAAGTAATATTCTGCCAGTGATGGAAAACTAACATGTCAGCCACCTGGTGCAGGCCAAGTACGGGAAGGTTGGCTGAGGCCGGCTGAAGTCATCCGGTCTGGGCCTGCTCCACACCGTGTGTAGGAGTGTGAAGGGTACGTACATCTCACTTTGAAGACCCTCCCCTGTTGCTCTGCAGGGAAGGTGGTGCACCCCATTACACAAGAGCCAGAAAAGAACAAGGGTATGGCCAGAGCCAGCTTGCTGTCCTAGGGCCGAGGAAGCCAAGACAGTGCCAAGTGCTCGGCCACAGCTCCTGACCCTGACCCACATCAGACCCGGCCTGACATCAGTGCCAGGCTGCTGCTCCCAGGGCTTATCTCTGGGAGCTGCAGACAGGTGAGTACAAATTTTAAAGTGGGCTTTTATAAATTCTACGTGTGTAACGAGGGGGAAAAAACAAAATTCAGTTAGAACATCACTGGACAGAAGTCCTGCAGGCCTAGCTGGCAGATGTTTGCCAGGCCTTCTGTAGGCCCTGAGCTGTCCTGAGAGTGGCCCACCAATCTGTGGAAACAGGGCTGCTCGGCTGACCAGCTACGAGGTGCTAAGGGACCCCAGTCCCTCTTTCTTCTAACCACAAAGCTGTTCCCCTATCAGGTCATCAGTGAGAAGGCCAACACGGACACGGCCAGCAAAGGTACATTCCCCAGCGTGTTACACCACAAAGCAAGGAGGGGGGAGGGGGAGGGGAAGCCATGCCTACCTCTACAACAGACTTGGAGTCCAGGCGGAAGTTGAAATCTCCAAAGACAAAGTAGGAAACTTTCTCAAACCGCTGGTCGATGATTCTAAGAAGAGAAAACGACAGAGGTCACGGATGCCCGGCACTGAGCAGCGTCACCGGGTGCAGAATGGCTACACCTCCCTTCCACACCCCCCAGAGGCTGTGCCCACCATTTGTTGGTGATCACTTCTTCGCTCCTCAGCCCTAGCAGGGACTCCCACCATCATGTGGCTGCCAAACAGCACTCAGCTCCGGCCTCACCAGGCCAGGCAACAGCAAAAACAAACTCAGAGTAACTGAGGCATGCAAGAAAGAAATGGGGGCCAAGACAGGTGCCTGAGTGTAAACAGCATTCAGGAGCTGCAGGAAGGCAACACGGTCAGCACTGCAGTGGAGGGAGAGTCCTGCAGATGGACCTCCCTGGACCAGCGCCAAGCTCAGCCAAGCACTGCCTCCTGGGGACCTCGAGGAGACAGTGCAGCTCCTGGGGGCTCAGCTCAACTCGTTTATGAATTATCCCACCCAGATATTTCCAAGCTATACAGCACACACACTAGCTGGTGCTGCTGGCTGCAAGAGACTTTTTGATATATTCTGAATCCCTCAGGATCTTCTTTATGAAGATATTCCATGGAAACACACACACACACACACACACACACACACACACACACACACACACACAGACTGGCACGGCAGGAGTAGCCTCCCTAGAAAACGTAGCCCAAATCTCCCAAGTATTGGGTAAGGTCACCATTGAGCCAGTGGGCTCTTGTTCTCCATGCAGGTCAAGTGCTCCTTACTTCTGATCTGAATGTGAATGGTGACCATTTGCAACAAACATCAGAGGGATGGAGACTTGCTGTTGGTTTAGGGCTTCCCTGTGACAGAGGAAGAGATTGGCTGGAGTAGTATTTCTTGAATCCAGCAATTGGCCAGGCAGAGTCAGGGAGAATTTTTATTAGTCCTCAAAATCATTGCCTGGTTATCAGGAAGTCCTAATGTATCACCTGGTAGGCAGGTAGAGGTGTGCATGGCTCTGTGCACAGGTGAGTGCCAGCAGGTGTGCACGGCTCTGTGCACAGGTGAGTGCCAGCAGGTGTGCACGGCTCTGTGCACAGGTGAGTGCC
>NW_012267274.1:248195-251322 GCF_000151885.1 Dipodomys ordii
GGTAGAGCGCTAGCCTTGAGCTGAAGAGCTGAGGGACAGCGCCCAGGCCCAGAGTTCAGGCCCCACGACCGGACACCCCCCCCCAAAAAAAAAAACTCATCTTGCTACAATTGCAACTGTACTTGACCTAATTAGTTGTGCTGCTGATGGGTGCCAGAGAAACACTGGCATAGGCCCCAGGTTTCAGGCTTACTGCAAGAAGGGTGGAGAGGTGCTGGCTTGTGGGCTCCGGGTGTCCGCACAGCTGCGGGGACCCCGTGCTGGGCAGGGTGAGCACAGACAGTCTTAGCCTGAAGCCTCAGAGGCCCGGCTATGTGCACCTCGGATGAAGACACCAACGACCTGCTCTGGGGCGGCAGGCGGCACGTAGGCGAGACAAGCAGATCGGTGCCAGCCACCCCAGGGCCTTCTGGAAGGACCTAGATCCACAGCACACAGCTTGCTTTTGCCTGGAGACACACCGCTTTTCTTTTGCTCACTGAACAGGGAGGCGAGTTCTGGGAACGGCCTAAAGAGAAGCGCTTAGCTGGGAGGGGTCTTTGAGCAGGCTGACAGCTGATGGATGACCGTCCATAAAGCCACAAAGGAGAGCTGTGTGGCGGCCGCGCCGTATCGCCTCTCCCTCGGAGACTAATTGCCCTCAATTGTCCAGAGGGACATTATTTTTCTGGCAATCATTTCCTATGAATGCCCAAAATGAGCATGAAACAACTCTTTTGACTGGACATAAAAGTTAAATGTCCCAATGTTGATCAAATTAACTTCAGCACTGTGACAATGGACTGTGTTTGTGAGAAAATAATGGGGGGACAGAGGGGCGCTTTATGCTGAGATTTCACAGTTGTAATGTAAAAATGTCTCTGTTGAACTAGCCAGGCCACATTTCAAAGAGGACACTAAAGAGTCCTGTCACTTGTGGGAAAAAAAAAAAGCCCAATTGCATAGGCTGAGTGCTAGGGAAAGGTTTGTTGTATGTCCACACCGGTGCCCAGGGAAGATCAGTGTGGGGCCCTGGCTCGGTGGCCCCGGTGCCCCTGAAAAGCTGACCTCGTGTTAGGAGAGCAGCTCAGTGACTCAGCCAGGGCCATGAAGGGGCCTGCCAGGGCCACCGGAGGGCAGGCTGCTGCCTAGGGCCCAGAACCCTCCCCTGCCTGGCATATGTACCTCCAACTTCCAACCCTGACCACATCTCTGAGCCTGGCCCTCTTCAGTAATTAGGGGTCATGGTTTGTTTGTTTGTTTTTAGTATTTTATAACAAGAAATTCATGACTAAAATTCATAACTTGGCATAAAACAGAAAGATTATTACCTTATATAAAAATAAAAAGCCAGAATACAAAAAGTAAGTCCTTGGTTGACTGGGTGTGGTGACACAGATATGTGATCCCAGCACCTGGGAGGCTGAGGCAGGAGGAATTTAAGTCTGAGGTCAGCTGGGGCTACATACTAAGATACTGCTTCAAGAAAGAAGTAAGAAAAAAAGAAGAGAAAAGGAGGGCGAAAAGAAAGGGGAAAAGGGCGCAGTATTGGCTATTCCCGATGAACACTATGACGGCACTTCAACTTGGGTACTGATCTCCACTGGTGACTGAACTCGAGCTGCCGCAGGACTGGTCCCGTGTTAGTTTCTCTCTGTATTTTGCTCCTTAGCCCTTTATTTGGAGCAATCTTGGATTTGGAGACCAAGCCCAGACACTGGTGCCCCTGGGTGACGCAGTGTCTCCCCCCTCTCGTAGGGCACAGGGCTGGCCTTCACGGCGCTGCAGCTCTGGCGGAGAGCAGATTAAGCCCACAGAAGGCAGGTCCCCTTGGCGCCTCCCGGTCGTCCGCAGCTCAGGGGCTTGTGGACAATGCCCGTGCGGTTCCCAGTGCCCTGTGAATACAACGCTGTTGGTGGCAGTGTCCATTCAAAGGCCAGTGCGGCATTGTCCTCCCAATCAGCACAGCAGAATGCAGTCTGCTGGTGGCTGCCAAAAGGTTAGCACCCCTGATGAAAGGGTGGCCATCACTCACCGCTCCTACAGAGCGCCCTTTGTGCCTGCAGCCCAGCCCTCCCTGAGGAGGTCCGGATCTGCGGCTGGCTGAGCTCGCCACAGAGGCCACTCATGGGAACAGACAGATGCAGGATTCGGCCCCACACTTACGGCTGCTTTCGGGGGCTGTGTGGGGCAGTGACACGTATAACACCTCAGCACACCCCGAAGCTGACCGTGGCCACCAAGACCCACGTCACAGCAGACCCTGCTCAACTCTGGACTCCCTGGGAGGGCCCACAGACCTGGTCTCACCAAGTAACAAGCCAGTCAGCACCTGGCCGTGCTTAGACTGGGCTCTTGCCCACTGGGCTGCTATGTTCCTGCCCCAGAAGGGACCAGAGGAGGCGCAGCCATGGGAAGGAATCCTGTGGGAAGGAATCGGACACTCTCCCTGGACCAAGGCAATCTCCTCACGAACCTGAGACGTGACACTACAGGAGGTGCTACCAGTCCAGTGCCATCCAAGGGCTTGGCTTATTTGGGGCAATACCACTCGGTTTTCCACTTGAGATGCCAGGCGACGCCACAGGGACCCCGTGTGGACAGGGCCCGCAGGGTCTGCGGCAGAGTGCTCCAGAGCAGATGTGCTGAGGTGGAGGCCCCAGGAAGACGGGCGGGGTGGCCAGGGGGAAGGTGCCAAGCATCTAGCGAGGGCCATGTCAGGACAGAGCACAGGCAGCCATCGATCGTTGGGAAACAAAGCTCTGGGTCAACAGCTGCCCTCCAGGGAGCAGTCCACAACAGGACTGGAGCTCAGGCTTCGTTCTGGGAACTCTGGCACCAGTCCCAGCTGGAGGGGTGTGGTCACAGGCAGGCTGAGGGCCTGGCTCTCCCTGTTGACTACAGCACCCTGTCTGAGGATCCCCAACAGAGACACATGGGCATCAGCAGCTCCAGGAACCCACGTCTGCTAGAGAGGAAGCTGGGAGTGGTAGACAGGGAAAGGGAGCAGACTGCAAGGTCTTTAGCTAAACACTGCTCAGCCACAGCCTCTGACCTCAGACACACTGCTGAGACACAGCCTCTGTCCTCAGACACACTGCTGAGCCACAGCCTCTCACCTCAGACACACTGCTCAGCCACAGCCTCT
>NW_012267274.1:252662-264115 GCF_000151885.1 Dipodomys ordii
ACCTCAGACACACTGCTGAGACACAGCCTCTCACCTCAGACACACTGCTGAGACACAGCCTCTCACCTCAGGCACACTGCTGAGACACAGCCTCTGACCTCAGACACACTGCTCAGCCACAGCCTCTCACCTCAGACACACTGCTCAGCCACAGCCTGTGACCTCACACACACTGCTGAGATACAGCCTCTGACCTCAGGGTATACACAATGAGCTACAGCACACTGTTCTTCAGTAAAACATGCAATATACATGTATGCACACATGCTTATGCATAAACACGTGCATGCCACTTAATCTTACTTACACACAATGCATATGCTGGAAGGAGACAGGCCTCATGTCTGGATATGTGGGCAAGAGCCTTCCTAGTAACTGTTCTGTGACCCCCTCCTGACCCCGTCGCCAAGATGCTCCTCAGTCACTGTTGATGGGGGAAGTCTCTCCTATGATCTATCCCAGCCCTGTCCTCAAACCTCAGGCAAGTAACAATGCTGGACACCACACTGGCTTCAGGGCCCCTCTACGCGGCCTGTTCTTCCTATACTGGGCATCTCTTCCACGTGAGCTGGAGGCCTGGGTGTACCCCGTGGGCACTGTCGTGGCTTTTCCTCCTTATGGAGTCCAGCCCAGAGTTGTGGGAAGGCACTGCCATGGTCAACAGAGCCCAGGGCCATGGATCTCTGGGCCCAAAGCCCCAGGCGGCTTTGTGTTTTTGGTGGAGCTGCACGGTCAGTGTTCAAGTTCCCACATCCTCCAGGCCCAGAAGGGAGGACACAGAGGGAGAAGACGTGCTGAGCACACAGCCAGCAGATGTGCTTAGGGGTCAGCGGGGCATCTCCAAGGACCGTTGGTGAATAGACAAAAAGAAAGCAGGAAAGTGGCCTCGGGGCAGCCACGGCTCCACTCCAAGGTGGCTAGGGTAGACTCACCTGTCGAGTACATAGCCAAGGGCCTTGTGCCGGACACCCGAGTACACAGAGGGACTTGTCTCCCAGGCCACCAGGTTGGATGCATCATGGAAAAGATGGATGTTCACCAAGTCAAAGGCACTGTAACCAAGAGAGAACGGGGTCAGGTGACTGGGAGACGGGACCCCCACACAGCCCTCAGCGGGCGGCCGAAGCAATGTGCACCTGCCCACTCTGTCCTTGGCCGCTCCAGGCTGACCCAAAGCAGCCCCTTCCCAAAGTCAAGGAAAAGGAAAGATGTCTTTCAGTTCCATAGAGCTCAATTCACATGCATACACTGCAGGACTTTCCGAAGGCTTAGATTAGAACATGAGAATACACCTTTCCTGGCCGAACCTCCCAGGAGCCCTTGCTACTTCTCAGTGCACCACAGCTGGAGCTCCAAAACGGCATGGAGAGGCGCAGGTGGGCCATGTTTACTCTGAGCACATGCCTGAGAAGAGCCTCAGCAGATGGGCATAAGGCTGGAATCTGGTGTGTGTCAGCCTTTTCCACACCCTTCAGAGACCCTCTGCGGTTGTCATAGGTACACCACTTTCAATAAAGCCTACCACTGCCCCCAAGAGGCTCACAGCCCCCTCTCCAGGACAATGTACTCAACACTGCCCCTTCTCACAGTGACGCGAAGGAGAGTCTTGCCGGACTGCATCCCCCTCCTCCCTGTGGTCACCAGCAGCCAACAATCCACACCCTGGGTGTCCTGGGCATGTCCTGAGACCAAGAGCACAGGCAGAAGAGGCCGCCACCCTCTGCATTAGCCACCCAGGACTGTAGCTTCATCCTGACATCTCTTTGTCTCCCTCTCCCTCCTCTGTTCTCTGGGCTGTGTCCTGAGCAGCCCCTAGAGGCCAGAGTCTCAGCAGAGCCACAGAGAAACTAGAGTCTCTGTGGTCTGTTGTAGAGCAATCAACCCTTGGGCCGTGAAGCTTCAGAGAAGTCCCTGGGAGGAAAATAGAAAGAAGTGTATGGGGACCCCACTCCTGGGGGAGGGGAGGGTTGTGCAGGCCACCAGGCGGTAGAAGGCCCAGCAGGAAGCCAGGGGTGTGACTACTGTATGCATCTGCAGACTCTAACTTGCATTGGACCCAGATGCCTCCCTGGCAACTTGCTTGTCCATGCGCTCTGGCACATGGAGCCTATGCCTGAGGAGGGCCCAGAGCGTCCCTTGTCTATGGCCATTTGTGCCGGTGCAGGACCGCCTGCCTACATATAGGAGATGGGTCACCACACTCCACATCATACCAGGTCACCTCCAAACCCAAACCAGTCAGGTGGCTGGGGTCCCCATCCAAAATGAGCACGGCCTTCAGTGGCACATTCAAAACCCACAGGCAAGACCCAGCAGAGGGTCAGAGGTTGCTCTGGAAGCCATAAAGCAGAGACAGTGTGATGTCGTGTAACATACCAGTCAGCAATACACCACCGCGTCCGGATGAAGCCTTTTCTTGACCACTTGCACTGAAAAATCAAAATCATACAGTGAGCAGCAAGAAGTGAACTGGGAAGACCACACGGCCCTCTGTGCTGGACCGGATGGGGAGCTTTCCACGCCACAGTCCCACCCGCCTTCCAGCACCAGGCACTCATGGGGGACCAGGACCCCAGAGAAGCCACCCTGCTGGCCATGAGTTGGCCTGACCAAGAGAGTGACAGATGTCTGATGTGGAAGGCCCCACAGTGCCACGGTGTGTGTACACGGGAGACCCCAGCAGGCCACGGTGTGTGGACACAGGAGGTGCCAGCAGGCACGGTGTGTGAACATGGGAGACCCCAGCAGGCCACAGTGTGTGGACACAGGAGGTGCCAGCAGGCACGGTGTATGGACACAGGAGACCCCAGCTAGCCACGGTGTGTGGACACGGGAGACCCCAGCAGGCACGGTGTGTGAACATGGGAGACCCCAGCTGGCCACAGTATATGGACACGGGAGACCCCAGCTGGCCACGGTGTATGGACACGGGAGACCCCAGCAGGCCACAGTGTGTGGACATGGGAGACCCCAGCTGGCCACGGTGTATGGACACGGGAGACCCCAGCTGGCCACGGTGTATGGACACGGGAGACCCCAGCTGGCCACGGTGTATGGACACGGGAGACCCCAGCAGGCCACAGTATGTGGACACGGGAGCTCCACTGCAGTGCCACAGTATGTGGACACGGGAGCCCCACTGCAGTGCCACGGTATGTGGACACGGGAGCCCCACTGCAGTGCCACGGTATGTGGACATGGGAGCCCCACTGCAGTGCCACGGTATGTGGACACAGGAGGTGCCAGCCAGCAGGCACGGTGTGTGGACACGGAGACCCCAGCTGGCCACAGTGTGTGGACACAGGAGACCCCAGCTGGCCACAGTGTATGGACACGGGAGACCCCAGCTGGCCACAGTGTGTGGACACGGGAGACCCCAGCAGGCCACAGTATGTGGACACAGGAGGTGCCAGCCAGCTGGCCACAGTGTATGGACACGGGAGACCCCAGCTGGCCACAGTGTATGGACACGGGAGACCCCAGCTGGCCACAGTGTATGGACACGGGAGAGCCCAGCTGGCCACGGTGTATGGACACGGGAGCCCCACTGCAGTGCCACGGTATGTGGGCACGGGAGCCCCACTGCAGTGCCGCGGTATGTGGGCACGGGAGGCCACGGTATGTGGATCCTGCCTCACAATGGGGCGTGTGCTGTGGTCTGATGCCGAATCCCTATACTGAAATTCAACCACCACTGTCATGTACGGAGGCTTGGGGCCTCTGAGGAGTGGCTGAGACCTGAGGTCCCTTCTCCTGAGGAGGGGTGATGACTGCTGTGTAAGGCTGTGTCTGGTCCTTTCTGATTCCTGTCTCCACTGGGGACACAGTGTTCCCCTGGAAGACACAGAAACAAGGTGTGATCGTGGGAGAAGGTGGTGGCCTCACTGGACACTCAATCTGTAGGCACCAGATCTTGGACTCCCAGACTCTAGAACTATGGAAAATAAATTGCTTTGTAAATCACCCCCCCTAGGTGTTCTTGTAAGCCAGCTGCTAACAAGGAAGAGGTCAGGATGAAAACCCTTCTACAACGCTCTACCTGCCTGAAGACTCTCTGCCCTAGTCGAGGACTGGCACTCATTTCCCACATTATCCTCTGCTAGTTTGAAAAAAGATGGATCACAGCAACGGCTCAGGATGGGAAAGAGTGGGGCATGAGGCCACGTCCAGACAGCCTCATCCACAGCTACAGGCGATCCTGCCCACAGGGCCACGCTGCCTTTCCCACCATCACTACTAGCTACCACGCCTGTACACAGAGAAGCCAGCACAGCTGACTGTCGAGCAGGATCTGTGGCATAACGGAAGGTTCTGGGCCAGCCTGCCCGCATCCGAAGATATGAATGAAAATCTGAGCTTCAACTCTTCCTTTCTTGGAGGAAACTTTCACTTAAAAGCTGTGCAGAGGAGGGCCACCTGGGGTGAGGGGAGAGCTCCACAGGCTGAGGCCCAGCCGGCCTGCCTGCCACACCCAGGCAGCATGTCTGCTGTGAGGGAGCAGCGGGGGGGCCCTGGCTCAGCCACCTTCTGAGGGGTTTCCTGCAGGAGCAGTGGACCTGCTTCATTAGCATCGCACCCCAATTTCTGACCCCAAATCGAACGCATCCATGCTCTGCCTAGAACTCAGTATACAGCTGTTAATAGCTTTAGACCAAAAATGAATTGCTCTTCCCCTCAGTTTTCACATTTATGTAAATTGGGTAGATGGGTATGTATCTTGAATGCATGCACACACGTGTATCTTTAGACATTAACTTTCCATAATAAAGGGGCATTATTTCAATATTAATTATTATAGACTGAATACTAAAACGGGAGAGATCATGTGTTATATATATATATATGTATGTAATTATATATAATTATAGTTTTAGAATTCTAACTAGATTTGAGACTTCTCATTAAGGTGCAGATGAATCTCAGGAAATCCAAGTTAACATTGTCATAACCCAGTACATTAAGAAATACTGTAGAAAACGTTCCCTGGAGCCACGTGGGAGCCACGCTCACCCTGCCACCGTGAATGTCTGGGCTACATTTCCAGACGACTCGCGGTTGTGGGAAGCAAACATATGCCTCTGCCATCTGACTGCCTCATGGCTGGCGAAGCTGGCGCCTGCCAAGACCTGGCCAGGGTGCGGGACCAGGCCTCCCACTCAGTCCAAGGACAGGGCTGCCCGTGCGGCCCTTATGCCCTTTGGGGACCTGCCCTCACCATGCCCTCAGCACTGGCCTGCCCAAGACCACTAGCTCCATGAGAAAGGAGCAGAGCTGGAATGCACTTTCCAACTCTTAGGCCAAGCCTCCTCCTGTGACCACTTTCCATTGCCTGAGCACTCAGGGCAGATACTGGTGGTGGCAGGGTACCTTCCTGATGGGAAGCTCTTCCGTGTGGACCCTCAACACCCCCACTGGCAAAGCACCTGTGCACACCCGTGCAGATACCCAATACACTCTGGTGCCAAGTTACCCATGCACACAGGCATCGCTCTGACAAAATGCGTGACATGCCATGCGGGTGCCCAACACACACTGATGCTGTGGTACCCATGCACACGAGCACCGCTAACCAAACACATGTACACACCATGGGGGTACCCGACACATACTGATGCCGAGGTACCCCCGCCACGGGCACCACTCTGATGAAATGTGTGTGCGCCCACGCCAGTGCCAACACACAGAGACCCTGTGTGTGCAGGCACCGAGGGCTCATGCAGCACCGGGGAGGCCGGGCGAGTGGGGCAGAGGACGCTGAAGGCTGAGTTCAGCCCCTCAGGAAGCCCAGGGGTCCCCAGCTGTAGGTATCAACATTGGGCTCAGGAAACCGAAGCAGGGTGAGTGTGGGTGGGGTTAGGGCTCCTCAATGTCTGATGGATCTCTTCCAATCAGCCATGTTGTAGAACTTTCTAGTCACTAATCACCTTCCAACTCCTCAGAGCAGTCAGAAGAGTGCCGCACTTGTGGGGCGGCTCTGTGAGGGTCACACCACAGAAATGAAAAGCACACAGCTTGGCCAGGAGGGCACACCGCTCTCACCCCCTGTGGTCTCTGCTCGGTCCCCATTAATGAGGTTCCTTGAGCCGGCAGATGGATTGCAAACACAGGCAGCTTCATCTACTAAAAGACAGCATAAATCGCGGTGGAGAAAAGAGGGGCTGCGGAGGGCACAGCCAGGCGGCCGTGCTGCGGAAGGCCTGCTCCGAGCATTAGTGGAATTAATTCATCTTTCATGACGCTAGCAGCAGGCCCTGTGATCTATGGTAACAACCAATTTCTCACCACGGGCAAGGGGAAAAAAATGACTCACCCCGATCGACTACACAAATCTGCTTTTTAAAAATGGCCTCGCATTATCTGGAGTGCTGCTCCCTGAGGCGCCATCTGAAATTCATACTGAGCCAAAAGCACCCATAAATCAGGGGAGAAAGTTTTGTTAGTTTTAGATGCACAGGCCAGTAATTATTTGGAATTGCATTATGCCTCCATCACGGTAATTACATTTAGATTATCCTTAAGTGATGGTAATAAAAGAAAGAGAGATCAGTCTTCCACTAATTCCCTCCCCCAAAATGCACGCCAATGCAGTGGAGGTTGCAGGGAGACTCAGGAGGCGGTGGGAGGCTGGGGAGGCTGCAGGAGGCAGAGGAGGTGGTGGGAAGCTCAGGAGCCTGAGGAGGCTGGGGAGGCTGAGGAGGCTCAGGGGGCTGGGGAGGCAGTGGGAGGCTCAGGAGGCTGGGGAGGCTCAGGGGGCTGGGAGGCAGTGGGAGGCTCAGGAGGCTGAGGAGGCTGGGGAGGCTGAGGAGGCTCAGGAGGCTGGGAGGCAGTGGGAGGCTCAGGAGGCTGGGAGGCAGTGGGAGGCTCAGGAGGCTGGGGAGGCAGTGGGAGGCTCAGGAGGCTGGGGAGGCTGAGGAGGCTCAGGGGGCTGTAGAAGCCAGTGGGAGGCTGAGGAGGCTCAGGAGGCTGTGGGAGGCAGTGGGAGGCTCAGGAGGCTGTGGGAGGCAGTGGAAGGCTGAGGAGGCTCAGGGTGCTGGGGAGGCTGAAGAGGCTCAGGGTGCTGGGGAGGCTGAAGAGGCTCAGGGTGCTGGGGAGGCTGAAGAGGCTCAGGGTGCTGGGGAGGCTGAGGAGGCTCAGGGGGCTGGGGAGGCTGAGGAGGCTCAGGGGGCTGGGGAGGCTGAGGAGGCTCAGGGGGCTGGGGAGGCTGAGGAGGCTCAGGGTGCTGGGGAGGCTGAAGAGGCTCAGGGTGCTGGGGAGGCTGAGGAGGCTCAGGGGGCTGGGAGGCTGGGGAGGCAGTGGGAGGCTCAGGAGGCTGAGAAGGCTCAGGGGGCTGGGGAGGCAGTGGGAGGCTGAGGAGGCTGGGGAGGCTGAGGAGGCTGAGGAGGCTGGGGAGGCTGGGGAAGCAGTGGGAGGCTCAGGAGGCTCAGGGGGCTATGGGAGGTGGTGGGAGGCTCAGGAGGCGGTAGGAGGCTGAGGAGGCTCAGGGGGCTGGGGAGGCTGAGGAGGCTCAGGGGGCTGAGGAGGCTGGGGAGGCTGAGGAGGCTGAGGAGGCTCAGGGGGCTGAGGAGGCTCAGGGGGCTGAGGAGGCTCAGGGGGCTGGGGAGGCTCAGGGGGCTGAGGAGGCTCAGGGGGCTGAGGAGGCTCAGGGGGCTGAGGAGGCTCAGGGGGCTGGGGAGGCGTGGGGAGCTGAGAAGGTGGTGGGAGGTTTGTGAACCCAGTCAGTGGCCCTCCCAGGCTGTGGAGGCTCCACTGACCTGCACAGGGCAGGACCGGGTGCCAAGTCTCCTGTGACACACTTTGGGAGGTCTGGCGCTTTAAGAAAGTTAGATGTTTCCTGCTGTTTTCACCAGATGAAAGGAAACCCATGACCCACCTGCCCAGCATGAGCCAGAGCATGAAAACAAAGTACGTACACTGGCAAGGCCAGGCCCGGAGCCGTGGGGTCAGCTGACTGGCTGGCCAGAAGGCTGTGGACAGCACCACACTGCTCAGGGTTGAGATAGGTGTCCACAGACACCCAGGGCAGAAGCCCAGAGCCTTCCCTTCCTGTGAGTTCAGCATCTCCTCTGTCTACAGACATGACAACATGGCCCTGGAGCCAGGTCCAAGGAGTACGAAGGGCCTGGATCTGAGCTGGGCTGCCTTTCCTGTGGAAGCCGACGGGCCTCCAGCTCTGCCCCAAACCACTGCCGCACAGCCAGGCCCTAGACCTCACTGGCTCTACGGTGCCATAACAAGTGGGAAGTCCTGTGGCTGGGGGAGCCCCAAGGAGTAAGGAGACCCTCAGAGGAGCTACAGCCTTGAGGACTGTGGGGGCCGAAAGGCACCAGGAACCCACAGGCGTCTGTGGGCCGGCTGTGAGGTTCTAAAGGACGCCTACCCCAGCGGGCCACCCCGCGTGGCACCTGCTGTCCCTCTTCCTACTCAGGACACAGGGACACTGTGCTAAGACACTGGCAGAGAGGCAGAGCCGTGGGTGTGGCCAGTGCCCTTCCCCAAAGCCTCCAGGGCCTAAGGCAAAGGTGAAGCCCTGCTGTGAAGTGGGGACATGGAGCACCAGGAAGGCCATAGGACTGCTGTGGATGGAGGCCACAGAGGAGCTGCTGAGGATGGAGGCCACGGAGGGGCCTGTGGATAGAGGCCATGGAGGGGCGGTTGTGGATGGAGGCCACGGAGGGGCCTGTGGATAGAGGCCATGGAGGGGCGGTTGTGGATGGAGGCCATGGAGGGGCTGCTGTGGATGGAGGCCATGGAGGGGCTGCTGTGGATGGAGGCCACGGGGCTACTGTGGATGGAGGCCATGGAGGGGCTGCTGTGGATGGAGGCCATGGAGGGGCTGCTGTGGATGGAGGCCATGGAGGGGCTGTTGTGGATGGAGGCCATGGAGGCTCCTGTGGATGGAGGCCACGGAGGGGCTGCTGTGGATGGAGGCCACCTACTAAGTCCAGGAAGTGAAAAACAACCACAGAGACAGTGTATGGAGCAGTTTATGAACTGAGTAACGCATCAGTACTGACGCTTAGACTCACAACTGTGCGCTTGCTAGACAGGTGTTCTACCACTTACGCCACATGCCCTGCCCTTTTTGCTTCAGTTATTTTTCAGACAGGGTCTCCTGCTTTTATGCCCTGGCAGCCCCCTGATGATCCTCCTAACTGCCTCCCCACTGGGGGAGTGGTATACCACCACAAGTGGCTGGGGGTCTTGCTAACTTTTTGCACAGGCTGGCCTCAAACCACAATCATCTTAATGTCCATCTCCCCAGTGACTGGGATTACAGCATGAACCATCATTCCCAGCCTACTCATGGGAACTGTAAGCACATGATTACAGGCCCATCCAGGCACTGCACAGATACATACAAGGTTCTCAAGTAGATGGCAGCTGCTGTCCTCAGGAGAAGACTCCACTGAGGAAGGTGACAGGAAGGACAGGAGCGTGGCTGTGGTGACTCAGGAGAAGACCCCACTGAGGAGTACAGGTTGTGTGCCCAGCTGTGGTTGTTCTCAACCCTGATGGGGCCACGGTATCTATTTTTGATTCATCACACTCTTCTCAGCATTGGAAATAGGCTGAAGATATTTGAAGGAAAATCCTGTGCTCAGTACTACTGGCACACCCTGTAATCCTAGCTACTCAGGAGGCTGAGATCTGAGGACTGATGTTTGAAGCCAATCTGAGGAGAAAAGTCCAAGTAACTAGTAAAAAGCCAGACCGGAGATATGGCTCAAGTGGCATCATGCCAGACTGAGAGAAAAAGCCAAGCTAGAATGTGAGTCCCTAAGTTCAAGCCCCAGTACTGGCACACACACACAATAAAGGAGAAAGTTGCAAAGAAGGATACTAGACTTGCTTGGGAATCAAACACTATCGTACCCTGGAAACATCACACATACCACTGCTTATGACCATGTCCAGCACTGCCTCCTTCGGTCCACCCCTGTGGACTGGGGACCTGTCCTGCAAGGAGTATCTCAACACTATAAAGAGGGCAGTTGCTAGCCAGCCCTGGCTCCTTGGTCACGCTTGGCGCCTCTCCGAGCACCGTCATTCCCACTTAGGCTAAGCCTGCTGTGGTTACTCTGAGACAGGAGCTGGGGGCCAGCCCTGAAGAGGCCTCCCCAAGAGCTAGGGCCAGTCTGCAGTGGACAGGTCACAAACAGGCTCTGAATCCAGCTTCTTGGCCCATAGATTCTTAAGGACTTTGCTGCCCCCAGGGTCCTTCCATAGAGCCTGCCACATAGGGTTTTCATGACACATGGGGTTTGTGGCTGTACAAAAGCTCTGGAACTTTCCAACCTGGCAGAAGAGGAGACCACAGTGTAGGCCTGAGTTGGCTGGGGACAGAAGGCCAGCCTGCTGACACCACGTCCTTGGCCTGGGGAGGATAGATGAGGAAGCCGGGCCACAGGTGACGAGTGCACCCATCCTTCATGCAGACAGCCATAAGCTCTTACTCAAAGTGCGGGTTATAAAGCACGTTAATAACCTGGTGGCCTTGCTGAGAATCAGCTCTGAACAAGCCCCGCACTGGGCTATGCAGGCCCCGTGTGGAGAGGGAGCCAAAAGCAATCCTTCTTGAGGGATAGCATGCCAATGAGCCTAGATGCAGTCCCTACATGATGGTGCGGGCAGAGCATGCACGAACAGGAGATGTTGCTCAGTTCCTCCCCTTCAGTGCTGGAAATGCTTCTGTGATTTTTAGCTGATGGGTGTGAGCACCAGCAAGATCACACAGGCTCAAGAGGATCCCAGGTGGGTGGCTATGAAGGCATCTGAATTCAATCGCACACAAGAGCCATGTGGAGACAGCAGTCCTCCACACCAAACGAAAAGAATGCACACAGTGCTGCATAGGCGGCTGCTGCCCTCTCCAGCTCCAGGAGAGCGGGAAGACATCGGCCAGTGACCTCTGGGAAGCCTCCCTTGGATGGAAGAAGGAATCTGAGGATTGGCTACCTGACATAAGGTTTGTAAGGCTGCCCAGATCAGCCCACGGGAAGACGAGGTTTGGAACTTCTGGGGGAGAGGCTTTGGAGCACAGCCGCCCCAGGAACAGTGCTCCACAGCCCTATGCACTTTGGGTATCAAACAGTGGGTCACAGCCCCCCTGAACTCCGCACCTCGGGGAAGTAGTCCTGTGGGAACTTCTCCTTCTCAAGCATCGGCGTGCTCTCCAGGGTATCTGAGTAGATCTCCTTGCCAGTGACTTTCTTATACTTCTTGGCTGGAAGAGACCAGAAGGATGACATGAATAACCTCATCACTACGCCCCATCCAATCAGCTACTCACTACTGGGAGCATGCCCCCACAGGGCAGCCTGAGGAGGCAAGGGAGGCCCCGGTCAGGACAGTGGACAGGGGGCCGGCTCTGAGGCCCCGGTCAGGACAGTGGACAGGGGGCCGGCTCTGAGGCCCCGGTCAGGACAGTGGACAGGGGGCCGGCTCTGAGGCCC
>NW_012267274.1:265340-289291 GCF_000151885.1 Dipodomys ordii
ACACAGACGTCACTTCTGTCACACTCAGACGTCACTACTGCTACACACAGACGTCACTTCTGTCACACTCAGACGTCACTACTGCTACACACAGATGTCACTTCTGTCACACACAGACATCACTTCTGTCACACACAGACGTCACTTCTGTCACACACAGACGTCGCTTGTCACACTCAGATGTCGCTTGTCACACAGACGTCACTTCTGTCACACACAGACGTCACTTCTGTCACACACAGACGTCACTACTGCTACACACAGACGTCACTTCTTTCACACTCAGACGTCACTTCTGTCACACAGACGTCACTTCTGTCACACTCAGACGTCACTTCTGTCACACACAGATGTCACTTCTGTCACGCACAGATGTCACTTCTGTCACATCACAGACGTCACTTCTGTCACACACAGATGTCACTTCTGTCACACACAGACGTCACTTCTGTCACACACAGACGTCACTTCTGTCACATCACAGACGTCACTTCGGTCACACACAGATGTCGCTTCTGTCACACACAGACATCACTTCTGTCACACACAGACGTCACTTCTGTCACACACAGATGTCTCTTCTGTCACACACAGATGTCACTTCTGTCACACACAGACGTCGCTTCTGTCACACAGACGTCACTTCTGTCACATCACAGACGTCACTTCTGTCACACACAGATGTCACTTCTGTCACACACAGACGTCGCTTCTGTCACACACAGACGTCACTTCTGTCACACACAGACGTCACTTCTGTCACACACAAATGTCGCTTTTGTCACACACAGATGTCGCTTCTGTCACAGACAGACGTCGCTTCTGTCACACACAGACGTCGCTTCTGTCACACACAGATGTCGCTTCTGTCACACACAGACATCGCTTCTGTCACAGATAGACATCGCTTCTATCACACACAGACGTCACTTCTGTCACAGACGTCGCTTCTGTCACAGACGTCACTTCTGTCACACACAGACGTTACTTCTGTCACACACAGACATCACTTCTGTCACAGACGTCACTTCTGTCACACACAGACGTCACTTCTGTCACACACAGACGTCGCTTCTGTCACAGACAGACGTCGCTTCTGTCACACACAGACATCATTTCTGTCACAGACAGACGTCGCTTCTGTCACACACAGACGTCACTTCTGTCACAGACAGACGTCGCTTCTGTCACACACAGACGTCGCTTCTGTCACAGACAGACGTCGCTTCTGTCACACACAGACGTCGCTTCTGTCACACACAGACGTCACTTTTGTCACACACAGACGTCGCTTCTGTCACAGACGTCACTTCTGTCACACACAGATATCACTTCTGTCACACACAGACATCACTTCTGTCACAGACGTCACTTCTGTCACACACAGACGTCACTTCTGTTACAGACGTCACTTCTGTCACAGACGTCGCTTCTGTCACACACAGACGTCGCTTCTGTCACAGACAGATGTCGCTTCTGTCACACACAGGCGTCACTTCTGTCACAGACGTCACTTCTGTCACACACAGACGTCGCTTCTGTCACAGACGTCGCTTCTGTCACACACAGACGTCACTTCTGTCACACACAGACATCACTTCTGTCACAGACGTCACTTCTGTCACACACAGACGTCACTTCTGTCACACACAGACGTCACTTCTGTCACAGACGTTGCTTCTGTCACACTCAGACGTCACTTCTGTCACACTCAGATGTCACTTCTGTCACACACAGATGTCACTTCTGTCACACACAGACGTCACTTCTGTCACATCACAGACGTCGCTTCTGTCACATCACATGTCACTTTTCTGTTCTTTTTTTATACGTATTTTTTATTGTAAAGATGCTGTACAGAGGGGTTACAGTTACATGAGTAGGGTAATGAGCACATTTTCTACAGAGCATTGTTACCCCCTCCTTTGTTTTCCTGTACCATCCCTTCCCTCCCCACCTCCCCAACTCCCACACCCCCTGAAGTTGTAAAGTTCGTTTTCAAGACAGTGTCTTGTACATCTCAATGGGTTAGCCTGTATCCTAATTTCAGCATTTTGTTATTTCCCTTCCTCTCCCCAAATTAGAAAATCTGCAGGGCACTGGAATCAACTACAGTGAAAACAGGGGTTATATCATGGGGGAAGAACATACAAAAGAACAAAAAAAATCACCTAGTATATTATAAGTACATTAAAAACAACGCAAGAAAAATAAAACCTCATGTCCCTATTTTGGGGTTCATTTCACTTAGCATCGTCTTATTGGTCATATGGGCATAGCTTTTGGCCTTTTCTGCTTATCCTAGACATATACTAGTTGTTGCAAATAAGAAAAACCATGAGACCTATGTTTCTTTGGGCCTGCCTTACTTCACTTAATATAATTTTTTCCAAGTCTTTCCATTTCCTAACAAATGGGGCAATGTCATTCTTTCTGATGGAGGCATAGAATTCCATTGTGTATATATACCACATTTTCTTGATCCATTCATCTACCGAGGGGCATCTGGGTTGGTTCCATATATTATCTATGGTAAATAATGCTGCAATAAACATAGTTGTGCTGGTAGCTTTAGTGTGGTCTTGTGATCATTTGGGTAAATGCCCAAAAGTGGGACTGCTGGGTCCTAGGCTCTATGTGAAGTCTTTTGAGGAACCTCCATACTACTTTCCAAAGTGGTTGAACAAATTTACATTCCCACCAACAATGCAGTAGGGTTCCCTTCTGTCCACATCTCCTCCAGCATCTGTTGTGATTAGAGTTCTTGATTATAGCCATTCTAACTGGGGTGAGAGGAATTTCAATATTGTCTTGATTTTCATTTCTTTTATGGCTACAGAGGTTGAGCATTTTTTCATGTGTCTATTGGCCATTCTTATTTCCTCTTTGGAGGGGTCTCTCTTTAAGTCTTTAGCCCACTTATTAATCAGGCAGTTGTTTCTTTGAAGATTTGTTGTTGGGGGATTTAATTTTGGGGGTTCTAAGTATATTTTAGATATGAGACCTTTGTCTGTTGTATGGCTAGTGAAGGTCTTCTCCCAGTCTTTCTAGCTATGTCCTTTGCCGTGCAGGAGCTCTGCAGCTGCGTGCAATTCTTCGACTTGTTGCACAGGCATCACTTCTGCTGCCCACAGATGCCACTTCGTTAGAGCTGCCTCTGTTGCAGGCCTGTATCAGCAAAGGTCTTTCTAACGTCACACCAGACTCCACGTCTATCACATTGCAGTCACATGACAGTTACAGCCCAGCTCCCTTCAATTGCATCCCAAACCTTCCTTTATTCCGTCACAGACCCTCCTCCTGCTTTGTACAGCCAGGCTGTTCTGTTGCACATCTGCCCTCTCTGCAGGTTCTCTGACGTCTGAGCAACCACCTGGCACTGCTCCACTTCGCTTTCTTCTTCTCATTCTCTTTCTGCATTAGTGCCCGTGGTACTGCAATCAGCCATTTTAAGCTCCCATGTCTGTCCTATCTGAGTCTGGGTTGAAGGGCTGGTCTGGCACTCTGTGTGCAATGTTTACCTTCTAGCATGGTGACTTTGCTGTTGACGGCAGAACATGACCTGGTAAGAGAAGCTGAGGTGGAGGCCTTTGGAGCGCAGTCTCATATTGTTCTGGCCAGTCCCGGGCAACGGCTGTGTGCTGTGGGTGAGGTGCCAGGCCTGCAACTTTCTTTTACTGTTCTTGTCTTCTCTGCTGTCAGTGGACTTCCTGTGAGAGATCTTCTTACACTCTGTGTGAGCAAAGAAAGTCTCAGTCCTCCTGCAGGCCTGTGCTCCCAGCCATGACCTGCACACAAGTGTCTTCGCCTCCCATCATGGGAGAGGAAAGCCAGAGAACTGCCCTCTGGGCTGTGTGGTTCCAGTGGTGTAGCTCCCGGGGGCAGGGGTGGGGGCAGGCCCCGTCAAGGAGGGGGTGCCCCACCTTGACCAGGAGGGCAGGGCCCGGCTCCTGGGGAGAAACTCACACATGGGCATCTCAGAGTTCTCTTCAAAGCTAGCGCTTTCTACCCTCCTGTCCAATGAGCCTCAGCTGTGGGCTCTGGTGGCACGCTGCTCCTGTGGCTACCTGCCTACTCAGGACAGTGGCTGCTCCACGGCCCAAATCCCTATAGGGTCTCAAAGGGGCTCTGCCCTCAGCCCATTCAGCGTCGTTCTGTGAGAACGGGAGCCAGGCATTCAAACTCCTCACGATGGACCAAAACTGGAAGTCCTCCTTGCTTGTTATATGTACCTTTGCAGAGTCCTTAATTTTGCAACAAGTTTCTTGGTTTAAAATTCAGGAAATTACTTTAAGAGTTTGTTCAAACTGCTTATAAATTATTGCCCTGCCATAAGCACATTCAAGCCAGAAGAGTGATGCTGTGAGTCACAGGGACAAACGTGCCCCATTCCAAGAGCCCAGTGACACATCTGTGAAAGGATCAGCAGCCCCAGGCACCAGCCAGGCCGCTGTGAGCGTGTTGGAACCAACACAGATTCAGCCAGGCCGCTGTGAGCGTGTTGGAACCAACACAGATTCAGCCAGGCCGCTGTGAGCGTGTTGGAACCAACACAGAATCAGAAACAGGTGCTGAGCACACTTTGCCCACCAGCCCACTTCTGCGGCATAGACAACATGAAGTCCCCTGGTAAGATTTCCTGGAGTTTCGTGTGTATCTAAACTGGTAAGGTTTGCTGGAGCTCTATATGGATCTAAATTGCTGTTCTAAACAGATGATGGCCTACTCAGTTACTTCGACTCATTTCACTTAGCAGTAAAATATATATGTGCAGTTTCTTAAAAAGGAGAAAGTGTGCCATGTGCCAGTGGCTCATGCTTATAATCCTAGTTACTCCGGAGGCTGAGATCCGAGGATCACAGTTTGAAGCCAACCCGGGCAAGAAACTCTGTGAGACTCATGTCCAAAAAATTACCAAAAAGCCAGAAATGGAGCTGTGGCTCAAGTGGTACAGCACTAGCCTTGAGAAGAAAAAAACACAAAAAACAAAAAGCAAAAAACCTGAGGGACAGTGCCTAGGCCCTGAGTAGAAGGCCCTAGACCCTCACAAAAAAGGGAAGTTCTACAGATTCAGATCCCCCTTCTGATATTCAAATTTATTTTTAATTATATATCTTTAAGTAGTTGTACAAAGGAGTTACCATTCACCAAAGAAGTCTGTGTCTACAGTGCATCTCCATCACATCACCCTTCTCAGCCTTCGCACCAACTCCTCCATCCCTCACTTTTCTTAACTTGGTAGAAGAGGCATTAATTTTTTTTTACTTCTATGGAACCATAGAAGAGCGGCTCCAGAAATCTCATGAGGATCCAGCTAACGGTCTCACGTCTACGGAGCCGTGGGATCTAACAATGGTCTCACGTCTACGGAGCCGTGGAATCTAACAATGGTCTCACGTCTACGGAGCCGTGGAATCTAACAATGGTCTCACGTCTACGGAGCCGTGGATCCAGCTAACAGTGCCACAGAGGAGCACAGAGGAGCCACA
The DNA here is from genome assembly GCF_000151885.1 of Dipodomys ordii. NCBI lineage: Eukaryota > Metazoa > Chordata > Mammalia > Rodentia > Heteromyidae > Dipodomys > Dipodomys ordii. The sequence continues at coordinate 270,830 of NW_012267274.1, forward strand.
GAGGAGTGGCTCCAGTCATGTCACTCCAGCCACAATCCTCAGTGTAGATGCTGGGTGCTGCTACTGCATATCTGAAGAACCCTCAGCCAAGAGGGCAGGGGAGTCACAGTCCTGGCCAGGAACTTCTCTCCCTGTGACAGAATCTTTGCTCAAGCAAAGCAGAGGAGATGCCCCCAGCTTCCTGAGGGGCCATGAGCAAAAGGCCAGACTGGAGCCAGCTAACAATTAGTTACCTCTCACCGTTATTATAACTCTTAAGACACTTCAACATGATGTGATCTGGCCCTGCACTAACATGGAGTTCAGGACAGTTCACATATAGTAGGAGACAAGGTATCCAATGGTCAGCAACACACCCATGTCCCATAGACAGACAGGGCTCACAAGGAAGTCCCTCTCACCTGAAGAGCAAATGTCCCTGAGACGCAAGGTGACATGTGGAGTAGAGGCTGTGTCAGAAGGGGTGTCTGGGATGGTGGACAGGTTGTCTCTGACAAATGGCAAACATATCAGTGGCCATTACACAAGGGTTAGCGTTTTCCACCTGCACACTTTTGTCTACTTCTGTGTTTGACATACACAAGCCACTGGTTCTGCTTCAATTCTTCTTCACATTTTTCCATGGGAACACAGAAAACTACCCCCTTCTCCACTAGCCCCTACAGAAGAGCTGGTGTGTGGCGCAGGAGGGCGGGTGGGCTGGGACCAGAGCCCAAGTCCATGTTGGAGAAGCTAGCAACCAAGTCTTCACAGGCATCCCTGGCTAGTGACTGCTCCCAAAGGACATCAACCCTTGACACCCAAGCCCTCTCTGGAAGACAGGGTGACACCAAGGCAGACCCCAGAAGATGGTGTAGAGTCTTACCTTTAAAGTCAAACTGGTAGATGTTTTTTAGGGATTCGTGAAGAAAGTAAAAGCTTCCTAGTGCCTGTAAGAGCAAAGACAAAGATGGATCAGAGGTGATGCTAGAGTAACAACTTCATCCCCGAGGGAGGTCCAGGTGACCAAGCAGCTCCTTAAGCTGGAAACTGGCGGAGCCGCCGTGGTGTGGCTACCAAGACGTGGCTGGCCTCAGAGCCTGCCACCATCCCACACCAAGTGCAGGCCTGAGAAGGGACCCACCTCTCCGGAGCGCTGGACCTCAGCTCCAGCCCTGCCCGGGTCTGAGCGCGGCACAGCACTGCCCACAGCCTCCCCTCCTCTCTCTGTCCTGAACAGAGCTTCACCTGGACACAAGGGGTGGTGGCGGCGGTGGGGGCGGTGGGTGCGTGGATGCTATGGGGGCAGGGGGGGGCAGCGCAACGCTGATCTGAAACGTGGTGTAAGGCTTGGGCATCACATGTGCATTCACGTGGACACATGTTTACAGGCTCACGTGTATGTGCACTCACTGTCTTACAAACCGGGCGAGCTCCGTGAGGACCTGCGGGCCTCTGCAGCAGACTACAGAAGTTGCAAAAGTACATTTGCCGGAACCCTCTGGACTGGAGCCTGAAGGGATACTTTTGACCATCTGTGATTATATGCTCGTAAAACCACTTAGCAAACAAGACCTACCCCAGTGGACTCACCCAGGAGTGCAGAGGAGAAGCCAGTGAGTTGAACGTGGCTCTTACTCTCCTTATGTGTGTCGGAGCTGGTGCCTCCCGGGGGCTGGGTGCAGGACAGCCCAGCCCTGCCTGTGGCACGGTGCCCTGGCACAGCCCTTGGCTCATGACTGCTGTGCTGCTCACGGGTGAGCTGTCCCACATGAAGGTGATGGTACAGTGGGCAGGGTAAAGAGCCAACCAGGGCCCAGAGACTCTGAGATGCTGGTGGGGACCCAGCCCAAGGCATCACACCCCTGTCTGTCAGCCAACCCTCAGCAAGCCCCGAACATTCTCCACCTCAGCCACCTGCAGTTCATGGTCTTGAAGTGTAAGCCAAGCTCATGTCCCCAGAGGGACAGAGCTTCTGTGTGTGCATGCACGTGTGTGCACATATATGTGTATGTGGAGGGAAGAGGGAGCTGAGAGCACAGAAGACTTTGAGGAAAAAGCTTTATGGGCAACTTGATATCAGAGGATATTTTGGTTTCACAGTTGATGCTGAGGTCTGACAACAGTTCTGTCGTCTTGCAGGAGAGCAGTCAGGACGACCCCAGCGGGTTGGAATGGAGCATCACACACCATAGGTCGGTCAGGTGTAAAGTGTGTGGTTTCTTTTTACCCACTTTCATTGGAGTTCACTACACAAATCTGCCTGGGAAACACTGAGCCTCCTCAGCAACCACATCCTTCTCCCCTAGCCCCCAGATGCTCATACCTCCACATTCTTGCAACATACCCCTCCGTAGGGAACCAGAGGTGAGCAAAATCAGCATCTTAGTTTATTCCATTGTAAGTGGACATTTTAAAAAAGCCATCACAACAAACGGATGGGGAGCTGGGGGACAGTCACACTGTTGGGTCTAAACAATAAGAAGTGGCCAGGACTGGCTATCCCCACCCCACCAGTCAGAGCACTGCGCTTTCTCCTCTCCAGCATGATTATAGGGCTTTCTTTTTTGTCTCTATTTTTAAAAAATTTTATTGTAAAGGTAATGTACAGGAGTTCCAGTTATATAAGTGACTCCCTGGTTTATTGTAAGGTGATGTACAGGGGTTACAGTTATATAAGTGACTCCCTGGTTTATTGTAAAGGTGATGTACAGGGGTTACAGTTATATAACTGACTCACTGGTTTATTGTAAGGGGGATGTACAGGAGTTACAGTTATGTAAGTGACTCACTGGTTTTAAAGAACAAGGTAAGTCTGGCTGTTGGTTGACCCAGCACCTAGACACCAAAGTCACCTCAGACTTGAAACTGGTTGAATGCTTGCAATCTAACTTTGAGCCAGAAACTCAGATTTGCAACGTTTATTGTCAAAAGTAAACAGAAGAGGACATGATATTAATAATTTTCCCACATCCTGAGCTAACGTCACCAGCTAAGGATGGCCACAGCTAGCCAAGCCCACCTGGACTCCTGATAGACCCCTAACATCTTTGTCTTGTTTAACAAGACAAAGACTAATAAATCACTACATCAAACACCACTGACAATTATAGCAGAAGAAATCAGCCTTCCACTGTCTCAGAAAGAAAGCATGAATTTTCTAAAGGAGGCAGATGATCAGACAGACCTACACACGTCCTTCCATAGCTGAACCATCCAATCTCACACTTGAAATAATGTTTAGTGATGTAGGCAATGCTGAACTTAACTGCCTATGGAATTTAGAAGGAAGCTCACTTGAACAGTTACAGACAGAGGTGAAGTGCTAGCATGGTCCCCGCACAGTGCTCGGTCTGGCCTCACTGCCCTGCTCTCCCACAGATATGGCGACAGCATCCAGGAGGCCAGGGTACACTGGGCTTGCCAGGAACGCATTCCTTGCTGGCCCATCCTTTAAGGAAGCAACAACATAGTGCAATTCTTCTGGAATACTGCTTGATTTTAAATACATTTTTCTAGTCATCAGAATACAAAAACGGATTGCTAACACAGGAGCCCCGCCTCCCGCCTTGCACTGATTGGCTCCTCACACAGGAGCCCCGCCTCCCGCCTTGCACTGATTGACTCCTCATACAGGAGCCCCGCCTCCCGCCTTTCACTGATTGGCTCCTCACACAGGAGCCCCGCCTCCCGCCTTGCACTGATTGACTCCTCACACAGGAGCCCCGCCTCCCACCTTGCACTTGGGTGACCAGTCTTGGCTCGGGGTGTGTGTCACACTGCAGGTGCCCGGGCCAGATACCAGGCTGATCTCCACCCACTCCCAGCCCCTGCTGGCTACCCCAAGCCCAGTGGGGTGGGAGGGACTCTGCTCCTTTCTCTCTTCTCTGGGATTCCTGTGCCTTACACTCACTCCAAATCTCACTGCTCAGCCTACTCTCCCACCAAGCCACTTCTGAGCTGTCAAGCCTAGTGTCCAGTCTCCACCGAGAATCCCACAGGGAGTCCTCCCCTCCCGTCCCATCCTTCCAGCCCACCCTCCCTTGTGTCCTCAGTTCACCGTATCTATCACCATTGCTGGGAGAGTCCAGAGCTTCCTGGTGGCCCTTGCCTATCTCTGTCCCTAGTCCAGGCCCTGACCATGTCTGGGGTCACCAGGGACCTCTAAGGCACACATCCCCTGTGCCTATTCCTTGTGGTGAGTTCAGAAAGATGCTGGATTATGGGCGGAGGACCCTCGCCTGAAACCCACGTCTAACCCTACAAACCAAGCAGCTGGCAGGACACACACTGAGGAAACTTCAGTCATGGAAACAGGCTTGTGTGCTGACCCCAGGGACTTCCATTACCTTAGGGCCAGCTGCTAACAGCTCCTCCCCTCTAAGAACAAACTTCATGCCAGCAGAGAGAGGACGACATGATGCCACCCCCCCAACAAGAACACAAGTCCCTGCCTGAATGCAGACAGGCATTTCAGCCTCAAGCCTAATCAGAGGCATATTCTACCTTCCCTCGCAATATTGAGAAATGAGGCTGGCCTGGTTCGTTGACTAAAGAACATAGAACAGAGTCACAGAGACATGTCCATTGATGGTAGCTGCAAGGCCTCACAGCTGGTGCACACACAAAAGGGACTTCTATACACACATGCACTTGAAAGCCCATGGACACAACGCATACATCACAGACATGTGAACACACACACATGCGCAACACCTAAACACCACAGGCACAGGTACATGTACATGCACACCTATGTTCACAACACACACACCACATGTGCACATGTGTGACACACACACACAACAGACACAGGTATGCAGATTCAGGACACACATGCGGGCATCATAAACATGAATGTACACATATGACACATGCACAGATATACAAATATACATGTATTCACAACACATGTGCACCACACACATACAAATGCACACATGTGTGACCCATATAAATACTACAGACATATCCTTTGGAGAAGCTGGAGGTCCTGGGAGGTAAGCATAGGAATGCAGTAACTGTCCTCTAAAAACCCAGATGCTAACAGAAAACACACCAGCCAGACTTGAAATACTTCTAACCTGGAAGACTACACAGCAAGGGAAATGAACAAACCATTTGTGCCTACAAACATGAACAGTTTTCACACACAAACACACACACACACAAATCAACCAACCAAATAAAAAAGCTCCTAAAACTTCATACACCATGCCAAAAATAAGACAAAACAAAAGAAGCTCAAGCACATGACCAGAAGCACCGTGAGGCCCATACTTCAAAAGGAATCACACGATGAGCATAGCATTAAAACAGCTGGGAGTGGGGCAGGGCCGGCACGGAGCAAGACGTAGGTGCTCAGTCGAGAGAGATCCTAGGGTGCATGGGGACCTGGGAGGAGTTCACCACATTACATTACAGGTAAGAAAGGGAAGGCAGCCGGGAGCCAGTGGCTCACACCTGTCATCCTAGCTACTCAGGAGACTGAGATCTGAGGATTGCGGTTCAAAGCCAGCCTGGACAGGAAAGTCTGGGAGACTCATCTCCAATACACAACTCAGAAAAATGCAAGTGGCACTGTTGTTCAGGTGGTAGAGCGCTAGCCTTGAGCTGAAGAGCTGAGGGACAGCGCCCAGGCCCAGAGTTCAAGCCCCACGACCGGCCAAAAAAAGAAGGGGAAGGCAGAAGGGAATGAGTGTAAGGAGCAGCACCAGCCACAGGGACAGTGAGTGTGGCAGGGCCGAAGGGAGAAGGAGACGCCAGCTCAGCACCTGCATCCATCAGGGGGCAGAGCCCCACCCACACCCACGTCAGACAGGCGGGAGCCTGGGAGCCTGGGAGCCTGCTCTGCTCCGTACAGTGCCACGGCCCTGCCCGCCTAGAGCAGCCACCATCACAAATGGTGCTGGCAGAGAAAGCAGCACCGGGCCTCAACTTCCTCAGTTACCATGTCTCCCTCACCTTCTAGAATTTACCCTTCCCACTCTATTATAGTTCAGCTTATATCTGATGCTGCATAATTCTCCACTACATAAAAACACGGCAATCTGTCTATTTCTCCAGAAGTCTTTCTAACTTTTTGACAATTACCTTCGATGCTGCAATAAACATCTTTGCACGGGATTTCTGATTAGTGCATGTTTTAAGTGAGGATGCATTCATACAAAATGTACACAAAGAATACCTTCAACACCTGGTCACCATGAAAGCCATGCCACCACCTACCCTGTAGGGCAGCACTCCCCTTCACTTCCTTGTATACTCATTACGCTACTTCAGGTGAGCAGTCCCTTTATTTTTCAGCGCCTTGCTCCCTCCTTTTGGGTGCCAGGAATGGAACCCAGAATTCATGCTTGCTAGGAAACTGACCACCTCTGAGTTTTACCCCTGGCGCCTGTCTCTCTCTCCTTTTCCCCCCCACCCACCGCACCCACCCAGAGGAGGCCCAGGAGACAGGACCAGGACGCCAGAAGCCGAGGAAGCAGGGATGGCTGGCCTGGGGCACATTTAACAGTCAAATGCTCCAAGGGCTTTTCCCAGAGCGGCTGAGGGAGGGGGTAAGTACAGGGGAGCAGTGGCGGCAGAATGAGGAATCAGTCCCACACACCCCGAGCTGGGAAGCCTGCACACAGGCACCTGGAGTCTGGAGTTTGGGGAATGTTTGGGCAAGAATGGAGAAGGCTGACATGTGAAACTGCAAGAATGCTGGGGGGGGAGGGGGAGGGCTGAGCTGGGGGGGGGGCTGAGGGCTAGGACACTGCTGGACGGGAGGTGGCGCAATCAGGAGAATGCTGGGGGGGGCTGAGGGCTGAGCTCTAGGACACTGCTGGACAAGAGGTGGCGCAATCAGGAGAATGCTGGGGGGGGCTGAGCTCTAGGACACTGCTGGACGGGAGGTGGCGCAATCAGGAGAATGCTGGGGGGGGCTGAGCTCTAGGACACTGCTGGACGGGAGGTGGCGCAATCAGGAGAATGCTGGGGGGGGCTGAGGGCTGAGCTCTAGGACACTGCTGGACGAGAGGTGGCGCAATCAGGAGCACTTCCTCAAAACCCAGGGAGCTGGCTGGAGCCGACTTAAGCGACAGGTGATCGTGGCTCACTTCTGACTTCAAGTTGACCCAAGTAGCAAACTGCAGCAAACTGAGATTTGAAAGTGCTATGCCATAGCATGTGGCTGTAAAGCCACACCTGAAATGTGCGGGTTGGGAGGATCATTGAGGCCAGCCTGGGCCAAAAGCCAGTGAGACCCCAACCAGTAACCCTGGCATGAGCTCATGCCAGAGCCCAACTACACAGCAAGTACAGGTGGGAGGATCTCAGTCCAGGACAAAAAACAAAACAACCACAAAAGGGTTAAACCAGCCTTGCATTCTTGGCATAAGCCTATCGTGATCATAATCCATTTTTATACACTGTGGGATTTTTACTTGCTAATACCGTTGCCTAGGTTTCTGAACTGCTTCCATGTCTGTTTCTGCTCTTACCACCTGGACAGAATTGTTCTAAGACAACTCTTCAGTGATGTTCAAGTTACAAATCATTTCCTATGAGCTTGACTTTTTGGCTCCCTGCAGGGACTTTTACTTCTGGGCTTCAGGACATCACGCTTCCTCTCTAGAATCTCCACTTCTTCCCTTCCAAGTAACAATGACATGCTGGGCCTGCACAGGGTGCCCTTTGAAGTCTTTCCCCACTGTCTCCTCCCCCGTGGTATAGCCAGCCTACCCAATGCTCAGGACACTGCTGGTCCCCTGAAGGCGGCTCACTGGGCCTGGCAGTGCTCAGGACTCTCTGCTGGTCCCCTGAAGGCGGCTCACAGGTCCTGGCAGGGCTCAGGACACTCCGCTGGTCCCCTGAAGGCGGCTCACTGGGCCTGGCAGGGCTCAGGACACTCCGCTGGTCCCCTGAAGGCAGCTCACAGGTCCTGGCAGCTGCACATTGCTCTTTTGGGTCTCACAGAAATCCAGTCTTACCCAGCTCAGAACCATCCTATCCCTCTCTTGCTCCCGAGGAAGCTGCATCTCTTCAGACTTCCCCAGCACCTTCTCACTGCCATGCCCCTCCCTCAACATCTATTCTATCCACAGGTTCTGTGGTTCCTGGATTCTAGGGCTCATGGGTTCTGACTCATGAGTTTTATGGCTGGCTCTCAGCTCCATTTACAGCCTCCATTCTCTCCACTGCCAGTATCACCCATTGCCCAAATGACTCTGCTTCCTCTGCTCTCACTTCTTGTCTCTCCTCCACTGACAGGCTCTTGCCACGGCTCTCAAACCTGACCCTTGAGCTTGTACAAGTGCCCCACCCCTCCAGCTCAGAGAGCCCCAGGCACATTGGCCACCTGGGCACCCAAGATCCCAAGACTCCATGGGAATGCTGCCTCCTCTAAGCAGCTGCCTCTGACGGCTCCTGCAGAGGTTTCACAAGCCCGCCACAACAGGCCCCTGCCTTGGATTTCCTGTCCGTCCATCTCCTTACGGGGGAGGAAGCTTCTCCAGGGCAGGGCTTGCTGAGTCCCAGCTCAGCTCACACAGGGATTTGGTGACCCTGGTCAAAAAGAAGAGATGCACAGCATGCTGGACAAGAGTTCTGGGCCCAGTGTGCAGGAAACTATTTGTGAGGCTTTGGGACGCAACTTCAAAGAACAGCCTCAGGGAGAGATTATGATCACAAAAATGCTACTTTTCTGACCATATCACAAAGGCAAGCCCTGGCTTTAAATCAATCTAACAGATTGAATAATAAATCAAAGCAAAGGTACCATCACATTCATTAGATTATACACAATAATAAATGAAACAAAGCTTTTCTTTAAATCAATGTAGAGCTTTATTGATCTTCCTCTGTATAATAAACTCATGGACAACCAACCTAATTGGATGACAGGGCATTATTACCCATTTCCCCAGCATCACCTGGGTGGCATGCAGGGAAGGCTTCAGCCACATGTCTCTGTCACCAAGAAGCTCCATGGCCAGCATGGGATGCCTTTACAAAGTGCTGCCTTTCCCATTTCAGTTCCTGGGGCAAGACCGGAGTTGGCACATGCGGCCCGCTGCCTGACCTCAGCGCCCAGCCCCTCTCCAGGCTGGCTGCAGGCCCGAGCAAGCTCACGTAATCTCATTCCATCTCCCATCCAAGAGCCGACATTACAAGTTAATTAAATTGGTTGTCCACTGTATTCATCCACTTACAAAGTTAATGATATTCTGTCCCTGAATTAAAGAGCATTTTATAAAGCGGGCACATGGGAGCTGGCGTGTTGTACATGGGGTGCTGAACCCTGTCACAGCTCCTGGTTGTTGCGTCCCCAATTAGGCAGCCCAGAAGGGCAGGGTCCTGTCTGCCACAGCAAAGCAAGAGGCACCCCGACACTGAGGGTAAACACCACGCACAGCAGCTACTTCATATCTCATGTTGGACCACGATAAAGTTCCACCAGATTGGCGGGCCTGTGAACATTTCCTATTACTTAGTACAGAGCAGCCAAAATATAATGAGACAGCTGAAGATAGGCTTTGGAAAGAGGCATGTGATGTGGGGTGCTGATATGAGGAGTGGGGGATAATCCCGGGCTCCCAAAGGCCGCTGGGCCTACCCAGGGGAGCCACAGTGCCAGTGTGACAGACACCCACCCTTCTCAGAGATCGCTGCACCTTCTCTGAGCCACATGCTGCCCCAGGGCCTGAGATGCACCTGTGACCAATAGCCAGGCACTGGAATGGCAGAAGACAATGCAGGCGCAGGGGCATCAAGATGGCCCTGGGGTTTTGCCTGCACAGCTGCCGCGCCTGCCAACCTCCCCTGGGATGAGGAAGGCACCGAGGCCTCCAGCCCAGACAGGCTGAGGCGCCTTAACACCCAGGGAGGTAGCAGGGAGACTCCAGGCCTCTGGGCTCACAAACCGGGAGTGCTCAGAGGCCTGGAATGCTGACCTTTCCACAAGGATCTAGAGCCAGAGGACAGGACAGGCAAGGACTGAACCTAGCTCCACCATTAGAGAGGCGCAGGGTAGGCAAGGCCACTGTCATGCACACAGGAGTGGTGGAGAAAAGAAGGAGTGGTGGAGGAAAGAGATGGTTGGGGGGACCAGAGGGAGTCAGAGGGAAAGAAGAGGGGGTGGGGGTCCAGGGAACAAGAGGTGGGTGTGGGGACCAGGGGAGTTAGGGGTGGCTGGGAAGAAGAGGAATCAAGGGCAGGTGGTAACCTGGACCTGAGGGGCGACCACGGCGGCATAGTGCTGCTTACCAGGTTCACACGGATACAGATTAAAGAGTAAGCATGGTTCCGAGCAGCCGCTCCTCACGCAATGTAAAGAAAGACGTTCTGACTGCGTGTTCCATCACCAGCTCCATGCTCACCACAGAGAAGAGCAGCCTCAGACCCAGCCCCAGGGGCCACACAGCCTGCCACCGGAGGCAGGCAGTGGCTGCATAACCTATGGCAAGAACAGTGCTAAGAGGAGGCGGGAGGCACGGTGGGCAGAGCTGGGAGGTGCCGACTCCTCAGTGCTGAAAGCACCGAGGAAGCGCTGGGGGAGCAGGGGTCTGGCACCCACCCCGCACTACGGCTCAGCCCACAGGTGCCTCCTGCAGCTGCAGTCACCCGAAGGGGGTCCTTCCTGGTCAACTCCCCTGGTTTCATCTACTGAAATTCCTTTTTTCCCCATCTACCTTCTGAGTCGATGGTAAAGCAAAGCTAGGAAGAATTTACCTGACTGCAGAGGGAGGGCAAAGGGCAGGACAGGGCAGTCTTCTAAAGCTGTACAAGATGGCCACAACACAGAGGGACAGGAGCCGAGCGCCCCTGCCCACCCACGGGAGGTGGTGCTGGCAGGACGGGCCCCCGCAGGGCCTCCACAGCCCGGCTTGCATTTTCATCCCCAAGGGAGATGCAGGATCAACCTGGATGCTATTTGGGTAAACACACATTTTGCAAATTGAAAATTTCAATAATGAACAAGAAACATATTAAACTCAAAATAATATCTAGTTCTAGTTGTTTAATTTATTAAGTCCTAGTTTTCCATATCAAACTGATGACAAAAGTAAATCAATACACTTTTATGCCAATTACATTATGTGAAGAGTTTGCATCATCATTGAAACAGCTCTAGCTTATCTTTTGTCTTCTAAAAATCATTATTTTTCAATTACACTTCCATCCTTACAAATGTCTGGAGAAGTTATGCGTATTACAGATGTAGAATAATTAAGGCACAACGCACTTTAAGAGGAGGCCAACACAGAACACAAGCTGTTTACAGAAAACCTCTGTCCTTAGAAAGGCTCAGGGCATATAAAACACAACAAAAGGACTCTAATTGATTCGTGAGTTCCAATGAAGCACTGCAGAGATGGCAAAGCCCCACAGGCTGCAGCCCTTGTCCTAGAGCTGACACCAGCAGGGGGCCCAACACGCCCACACCACACCCTTGCCCCTGCCTGATCTCTTCTTGGGCTTCCTTTAAGACTTTATAAAGATTTTTGTTGTTGTTGTTGTTGGTTGTCGGCCTGAACTCTGCGCCTGGGCCCTGTCCCTCAGCTCTTCAGCTCAAGGCGAGTGCTCTAACACTTGAGCTACAGCGCCACTGCCGGCTCTTTCTGCTTATGTGGTGCTGAGGAATTGAACCCAGGGCCTCATGCATGCAAGGCATGCTCTACCGCTGAGCCACCTTCCCAGTCCTAGGGATTTTTTTAATACACAGGGATTTGTTTATTTAACCCCATATTTGCTATTGTTATTGCTTTATTTTTTTCTAACCAAAGATCATTTCCTACCTGCCTAAGGAATATCCAGTATCTTTTCTGTGGGTCTGCTGATAAAAAATTCTTTTGGCTGCATTGTAATGAAAATGCCAATATCCCATTCATTGCTTTGCTTCTTGAAACATCATCTTACTATGTGGCTTATGCTGACCTCAAACTAGCTATGAAATTCAGGCTAGCCTCAAACTCACAATCCTTCTGCCTCAGCCTCCCATGTGCCGGATTACAGGTGTGAATGAGCATACCAGCCTCTCTAGTGCTGGGATTACAGGGATGGACCACCACTCCCAGCTTCACCTTCATTCTTAAAATGTGTTTTTGCTGGATACAGAATTCCACATCGATGGCCCCTCTGGGACCCTGAGGGTCAGCAAGCATTTACAGATTTTACTGAAATGTGATCTGTCTAATTGCTTCCCCTTGTCTCTATCTTGACAGCTGCTTTCTGGGGGGAAGGAGGGTGTTGGTCCTGGTGCTTGAATTCCCCTCCTAGGCACAGTTCTCTGAGCTTTTGTGTTCAAGGCTAGTGCTCTACCACTTGAGCTACAGTTCCACTTCTGGCTTTTGGTGGTTAATTGGAGATAAGCATTTCATTGAACTTTTCTGTCCAGGCTGGATTCAAATGTTAATCCTCAGATCTCAGCCTTCTGAGTAGCGAGGATTGCAGGCATGAGCCACCAGCACCCGGCTGGTTTTCTTCATTTTTATGGCAATCTGTCTGGACACAGAGTTTCTTTTCTAGTCTTATTATGTATTCTCTGGGATTCCTAGCTCTGAGTATTGAGATTTTTCACAGTTTGAAAGTCTGCCATTTATAATTTCTTCAGGAATGACTCCCGTCCTCTCCTGCTTCTTTTTCAGGCTGCCATGTGTCACCTGCGGCTCACTCCCCACCCGTTCCTCATTGCAGGCTCCAGATAGTATTTGCTTTGGGCCTATCTGTGGTCAGAGTTTTCAGTCAATACAAAACATCAACAAACCCCTTAAACACTGGAGCTATCACCATGCAGCATTACCTCTGGTGACATTCAGGAGGCAGCAGGGGCAGAGCCCGGTGAAATCAAACAAGCACCATCGAACAGAACAGGGCTCTGGTCGCCCCAGGAGGGGGAGGGGGGCAGGGGGCTGCTGTGGGTCCCAGCCTCCATGGAGCCCCGCCCTGAAGCTCACCTCCCACCCACACTGAGCCCTGGCTGGAGCCACCAATGCCAGAGGGCATCCCAGCAGATAACAGACCACAGCTGTCCTGTTCCGAGGGCCCAGCGTGCCAGTGCAGATCTGGAGCCCGGAGGCTGGGCTGAGATCCCCACACTCCTGGGGCTCCCTGTGGAGCCGGGAGGCTGGGCCTTGTTTGTCTGAGATCCCCACACTCCTGGGGCCCCCTGTGGAGCCCGGAGGCTGGGCCTTGTGTGTCTGAGATCCCCACACTCCTGGGGCTCCCTGTGGAGCCCGGAGGCTGGGCCTTGTGTGTCTGAGATCCCCACACTCCTGGGGCTCCCTGTTCAGTTCCCTCTGCGGCACAGGGCAGCATCCGTGCTTCAGGCCCTGCACTACCATGTACAAGGCATGGTACCATGTGACAACCAGGCCTGTAGCTCTGCCAAGGACAAGGAGAGCCTCGCTTCCCGAGCCCTTGCCCCTCAGAACAACAGAAAGGGGCCTCAGGAGCCAGAGCACCAGGGCATGCAGTGAGGAGGTCACCTGCCCAGCAGGGTGTCCCTTCCACAGAAGACCCCTCCCAAGTTCCCCACTGGGGGCTGGGCACCTCCTCCAGGGCCCAGCGGACCCCCGGCCAGAGCCCGCACTGTCCACTGAGACCCGCGCCCGCAGGGCAGACATTGGCGGTGGGGCACCTCAGGGCCCCTGGGGCTCTGCCACAGCCAGGAGACTTTCTCCTCTTCCTGCTTCCTGAGGCGCATCACGAAGAGCCCTTACGGGAAAGACATCCACAGACAGCCACCGCCACTAATGGCCTTGTTATAAATTAGACCTTGCTGACAAAGACCGAAGAAAAGTGACACCCATCAAGTGACTCCATGGCAGGCACTCAGCACTTGGTACTGTCATCCTGACCTCGTGAGGACCTGTCATTCTCCTTGAAAGAGGGACAGCCAGTGTCTGCAGAGGGGCAGGATGGGGGGAAGGGGCATCTACAGGTGCTGGCTGTCAGGGGAGGGGTGAGGCTGGACACGGACGCTTGCCATGGGGGGGTATGGGGTGAGCGGTAAAGGTGGTCATTTGCTGTCGGGGGAGAGGGGGTGGGCACGGTGCTTGTTGTAAGGAGGTGAGGGGGTGAAGGTGGGCACTGGCTGCTGCTGGGGACGGGGAGGCACGGGTGCTGGCTGTTGGGTAAGGTAGGTGGGGGCCAGGAGAGGGAGGAGTTGTTTGCTGATGGGGCCTCTGACATGGGAAGGGGGATAGCCCAGGGCTTCCCGTAAGGCCGTGGGAATGCTGACCCGAGCGGGGGGCAGGAAGGGACACCCAGCTGCACGTGGCCTCAGCGATGAGGCTGCGCTGTCTTTGCTTACCACTCAGGATCTCACAAGGCAGGGGGTGTCAGGGGACAGGCTGGAAGGACAGGAGCGCCAGGGCACAGGTGCTGGGAGGGCGGGGCATGGGGGGCAGAAGACCGCATGGAGAGAGTCGAGTGTTTGGCTTCCGTGGGGGGGTTTGGAAAGAGGGTTGTGAGGTGAGGAGAAAGCAGGGCTCCGCAAGGGAGGGTTAAGAAAGTCTAGAAGACCAGCAGAGCCGGGGCCTGCGGGCTGGCAAGGCCAGGGCGCCCGGCAGCTGGCACAGACAGGACATGGGGGAGGGGCAGGGGCTAGGTGGGAAGAGCGGGCACGTGCACAGAGCCAGAGCGCGACCCAAGAGACACGCGGAGCCAGTGCGAACCAGGTCCTGCCGGGCGAAGAGCCGAGACACACAGAGGTACCTCTGGTAAAGATAGCCGGCCTTCCACCGAACTACTAACATGTCAGTATGTAAACACAAGAGAGAAAAACCAGCAATTGAGGAGAGAGTGTGGCAGAATGGGTCTTGTAGAAATTGTGGTCCAATTTCAAGTACTGAAATCCACCCGGTGCACGCAGTCCCACACAAGTTACATGTTGCCACCTCCCTGCCCAGAGGCAGCTACTTGGCGGACACCAGGAGAGAGTTACAGGTGGGTGCACGGCCACAAAACTTTACCAATCTGTGTCATGTTGATGATGTATGAAAAGGATTTGTGAATGTATGAGACACCAGCCACAGCTCTTCTGAAGGAGAAAAAAAAGCAAGAAAAAGGCTGAGTGCACTGAAGCAGAACTGTCAGACCCAGGAGCTTGTGCTCAGGGTCCCCGGAGGCTGGCTGCTCCCTGCCACCGCATGTCAGGTGGAAAGCCCAAAGTGCATGCGACTCTGCAGCCTACCAGAGCAAGGGGGCCACTGTAAGTAAGCTCCTAAGTCCTACAGAAAAGAAAAGGAATGTCAAAGCAATCCTAAGCCCCTGCCCCCCACATCCACACCTGCTCGAAGAGCGCCAGCATTCTCTCCTTCCACAGCTGTGCTCTCATTCGATTTCTAGCCCATTGTTTAAAAGAGAGAGCTGTGATGGATGGACAGTGACCAATAATTTCATCACCCTCCACGGAGCACAAAATCAATCACCTAAGTTTTTATGACGTAATCCTGAAAAGTGGACCTGTTTGAAGTTAAAAGATGTGATCGGTTCTGATTTTGGCCAAAAGTAGTCTAGAAGAGCCTGTGGGGCAGAAATGCCTGCTTCACCTACGCTTTCCTCTTAGACAGCTCCCATGATGACCACGGGAAACAAAAGAGCTCAAATGAGGCAAAGGACGGCCATCTGCGGGCCACGTGCAGACAGTGCACTAGGAGACACTGCAAGCCGGGACATCCCCTGGAATTTGACAGCAATGCAGGGGGCGAGCTGAATGACTATCAGCGTGCATATGCGCGCACACACGTGCACCCACACGCACATGCGCACATGGGCACACCCTCACTCTCACACCGAGCCTTGACTGCAAGGGCCTAACACTTGAAAACACTTGAAAAACTGAGTCACTCAGCTTGATGGTAACTGGAAATAAGAAAAAATAACAAATACTTATAAAAGTTATAAAAATTCCCTCTCCAACTCCTGCCTAACGTACTTAGCAAAAAGGTCAAAGCTGCGGAATTTGCTGGATAAATAAATGCTGAAGAGGTGGATGAATCACTGGAGAGCTGGCGCATGGCAGCGAATGAACAACCTGCAAATGCGTCCCAAACCCCATTACTTCCCCTTTTCCAGGAGCCCAAGATTCATGTCCTCGCATGCCGCCAGTTCATTACCGAGAACTATCATCCCTCTCCGGCGCGCCGGGCAGCGCGCTCAGCCCCTTGAGGACCCTTTAATGTTTAATTCCCCATCACCCGCTCCACTGAACAGCTTAATCTCTGCTTGTATGATCAATACTATATCAGTGTAAATTAAAATGACAATTTTAAAGTAATTAAGCCTGTTAATGCTCGATTCAAATGTCATTATTTGCACAGGGGATCTAGGAGAAATCACATCGTGTCTGGGGTGACAGGAAGCCGTCTGAGCCTCCCTGCCCTGCCACACGGTGCCACGGGGGGGGGGGGGGGGCGTGGCTTTCGCAAACCGGATTAAGTTCTGCCTCGTCCTGCCAGGGTGCCTATCCAATTTCTAAAGAGGATAACGCAATTTGATGAATTTAATTCCAGTTACAAACTCAATTATCGTGGTAATAGATGAAAACTAGGAGGAGACTCTAACAAGGCCCACATCTCACAAACACACTTACATCCACAACAGGGCAGCCGTAATGGCTTGATTTGATTTGCCCTCTCTCTTTTGAAAATCCTTTAAATATTATGATGGCTGGAAGGACAGCCAACATTTATTAGATAGCCTAGCTCTAACCTGAAAGGGGCTGTGGCTGAGCCGGGTCACCGTGGGCGGGCTTGCTGTCCAGAGCACCAACAGCAGCATTATTAGACAAGCTCAACAAGCTCATTACATTACTGTACACGCAAAGAGATCCACGAAGCGCACCAGCATGGGTAGAGCTGTCTTGTCCAGGGCTGGCTGTTCTGGACCCAAATCACAAGATAGCAGCCAGACATGTTTTCCTGGGCAGTACAGGATTAATAAAGAGAAAATTAAGGAGAAAGTCATCTTCAGTCTGTTCTGACTCTCAGGAACTAAAGCACAGAGTAGGTGGGGCCCCAGCTCTGCGGGGTGGTGTGGGGTTCACACCCCTAGCATTCCAGGGGGGTTACCCCAGCTCTTCAGGGAGTGGGGGACAGGTTCACCTCGCAGCACTTCCATGAGCATCCCGGTTTCCCCAAGGACAGCTACCACTGCAGGACCTCATCCATTAGATCAGCAATAAAAATTGACAACCAAACATTAATTTCAAGTCGAAGAGCAAAGTGTAACAATCTCGTCTGAAAGACGTTGGAGCGGGCATTCTCAGACAATCCCAGGCAGGGCCAAGTCCCCGCCACCTCCTCTGTGGTCAGCCCTCTCCCAGCCATTACACTGCAGTGATCCGGGTCTACACTGAGATCGAGGCTTCCAACTCCATAGCAAAGGGGGCACACAGTTGGCATTTCTTGCAGATCTGAAAGGACCTGTCCTCACACTTCACCCTGTAAGAATGGTTCCCTGGTCCCTCAGGCCACCTCTGGCCAGCCAGCAGAAATCTGAGTTAAGCCAAGTAAGATGGCATAATGCATTCAAATAAATCTCTCGGTCTGCTATTGCAGGTGTCAGTGACCCTGAGAGTCATTATTTTCAAAGGGTAAGATGAGGGACATAAGAATACAGCAAAAGTAATACCAACATGGGAGAAAAACATTAGGAAAAGGAAGGCCTATGTTATTTCATTGTAGGGCAAATATCCTAAGGGAGTTGTGTTAGTTTTCCTTTTTTTTTCTTGCTAGTCACGGGACTTGAACTCTGGACCTGGGTGCTGTCCCTCAGCTCTTCAGCTCTAGGTGAACACACTACCACTTGAGCCACGGCACCATTTCTGGTTTTCTGGTGGTTTATTGGAGATAAGAGTCTCACGGACTTTCCTGCCCAGTGCGCCAGACGCCCAGCCTAGGGTTCCTTTTAGCCAGTGAAAACATTACGCAGTGAGGAAAACCCCTCCACATCTCACGACCCTTTACCTTTAAAAATGAAAAGGCAGGCAGGCCTCAGAAGCCAATGGACACAAAACTGATGGAGGATATGAAGTGGGCTCCCAAGAGCACGAGGCGGAGGCCCTGTGTTCCAGGAGCGGAGCAAGCGGGTGACAGACAGGCCCTGGGGCACTCCGGGGGAAGATGGCTGCCCTGGGCATGTGTGTTCTGTGACAGCAAAACATCTGCGGAGGCCAGGTGTAAGCACAGAAGACGGTGGGCGGGGGCCGTGACTCACACGGGCTTGGTGGCTGGGGTCCCGGGCCTGCCACCTGCTTGTGACAGTTCATGACAGAGGAACTGCCCCTGACCACACAGCTTCTCCACTCTTGACTCAGAGAGGACCCTTGGGTAGCACTGGCTGGAGATCAGAGGGACATGCCCCTTCATGCAAGCACAGTTCTGTCAGGTTTCCTTTCCTCTGCTTTTCCTCCCTCCTTCCCTTCCTCCCTCTCCCTTCCCCTTCCCCTTCCCCCTTCTCCTCCCCCTCCCCCTTCCCTTTCCCCTTCCCCCT
>NW_012267274.1:290206-293949 GCF_000151885.1 Dipodomys ordii
GGAGGCCACGTGAGAACTCACCACCACCACCACCAAGCGGAGGCCACGTGAGAACTCACCACCACCACCACCAAGCGGAGGCCACGTGAGAACTCACCACCACCACCGCTGCCGCTGCCACACCCACACAGACGGGGAAGGACTACTCAGGCAGGAGCAGCACACTGGAGGTTGCTCAGCAAAACCACCCCTGGGCTAAGTGGCAGCAGCACCATGATTAGTGGGGCGTAATTCTGCAGATACCGTCAGGGAGCACCAGCGGTGGTCCCCACCACTACCATGAACAGGTGGTCACCTCCTCAGGAAGGACTGCAGATAGATACAGATGAACGCAAGGTGTCCCCACAGGTGTCAGGTCAGAGGGCAAGGCTCTCTTCTCAGCACGCCCACACCTCCATGCTGGGCACAGGGCTGCATATAGGGAGGTGGAGACATGGGTGGGCCCCAGATGCCCGCACACAAGCGGGCCATGTGACCCCGCAGAGGGACGGTGGGGGGGTCACAGACTCCGAATCCCCTCAAGCATCCTGAAGAGATGACAGGGCAGCAGACACCGGAACGGCCCCGCAGGAGGCCAGGGACACCACCCTCCAGGGACTTCCTGGCGTCAGCCTGCCCTGAGAACGGAGCAGGAAGGCGAGGCGCTGGGCACGGCCAGGCACGCGCCATGGGCCGTGGGAGCATGGCCGCTGGGCGAGGTCTCTGGGCCTCGGTGGGAAGCACGGTGGCCCTGCAGGGAGGCCGTGTAGGCTCAGGTGGAGCCAGCGCTTACCAGACTTCCTGGGGAAAATACTTCCAGGCAAGCAAGGCAGCTCATGGGGACTCTAGAAGTGAAATGTCACTTGAGGCCAAATGAATAGAATGAGCAGCTACACGGTAAGCAGCCAGGACGATTTTTTTTTTATGTTCGCTGCTTCAGTGATTTTCTGTCAAAAAATGCTAACAAGCATGAAAGTCCTTAAGAGCTTTACAATCTTTCAGTTTGTTCACCAATACATTTCCTACAGTGTATTTGTTTCCCAGGCCGGTGTGACATGGCCCTCCATCACGCCTGTCGGCAGCCTGATGGATCAGCCGCCACCGCGCGCACCCGCCACAGCCTCCACCGAAGAGCCCAGAACGGATTTCCCACTGGGGAGCAGGGGACGGGCAGAGAGACGGCTGCGAGAGGTCTGGTCAAGGGCACGCCCAGGCTTGGCTAGAGCAGCAGAGGTGGGAAGTCTTAGCTGGGCCATCTCATGTCACACTATCCTGGACCAGGGCCTAGGCACAGAGGCCTGTGCTGTGCTAAGTGGCGTGACAGCGGAAAGGAGACCAGGACAGATCAGTGGTCCAGATTGAAAGCCCGGCCCGCGCAGGGCTGCAGACAGACACCTCGTGACTGCTCATGCTCAGGTAGCCTGCAGATTCGGGGTGTCCTGAGTGGGGGGCATGCTGGGGACAGGCAGGTAACAACCGTGACGTGGATGAAGCCATGTGACTGCTGCTTGCTCACTGGCCTTCTCAGAACAGACCCCCTGGTGCCAGGCCCAGGGCTGGGAGCAGGGGACCCCAGCTGCTCCCAGTGTCACGTGGGGCCACTCTACCCTGGAGCTCGGCCCAGGACAAAGTCTTACCACCAGGGGTAGAAATCACAGGGTGGGATTCAACGTCACACTAAGTGTGCAGCAGGGATGGCTCTGGGTGGCAGGGTGCCACACTGCTGGCATGAGAGGTGTGCTCAGACACAGGCCCACAGTGTGAGCAGGGTCATCATGTACAGGACGTGCGCACACCTCCCGGATCCAAGCTCACACATGAGCACTGCACCCACAGGGTGGGATCAACGAGGAAGATGCTGCGGGAGGGCAGCTGTGGCCGCAGACCCCTCATGGCCTGCTCGCAACCCAGACCAGCAGTTAGCCTGAAAGCAGCACCTGCCTGGCTGGCATCCGGAGAAAACGCGGTCTCACGTCCACAAAACTACTCTCGCTGAGTGGGAAAGATGTCACCTTCAAAAGCAGGAGGGCCTTGCTGACCTCGGGAGGCCGCTGCTCTAGCTGCACATCCAGAACTGAAAATGACGCACTCTGCATCCCTTCACGTGGACCTTTGGACTTCCAGTCACAGGACACACAGAAGAGCCCGTCTACCCATCACAGAGTCTGCTCAGAACACAGATGCTCCCTTTCCAACTCAGTCACTCACAGCTGACCACTTTTACATCACTGTGCACAACAAGGTTTCTTTGACAGCCGGTTTCACCTGTACAGAAGTGCTCCAATGCCAAGCACAGAACCAGAAGGGTTCTGATACACCCATGCTGCTATGAAACCACCCCCTGTGGTTGAGACACAGGCATTCACCACTCCCAGAAAGCTCCTGTGTCCTCTCTTCATAACCCCTTAGCCTCCATCCTGGCCTGCCCCAGGAAACCATTATTTGCTGTCTGTCATTACAGATCAGTCTACATTTTAAAGCCTTTCACATACATGAAGACATGCAACATGCTCTTTTTAAACATTGTTTTGCCTTGTTTTCTTTGGGGTTTGGTTTGGTTGAGATGGTTTCACTAAGTAGCTCAGACTGGCCTTGATCACAATCGTCCTACCTCTCTCTCCCATGTGCTGGAACTACAGGCATGCGTCACCATGCCTGGCTTGCTCTGCGTGGGTCTGGCTTCTTTCTCTAGGAAGAATTATTTCCATAGACCACTGTACTGCCCAGGGTGTGGACAGCTGCTTCCTGCGAGGCCAGAGCAGTGCTCCGCCTGCAGCCCACCACAGTACTCTCACGCAGTCCTTGAGAGGAACGTGTGTTCCTTTCTCTGAGGGGAACAACTGGGTCAAACAGTAGGTGCATTTGGGGGGTTTTGCACAAGCACTTTCCCCAGAGGAGCAAGTTTTCATTTAACTAGTAACATGCCACGGCCATCCCAGCTCTGTATGGTGCTGGCATCTTTTAGTTCTTGTCCGTGTGGAAAGCTGGCATTCTCTGATGGGAAAGAGTGGTTTGGCTGGGCACTTACAGGCTGGCAGCTGAGCATCGCCATACGTTTGTCTGCCAGCTCTGTGTCACATATGTGACATGTCTGTTGAAAATAGGGTTGTGAGAATTCCAAATGAAAGTTCTCTAAAGCCACGCACTGGTGGCTCACACCAATCATCTTGGCTTGGAGCCCATGGATAGAGCTTTGAGGCCAGCCTAGGCAGAAAAGTTCAAGACACCTTATCTTAAAAATAACCAGCAAAAACCAGGCCTGGGGATGTAGCTCAAATGGTAGAGTGCTAGCCTGGCAAGTATTAAGCCCTGAGGTGAGTACTGAAAAAAAAGTTCTTTGCTATGTCAACAGTATCTTTCAAAGAAGTTTCCATTAAGCCTGACCAATTAATCTTCATAAGTGACACTAGTTGTGTCACCTGTCAGGGGTCTCTGCCAAACCTAAGGCCCTCCCCACTGAGCTTTCTTCCTGAGCTGTGTCACTATGCCGTCGGGCCTACACTGCTCCCAGGTAGCCTCCGTGTCTGTAGTGACAGCTGAGCCCTCCCTCTGGCCAGGCTTCAACTGTGGGTCATGTCACTTTGTTGACTGCTGATCAAATAGCCCTGGTAACCTTTGTCAAAAACCCATGGTCTAGCTGGGCATTGGTGGCTCATGCCCGTAATCCTAGCTATTCAAGGAGGCTGAGATCTGAGAATTGCGGTTCAAAGCCAGCCTGGGCAAGAACATCTGTGAGACTCTTATCTCCAATAAACCACCAGAAA
>NW_012267274.1:299399-307362 GCF_000151885.1 Dipodomys ordii
AATGCAGGCTGCACACAATGCCAGCATCACAGCAGAGGGTAAATGCGGGCTGCAATCAATGCCAGTGTCACAGCAGAGGGGAAATGCAGGCTGCACACAATGCCAGCGTCACAGCAGAGGGGAAATGCGGGCTGCAATCGATGCCAGTGTCACAGCAGAGGGGAAATGCGGGCTGCAATCGATGCCAGCGTCACAGCAGAGGGGAAATGCAGGCTGCAATCAATGCCAGTGTCACAGCAGAGGGGAAATGCAGGCTGCAATCAATGCCAGTGTCACAGCAGAGGGGAAATGCAGGCTGCACACAATGCCAGCGTCACAGCAGAGGGTAAATGCAGGCTGCAATCAATGCCAGTGTCACAGCAGAGGGGAAATGCAGGCTGCAATCGATGCCAGCATCACAGCAGAGGGGAAATGCAGGCTGCAATCGATGCCAGTGTCACAGCAGAGGGGAAATGCAGGCTGCACACAATGCCAGCATCACAGCAGAGGGGAAATGCGGGCTGCAATCAATGCCAGTGTCACAGCAGAGGGGAAATGCAGACTGCAATCAATGCCAGCGTCACAGCAGAGGGGAAATGCAGGCTGCACACAATGCCAGTGTCACAGAGGAAGGGAAATGCAGGCTGCAATCAATGCCAGCGTCACAGCAGAGGGGAAATGCAGGCTGCACACAATGCCAGCGTCACAGAGGAAGGGATTCCCACCAGGTTCATATAGACATGACCAGATTCCATCTCATCTTTCTTGACTCCACAAACCAGGACACGGTCGTTCTTTCACTCTTCCCCTTCCCAGCCAGGCAGTCCAGCTGGATGGCTCCTCCGCCGGGGCCAGGCCTTTGCCCCTGTGGGTAAACCTCCCTTCTGCCAGCACCTGGCACCCAGACACCACTGCTGTAGGGCACCCTGTCCCGTCCCAAGTCGGTTCGTGGGTGTCCCGAGCCTGAGCCAGGCTCCCTTGGGCTCACCTGAGGGGTGCAGAGAAACTAACAGGCCCAGGCTCCTGTCTCTCCTGACCAGAGTGGGCCGGTGAGGGTCCACGAGCTTTCTCTAAGATGCCTCTGGAGAAGTGCTGGAGCCGCCACGGGTTCGGAAGTGAGTCTGCCTTGTCCCCATGGCTCTCCTCCCGGGCTCCAGCAGCAGGCCATGACAGCTGCAGCTCTCACTACCCCCCGAGAGGACGCTGTGCCAGACTCGCACACCACAGCCTGTCCAAGACCTGCCCCACTGCAGGCCATCCACGGGGAGGGTGCCCTCAGCTCCCTCCAGCAAGCTGCCTCACCTGTGCAAGCAGGTGTCCTGGTAGAAGGCCTCCTCCAGGGCCAGAAACATCTGCTGCCTCCTCAGACTCGTGCAAGCCCACCACAAAAATTAACCTCATGGCAATTGTTTTCCTCAGTTTGATAGCCCAGTGTCAGCTCATCCGTTACAGGGAAATAAAAAAGTCAAGCCTAAATGTATAAAAAATTATGATGGAAGTCCTAAATAAAGCGGGGACTGCAAGCTCATTGAGTCAAAAATCAATCAATCAATGAAGGAGTGGATTAGGAGAACCTCATAAGCCCCAAAGAAATAATTTGCCCAAACACTGGGATTTAACGGTGGAGGACCAAATTCCAACACTTTTAGGAAGTAAATAATGAAAAATCAATTCAGAGGAAAAACAGATCAAGAACCCTGACTCTGACGTGCCGACACATTTATTGCTCTATACCATTTCTCGGCTGACCCGAAAACTTCGGAAGGTGTTTATTTACTTTCAACACCTTCCAGAGATCAATATTTTTAATTTGGATCCGAGTTATTATTTTTCACATCACAGCAGCGGGGAGCAGCGTAAAGTGGCTCATATTTTAGTGCTAAGAAGATCGATACGACAGTTTCACCTTCACTGCAGCCCGGCCGCTGCCCGGTGCACATCCCGGCGTCCCGCGGGGCCGGCGGGGCCGAGGGGCCGCAGCCGGGAGCAGGTCATCACCCATCGTGGGCGACAGCCATGATTTAGCTGAGCACGGAGCACCCGGCGCCCTCGGAAAACCAATCTTGCTCTGCTCACTCCATCAGGCCTACCTCAGGTGAGGAGGAGGAGAGAAGGCCCTGGCGGGGAGAGGGCCACGGCCAGCAAGAGATCAGTCCCCATCACAGACGCAGCTGCCTCTCCCCACCCTTCCTGGAAGGACACCAGTAACTCCATTAATTTCCCACCCATCTCCTTCCCAGTCTTCCTTAGGAGAAGATGCAGCAGGGCAGTTGTGGTGTAGAGACAGGCGCTGTGGGAAGGGTGTCTCCCAGGAAGGGCCACCTTCTACCCTCTGCTGGGCAAAAGTTCTAGTGGGCACGGGAGGGCGTGGCAAGCCACGCGAAGGCAGGACAGATGTCTCCTGGAAAAGGCACCTGGCACGTCTGGGTGGTCTCCTGTAGCAGAGGAGTGGACACTCTAGGCCTGCATCCCTCCAGGAAAGCCCAGAGCAGAGCAACCAAGGCAGGCAGGGCGCTGGGGGGCGGGCCCTCAGCCCCAGGAGAGACCAGGGCAGCCAGGAAGGGAGCCCCAGGCAGGACATCCAGCCTGGCTGGAGGCCACATGGGCTGGGAGGAAGGAACAAGACCCCGCACAGGGCAGCATAGCGCAGTTCAGCGCAGGGGCAGGGGCAGAACCAACTACCCAACGGCGAGCAGCAGCCGGGCTCTGCTGCGGGGCCGAAGGCCTCAGTGAGGAGGATGACCTGTCTGGTGCCTGAGAGGAGAGCGTCAGTGTTGGTGTTGGAGCTGGTGGACTGAGCCCCTCCCCTCCTCCAAAGCCCCTCACTCTGTGACTCTTGCTGCTGCTGGCGCAGCGAGGTCACCAGAAGCCCATGTCGGACGCCCCCAGCACCACCCTGCCCTCACATCGCCCCCCACGCTATGCACAAGCAAGATTGCTGGGGCACCCACAGAGCCCAGGCCAGCAGGCCACCGTGAGGCTGGCACATACCCCGCCCGTCACTAGGAGCTCTAGCAGGTCAGGGGTGTGTACTGCGCAGGTCCTGGCGCAGGTCACGGTCCCAGGCCGCCCAGGGCCCTCCCTGAAGCAATCTGGCTACGTGAGCTTTGCTGGCCTGATTTTACACACAGAGGAGCACAGTGCCCACCTTCCAAGCAGCACAGGCTCTCCCCCAGCCTATAGACAAAGACGGCCTGCGGAGGATCAGCAAGGCACAGGCCTGCTCTCCCTCCTGCCCTGCTGGCGCCCAGTCCGGGCCTCCTCGGCCTCTCTCCTCCTCTGGCCATCACACCTGTACTAGTGCGAGGAGGGGGACAGCCCTCACATCCTGTCTCCACAGCCACTTTCACTTCAGGGCTCTGGGCCACGATCAACAATCCCAGCTCTCGCCAGCGCCCTCTTCACTAGGTGCAGAATGGTAACCAAACCAGGAGACGCGTGGTCTTTCCTGCTCCCGTGGGAATGTAGGTAACCAGCCGAACAGCCCAAGGCCCCTCAGAGCTGGCCATGTGGCCCCGAGGGGAGCAGAGCCCTAGACTTGGGCTTTGGAGCACTGATGCAGGCGCCAGTGCCTTGGATAGAGATTGCCTGAAAGGCTGAAAGGGCCTGGCAGCTCACAGGGGTATCGCCATCCCCCCAGAACACCTGGGGCCCACCACTGTGGACTTGGCCACCGTCTTTCTCTCAGGCTTCCCAGGCAGAACAGCAACCAACAAAGCAGTGACAAACACCCCATGCTTCAATGCTTTCATTCTGCAGCAAAACAAGACAGTGGTGGAATTATACGAAAATAAATTTGCAATTCCTTCCTCGTTTAGCCATTCTGAAGGTGGAGTACAGGAACGCCGCTAGCCTGCGTCCTCCTATCGACATGCCTGCTTGTCAGGGTGAGCGATGTGCTTTCCATGCTCCTCCACGTGGCCAGTTAAGTCAGACACACAATCACATGATTCCTAGACTGCTGAGCTCTGATCAATAGACACGGCACGGCCTTGGAAAACCCCTGAGCCCTTCCTCAGTGCCTGGTTGGCTGGGTGCTGTCCCAACTCCACTGGGGGTGCTATGAAGCTGACCCCGGGGTGTGTCCTGTAAGGTCATCTCCAGTGCAGGCAGAAGGTATGTCCACAGGCCGGATGGCAGGCCAGAGCCAAGCAGGGCCTGTTGGTGCCATCTTCCTCCAGGACTCCCTGAAGATCAGTGTCATCCGGACACAAAGCCAGATGTCGCTCACCCACCTTCAGTCCACACAGCTCAAGGTTCAGTGCAGTCACGTCCACCAGGGCCTTCCTCTGTGGCCCAGCCGGTCTCATCCAGCACACCACCAGGGAGCTCCTGGAACAGCCACGGTAGGCTCCCCGCTGCAAGGCCTGGAAGCATCCAAGGACCATCCTGACTCCATCTTGGAGCCAACTTGGTAACAGAAAGGCTCCTTGGGACTTGTTCAGCTGGTCTTCCTGAGGAGGCCCCAGCTTTGCCGCTTCAGCTGGTCTTCCTGAGGAGGTCCCAGCTTTGCCACATGCCCAGTGCATGCACGGGTCTTCTCTGGAGTCGGTCACCAGCAGGACCAGTGCACAGGAATGTTCTCACGGCTCTGCCCTCACTGAGCTGATCTTGCCAGCGCTGGGCGAGTGCCCTGGTGACAGTGCATGTCTGCATCAGAGCCCATGCACTGGACGCCAGAGGCCCCTAGGAAAGTAAGCGGTTGGCGTTCCAGGAGGAGCAGAGGGGTGGGCGGGCAGACTTGTGAGAGAAGAGCACAGGCATGGGGAGGGTGACGGAGATCCAAAGCAGGTTCCTGCCTGCTCTGCTCCTCCGTGCTCCCAGGTGCTCTGCCTCAGGCACCTGGACACGTGGCAGCCCTGTGCAGGGTTGTTCCCTGTGGCTCCTTCCCTGGGCATGCAAGGGCCCAGCGACAACCAACTCCACATCACCACGTTCCCAGCTCTGTGGTTCCTGGGAGGGGTGAGGGGAGGAGCCAGGGAGGGGGCTCTGAGCAGGAAAGAGAGCACGGCATGGTCTGAGTAGTGTTTTCCTCCTGAGGCACACAGCTTCCCCCCTGTGAGTCTCCTCTTGCCAGCAGCTGCAGCTAGAGCAAGTTGCAGGCTACACATGACCTTCCTCTGCAGAACAAACAACAGGCTTCACTGGCCACAGAGATGATACAGTCACAGGGTTCACAGGCCGCAAAGATGATACAGTCACAGGGTTCACTGACACAGAGATACAGTCCCAGGCTTCACTGACCACAGAGATACAGTCACAGGGTTCACTGACCACAGAGATACAGTCACAGAGTTCACTGACCACAGAGATACAGCCACAGGCTTCACTGACCACAGAGATACAGTCACAGGCTTCACTGACCACAGAGATACAGTCACACAGGGCTCACTGACCACAGAGATACAGTCACAGAGTTCACTGACCACAGAGATACAGCCACAGGCTTCACTGCCCACAGAGATACAGTCACCGGGTTCACTGACCACAGAGATACAGTCACAGGGTTCACTGACCACAGAGATACAGTCACAGGCTTCACTGACCACAAAGATACAGTCACACAGGGTTCACTGACCACAGAGATACAGTCACAGGCTTCACTGGCCACAGAGATACAGTCACACAGGGTTCACTGCCCACAGAGATACAGTCACAGGCTTCACTGACCACAAAGATACAGTCACCGGGTTCACTGACCACAGAGATACAGTCACAGGGTTCACTGACCACAAAGATACAGTCATACAGGATTCACTGACCACAGAGATACAGTCACAGGGTTCACTGGCCATAGAGATACAGTCACCGGGTTCACTGACCACAGAGATACAGTCACACAGGATTCACTGCCCACAGAGATACAGTCACAGGCTTCACTGACCACAGAGATACAGCCACAGGCTTCACTGACCACAGAGATACAGTCACACAGGGTTCACTGACCACAGAGATACAGTCACACAGGGTTCACTGACCACAGAGATACAGTCACAGGGTTCACTGACCACAGAGATATAGTCACAGGCTTCACTGACCACAGAGATACAGTCACAGGGTTCACTGACCACAGAGATACAGTCACACAGGCTTCACTGGCCACAGAGATACAGTCACAGGCTTCACTGACCACAGAGATACAGTCACACAGGGTTCACTGCCCACAGAGATACAGTCACAAGGCTCACTGACCACAGAGATACAGTCACAGGCTTCACTGGCCATAGAGATACAGTCACACAGGGTTCACTGACCACCGAGATACAGTCACACAGGCTTCATTGGCCATAGAGATACAGTCACAGGCCTCACTGGCCACAGAGATACAGCCACAGGCCTCACTGACCACAGAGATACAGTCACACAGGGCTCACTGACCACAGAGATACAGTCACAGGCTTCAATGACCACAGAGATACAGTCACACAGGGTTCACTGGCCACAGAGATACAGTCACAGAGTTCACTGACCACAGAGATACAGTCACACAGGGTTCACTGCCCACAGAGATACAGTCACAGAGTTCACTGGCCACAGATACACACGGACCTTTGCCAACTTGCTGATGACAAAGGAAGGAGCAAACTCACTCTCTCAGGGGCAAACACAAAAATGTGACTGCAATTTAGACACAGGAGGCTGCCAGGGCGCCAGTGACCTTTCCAGCTCCCGGAGGATACTGCCAGCAATGGTTCAGGGTCAGGAGGGCCCTGA
Source organism: Dipodomys ordii (assembly GCF_000151885.1). Classification (NCBI taxonomy): domain Eukaryota; kingdom Metazoa; phylum Chordata; class Mammalia; order Rodentia; family Heteromyidae; genus Dipodomys; species Dipodomys ordii. Next base: position 306,093 of record NW_012267274.1, read on the forward strand.
TGCTGCGGCGACTAGCGCTGCCCGCCTCCACACACACCGAAGCCCAGTCCCTGCTCCCTGAGTGCTGCCACAGAAGGCTAGGGTGGGGCCCGGAGGTCAGGAGGCCCCTGGCTTCCACCTGGCTCCCTTCCTTTATTCCATGTAGTTACTTTTTGTTGTTGTTGTTGCTGGTCATGAGGCTTGAACTCTGGGCCTGGGCGCTGTCCCTCAGCTCTTCAGCTCAAGGCTAGCGCTCTACCACTTGGGCCACAGCGCCACTTCTGGCTTTTTCTGCTTATGTGGTGCTCAGAAATCGAACCCAGGGCCTCATGCATGCGAGGCAAGCGCTCAGCCACCTTCCCAGCCCTATTCCATATAGCTACTTTTTACTTTGTTTTCTTAGAAAACATTTCATCACGTGGAGAGGGCGTGCCACTGCCCCCCGGCAGCTCTCACGCCAGTGTGCCTCTGTCTCTCCAGCTCCGAGCATGGGCTCAGAGCAATGGTGTCAGTCCTTCACCACTCCGCCTCAGATCCTCTTCGTCACCGACTCAAGTACACTTTGAGTGTTCAGAACATGTGTGGCATGAGCCCAGGCTCCAGGCAGAGCAGGAAGGGGGCGGAATGTCATTCTCATGAGTGTAAGCCTAGGGGAGACAGTGAAGCAGAGCCCTACCGGGCTGTCCACCAGCGGTGTCCGCTTGGAGGGTGGGAACAGCACACGGGTTCCGCCCCTCATGAGGCTCAGATTGGATCACACAACATCCAGGGCCGGTCTCTGCCCCAGGAACAGGCCTCTCAGTGCTAACACCCTACACACCAGACGGGAAACAGGGCCAAAGGCCCAGACACATGACACCACCTTCCACAAAAGCTCAGCAGGCAAGGAAGTGACCATGGCTGCCGGGGGAGGCCAGCCAAGGAGTCCTGTCTTTATGGCCTCTGCTTACATCAACAGCCAACCATCACAGTTCTGTGAGCACACAGAAGTTAATGTTGCCATTAAAGCTAAAAATCCCCTTAAGAGCAGCTCCTGCAGGGAGCATCTGGGCTGCAGGTGCTCCACTGGCGCCACCTCCTGACAACTATTGCCATCTGCAAGCCTCCAGCTTCTTCCCACCAAGCCCCTGGAGAGCCCTACCACCAGTGGCAGCAAGAGTCCCTCCTCCACACACACCAGACCGAGCAACAGGAGCTGTGGGGAACTCCCCAGACCCACCAACAGGAGCCACGGAGAACTCCCCAGACACACCAACAGGAGCAGCAGATCCTCCCAGACCCACCAACAGGA
>NW_012267274.1:317137-319623 GCF_000151885.1 Dipodomys ordii
CCACATAAGCAAAAAGAAAAAAGCCGGAAGTGGCAACTGTGGCTCAAGTGGTAGAGTGCTAGCTTTGAGCTGAAGAGCTGAGGACAGTGCCCAGGCCCAGAGTTCAGGCCCCACGACCGGACCAAAAAAAAAAAAAAAAATCTTATAAAAGACCAAATCCATGAATGATGGGCATAGAAGAAGGAGAAGTGCAAGCTAAAGGCATAGAAAATGTATTCAATAAAATAGCAATTGGCTAATTAGCAAACCTTGGCTAAAAAAATGGATAAGTGAATAGTTGTATGTAAAATAATGAATTGGGACTTGTAACTCGTATCACATACAAAAATTATGCAACAATATCTGAACGGAAATGCTAAAACTATAAAATAAAATTCATGGAAGAAAGCATAGACATAATTTTGTGATGTTGCATTAGGTGATTATTTTTGAAACAAAACACCAAAAGCACAAGTAACAAAAGAAAAAACATTTTTTTAACATCATCAAAACTGAAACTTTTTAGCATCAAGAAAGTAAAAGGACCAGTTTGAATTTAAACACTGTTTTCTTTTGAATTTTGACCTGTAGTTGGTTGAATCCTTGGACATGGGATCTGTAGATATGGACAGCTAATCATTGTTTAAGCTCAGTGATAAGTAATGGGACTCATTACACTATTCTATTTACTTTTGTATATATTTGATAATTTTAATAGCTCAAAGTTAAACCATAAACCAGCCGTATTCGAGGGAAAGGACAGCAAAAACATGAAAGAAGGACTATTAAAAGTAGAAATGCTAAGAATATACAGAAAGGAATTGCCCATTGAGACAAACTACATCTATCTATTCATAAATTCAGACCAAATCTTTGAGTTATTAAACATTAAAAGTGTATTTGAAAATTTTTTTAAAAAGGAACACAAATGATTCACAAAAAGCAGTCAGGTCTGTGAGCTCTGACAGACTTCCACTGACCTCTGGCTAACCTGGCTGCTGGCAAACACAGACCAGTGTGCTCGGGACACCACAGGAGCGCCAGGTCACAGCTGACATCACACCAGTCACGTGACATGTACACAAACCTGACATAACACTTCCAAAACAAGCTGTCCACACATCCAGACCAGAAAGGACAAAAGTGATGGACTGCATGAAAACCATCACTCTTAAAGTAAAACATGAGCACAATGAAGAGAAGCAGAAGACCTAAAAGACACCACAGAAATTCAGGCACTGAGGACCAGCGTCTCCAAAGTAAAGCAAGTTCACTGGGTGGACTTGGAACACCAAACCTCCACCTTGAGGGAGACAGGACAGAGCAGAGCTGGGGCTGTGGCAACATCGGTGTACCAAGTCTGAGGAAAGGAGGGAGGGAGGGGAGTAGTATTCAAAGAAATGATGGATAAACGGTTCCCAAATCTGATTGAGCATAAAGAAAATCAAACCTAAGTACAACACAATCAAAATCCTGCAAACAAGCTATAAACAAGACAAAATATAGCAGCCAGGAAAAAGCACATCATATACAAGAAAATTGAGATGAGGACAATAGGCGAATTCTGGTCAGAAACAACACAGTCAGAAGACAATGAAATGGCACCCTTGAAGAAGTGAGCCAGAAATGACAAGCGTGAATTCATCCCCAACAAATGTGCTTTCAAAAAAGAGGACAAAGACCTTTTCAGAACAACAAAAGCTGAGAGAATCAGCAGCAGCTGACTTGTGCTAATCTAAACACTAAAGAACGCTCTTCAGCTGAAGGAAAATGACCCAGATAAAAATGGAAGCCATATAAGCCAAGAACACCGAAAGCGCGCCCAGGGGTGACAGTGGCCCTGCACCAGAGCCTCCCAAGTGACGGCTGAGTGGAGCCAGGCAGAGGAGGTGGGGACCCTTCGACAGCAACAGATGCCAATGTGCTCGTGTTCCCTGCATTTCTCCCTGGCACAAGATGCCCAGTCCTCCACAACAAGTCTTTCCTTTTCTTTTTTTTAAAGTAAATTTTTTATTTTGAAAATGCTGTACAGAGGGGTTACAATTACATGAGCAAGGTAATGAGTACATTTCTTATCAAGCATTGTTGCCTCCTTTGTTTTTCCCCTACCTTCCCACCTCTAGAACTACACTACCCTTCCCCTTCCCCCCGCCCCCGCCTAAATTGTAAAGTTCATTTTTTGACATAGCATCTTGTACATCTCAGTAAACAATTTGTTTTTTCCCTTCCACTCCCCAAATTATACCAACATCAAATACAGTGAAAACAGAGGTTGTATATACCATGGGGGAGGGACATACAAAGCAACAAAAAAATCACATGGTACCTTACAAATACGTTAGAAACAATAGCAAGGGAAAAAAAAAACACTTGTGTCCTTATCTTGGGGTTCATTTCGCTTAACATCATCTTATCTGACCTTTTCTGCTTGTCTCAGACATATACTAGTTATTGCAAATAAGGGAAATCATGGGACCTATGTTTCTTTGGGCCTGGCTTACTTCACT
>NW_012267274.1:319843-337655 GCF_000151885.1 Dipodomys ordii
TTTCCAAAGTGGTTGAACAAATTTACATTCCCACCAACAATGCAGTAAGGTTCCCTTCTGTCCACATCTCCTCCAGCATCTGTTGTTATTAGAGTTGGTTTTTTTTTGGGGGGGGGGTCTGGTCGTGGGGCCTGAACTCTGGGCCTGGGCACTGTCCCTCAGCTCTTTAGCTCAAGGCTAGTGCTCTACCACTTGAGTCACAGCGCCGTTTCTGGCTTTTTTCTTTTTGCTTATGTGGTGCTGAGGGATCAAACTCAGGGCCATAGGCATGCAAGGCAAGTGCTCTACCATTGAGCCACCTTCCCAGCCCTATTATCAGAGTTCTTAATTATAGCCATTCTAACTGGGGTGAGGTGGTATCTCAATGTTGTTTTAATTTGCATTTCTTTTATGGCTAGAGATGTTGAGCATTTTTTCATGTGTCTATTGGCCATCCTTCTTTCCTCTTCAGAGAAGTTTCTCTTTAAGTCTTTAGCCCACTTATTTACTGGACAGTTGTTTCTTTGAAGATTTGTTGTTGGGGGATTTAATTTTTTGAGTTCCAGGTATATTTTATATAAGACCCTTGTCCATTGTATGGCTAGTGAAGATCTTCTTCCAATCCGTGGGCTTTCTATTGATCTTGCTAGCTATGTCCTTTGCCGTGCAGAAGCTCTGCAGCTTCATGCAATCCCATTAGTCCAACCTTTTTTTGATTTGTTGTGTTTCCGGGTCTCTATTAAGAAAATTTCGGCCTGTGCCAAGGAGACCTAGAGTTTCTCCTATTCCATCCTGTAATGGTTTCAGGGTGTCTACTTTGACTCCAAGGCGTTTGATCCATTTGGAGTTGATTCTGGTTCAGGGTGATATGTAAGGATCTAGCTTTAGTTTTCTACAAGTGATTAACCAATTTTGCCAGCACCATTTACTGAAGAGGCTGTCTTTCTTCCATTCTATTTTTTTAGCTCCCTTATCAAAGATTAGGTGGCTATAGGTCTGTGGATTCATTTCTGGGTTTTCAATTCTATTCCATTGGTCCTGAGGTCTCTTCTTGTGCCAGTACCAAGCTGTTTTGATTACTAAAGTCTTTCCTCTTCTTGTCGACTGCTAGGCCTCCTGGCCTAGGCACACTGATTTCTGTCTGTGATGTGAGCTGCAGGGAAGCCCCTCAGTGTAACTTAGGTCAGCCGTTGTGTAGAGTGCTTTCTATAGCACTGCATATATTAGAACTGACCCTTCAACACTGTACTTTCTGTATCTTTTGAAAGGAATTATTTTCCTATCCCAAATCTATGAAGATCTTCTCCTGTATCTTACTCTGATGCAGGTGGAGTCTGACAGGCCTGGGGTGCAACAGCCATGACATGAAGCTGGACATGAAGCCAGAAACAACGCTATGCTTCCCAGCACAGAGACGCAGCCTGCTCAGCTCCAGCACCTCATGCTGCACCCTTAAGAAGCCAGCGCCCGCCTGCACATCCGCCCACACCAGCTCTTCCCACTGCTTGACGAGAGCCCAAGGCCTGGTGGCAGGTGCTCCAGGACAGTTTTAGCCATGCTTTACCTTCTGCTTCTACATACCAATTTCAGTATTCACCACTGAGTGGTAGGAAAAACACCTTTACCTTCCATTACAGTTCTCTAAAATCATACTTATCTCGGGAAACCTTGCCGTGTGCTGGCCTGGAAGCTCCTCATAAAGCGTGAGGAGCTCAGGGTGGGGGTGCTGCACCGCAGCTCCTCACAGCTCTGCTCCATGGTGATCGCACTGAATAGAGGCAGCCACGTGGAAAGCAACCCTGCCCATGGTCCACCACCCACAGCAGCAGGCTAGGAGTATCCGGCCATTCAGACATACCTCAGCATGCTCTCGCAGGATCTACACTGCCCTGGTCCCACGGCCCATGTCCCCTCTGGAGGTGAGTGGCTGCCGCACATCCGAGCCATACTCTCTCTCCATGGAAAACAGCGGCTCTCCCTGGGTGACCCAGAGTCCCACACCCGTCCACAGCCCACACTGTAGCCACCCACAGGCTTCTGCCCAAGACTTACTTGACAAACTTGTCCACATGGGACATGGAGGCTTCATAGTTCTTCCCTCCAAACTCCTGGCAGTGTAAGGCCATGAAGTGCGGCTTATGCGCATGCAGGACCTGAGAAGGAAAGCACAGGGTGTCAGGAATAGAACCACCAGACAGCTCCATGGGCAACCGCATCCAGGACCTTGGCAGGTGAGTGTGTGCGCATGTGTGTTTCAAGGATGAAAGCCACACATCAGTGACCATAGGTTCTTAACAGATCCTAGGAATCAGATACTTTTATGCTTATAGCTATCTTATTTCCAATGTTTTCTCATGTTTCTGCTACTAAAAGTTTCTTTAAAAAAGATTCAGAATTTCTTAGAACCTCCACAAGTAACTTAAGGGCCCCTTTCTCTAATTACAAAGAGGCAGTATTTGATGTCTTCAGAGCATCTAGAAAGCTCCCCAATACAAACAAAGGACAGTATTCTAGGAAGACACCACCCCTAACACTTGAACGTGTGTTCCTGCACAAGGAGGCAAGGCCAGACATGCGCACGAATGAGTGTGGCCACAAGTGTGTGTGTGCAACCTGTACATGTGTACACGTGTGAATGCTTCTGTGTAGACATGCTGTGCAAGGGCATATGTGTCATGTCTATGAGTGTGCACATGTAAGCACTATAACAAAGGTGAGCACTGTATAAATGTGTAAGCAGATGTGTACCATGATATGGATATGAGAGTACACATGGGCATAAGCACATTTATGCCAGGGCACCAGCATGAGTGTGACATAAGAGTGTAAGCACATGTGCAAAGATGAACATGAGTGTGCATATGAGCAAGAGCATGTATGAGTATGTGCATGCAGATGTGTAAATGTGAGCAAGTGTGCAAAGTTGTGTGTATGCAAATACATGTGTGCAAGAGTACAAATGTGAGCACTGTGTGTTAATGTGTCCACATCTGTGTGAAAATACAATTACGAATGTGTACATGAGCATGTGGGCAAGTGTAAACACACATGCAAGGGTACAAATGTAAGTGCTGTGTGTGAAGGTGAGCATCTGCATGAACCTGTGCGTGCGTAAGCACATGTGTGCAAGAGTACAACTGTGCGCATTGTGTTCATGTGTGAGAGCATGCGTGTGACGGTGCAAATGTGAATGTGCACCTGAGTGTGGGCCTGTGTGTACTGCAGGGTGCAGGTGTGAGCCAATGCCTGAGAGTGCACGTGTACAGGGTGCGAAGGCGAGCGTATGCGTGAGCATGTGGCAGTGCACGGACACAGATTCCCGAGCTGAGGACCAAGTCACTCGACACTGTCTGCACTGGTGCGGCCGCTGATACGGTGCAACCAGTATCAGGCTGCAACCCTGGTGCTCACTGCCAGCAAGGGGCCAGAGCGGCTGTGTGGGCTCTGCTTCACCAGGCTCAGCTGCAGGGACCCCCCCACGCCCCCATGCTGGTTAGAGGACTGTACTCAGGCTCAGCTTCAGCTGCAGGGACCCCCCCCCCACGCCCAGGACTGTACTCAGGCTCAGCTTCAGCTGCAGGGACCCCTCTCCCCTCCCCCACACCCCCCATGCTGTTAAAGAGGACTGTACTGGCCTACTGGCCTCCTGGCCACTCAGTATTCAAGAAGGGAAAGTGGCTGGAGGTCAGTAGACTGCTAAAGACCCAACCAGGGCTCCCTGCTCCAGAAAACTGAGCCCAGAGGATGCCCTGAAGACAGGCCCTCAGGGAGTCACTGGCCAAAGGTAGCCCAGGCTACAGACCCTAGCTTGGAGTCAGTATGGCCTGTGCTGCCCCAGGAAGGGGGGGACTCAAAGGCTTCATCCTGCCTGTGGTTTCCCACCAAACCTGCTGTGTCTGACACAGCCTCTGTGTCTCCCCACCCCACCTCCCACACATAAAATGGGGAAAGCCATCACACAAGGCCACGGCTCTGAGAGCCACATGGGCGGGCCTGAGGGGTCCATGGCGTAGGCCCAGAGCAACGACACTTCACTCTTCCGCTGTGCCTCGCCAGCAGCTGGAGTTGGTCTGCTGCTCGTTCTGACCTGTTGTGTTTCCTGTTCATGCTAGGAGGAATTTATGCCAAGACTACCAACTCCACCTCTGCTGCAGCTGCAGCTCTCTCCAGGCCTTTCCCCGCTGAGGCCTCTGCAGGCCACGACCCCATGTTCAGGGAGCCGGCATGAGCACCTCCAGCATGCACGCCCATGGGCAGGCCCGTGGAGAACCGAGCACATCTTCAAGGCACTTTCTGCTGAACCCAAGCCTGGGTACCCTGCTCTGAGGAGCCCACGGAGCACGCACTCCTGGGCGACTGGGAAGACCTCTACCAGGATGAATAAAATACAGCAGGAGCTATACGTGAAAGTCTCAGAGAGAAATGGCCACATATGTGAGTTAGGACTGTATGTCTGGCTGACAACAGAAAACCAGAAGCAGAGCCAGCGGCTCAGTTAGACAGGGCGGGGGAGAGGGGCTTCCTCCACACAAGACGCACAAGGCCGTTGGAGATGGCACTCTGCTCTTGAATGACCTCAAGGGACCTGCTGCTTCACTGCTCCGCTCTGCTGCCTTTAGAACAGGCATCAAGCTAAAGACTGAAAAGTGGCTGCCAAACCTCCAGTCTCACATCTTCATTCCACGCAGGAAGCACAAGAGCAGAGACTCAGGGAAGCACCCTTCTTACAGCAGCTTTACCTGTTTTATTACAAAGCCCTCCCAAGGATTTCTGCAGTGGTGCCATGTCACAGGATTCTGGGCTGCCTTGTGTAGTGGCATCAGCTAGTATCCAGTAACCACATTTGGGCTGGGAAACTAGCAAACAAAGCACTCCAGAACCCTGGGTAGGGCTGACCACGTGTGTCCATGCATTTGCAGGGAGACCACATCTGCCCCTGACACCTCTCACAGCCCCACTCAGCCCCACATCTCAAGTCCTGACTAGAGGGCTCTCACTCTCCAGGGCCATGCTTCACACCTGCATCCAGAAGTGGTAAGCCCCTTGTGGTTCCCAGGCCAGGTGCTGGGCTCGAAGTCATCTAGCGGGGTCAGGTACTACAGCCTTTGGAGACCACAGCGTCACAAAGTGCTTGGAACAAACTAAACGTTCTTGCATGTGTAAGGACCGCATCTCTCTCCTCCTTGGTCTGCCCAGCCCTCCCCTAAGACCCATGTCCTCTGCAGATGGGCCCACTCAGCCTGGCCCCACACTGTCCACAAGCCCTGGAGTCAGCCCTCCCTAGTATGGATTATTCCATAGAGGAAGTGGCCTTCCTAGGCCATGTCCATCTAGTCAGCACATGCCCTGCCTCCCCCCTCTCCCCTCTCCTCCCCCGCCCAGGAGCCTTCAAAGCAGTGTCTGGCCTACATGTCCACTTCATTGGCACTGTAGACAAAGAATATATCCAGTGAGCCCGAGCTAGCCCTGACCACAGAGTGAATAAGACATGGACGTGAACAAAAGCTGCCACTGGAGGGCGTCTGGACCACAGCAGCCAACAGCTCACACAAACAGCAGAGGCTGTGGTCCAACCTTGCCCCGCCCTCCCTGGGGTAGGCCCAGCCCCCAGAAACCTTGTGTTAGAAACCTGCCCACCCTCCGGGGCCAGCCGATCCCTACTGGTACACACTCGGCCCATACCTCCCCAGGCCCAAGCCCAGCCCTGCTGGTCTCCATGGTCGGGGTCTGTCCCTGCTGTTGGCAACAGACCTGCCCTGGGGTTGGCAGAATAGGCCCCTTCTCTTCCAGAACCTTCTATTCATTCCCCTGTGAGCCCCTCCAGCAAAGTTTCTCCTCTGGAATGATCTTTTGGCCGCAACCGGCACATTTTCTGGAGGAATGAAGACTAAACTCCTGGCTCAGGTCCCGTTCATCGGTTGGCTCCCTCCTTCCTGTAACACAGGGCTTCTGGGTGGCCTCCTGCAGGCCAGGCTGCTCTTCTCTCCCCAGGCACAGGCTCCTCGGCGTGGACCTCACCAGGCATCCAACACTCCACAGTGGGAGCTACGAGCCTCAGCAGCCAGATCTGGGTGCCACACACCAAGGGCTAAAGGGAACTTAAAGGAATTATGGGAACACAGCCTCGAGGTGAGTAAACTGAGCCTGAGAACCCCAAAACTTGGACAAAAAGTTGCCAACTGCTGCTGGGCCCAAGCAATAGAGCATCTCACATGTAGCCTTAGCCCCACCTTGAATGCCACACCTTACCAGATGCCCAGGTCCCAGAGCTGTCCACCTGCAGCTTGAATCCTTCTGCTACCCTCCCCGACTGGTTCCAAGACAGCCCTGGTGACCTCTGCCCCTCCACAGTCCCTTCAGGCTGGGTGGGGAGCTTCAAAGCCATGGGACCAGGAAGCCAGAGGCTACTGAGACACTGGAAAAGAAGTAAGAACACAAAAACTCCTGCACAGAAAGAAATCCCCTTCCCCAGAAAAACAACCAGGAAGCAGGCAAACTGAATCACATATAGCCAAACAAACATTTAGAATCAGAAACGAAACAAAATTACAAATGGACCAAAAAGAAAAAATATGAGGACCACTGAGAAAATGGGAAAGTAAAGGAAAACAAGAATGAATTATAAAATGCACAGGGAAAAGAGAAAGCCAGCTAGCCACTGACGCCAGGAGTGGCAACGGGAAAGTGAGACCACTAGTAAACAGCAGAAGGAAACAAAAAGAGTCATCCCAAGCAGAGAACCCACGACAGAGGACTAGCCTCAGATCATCAGGACACCCAGAAGTGCAACAGGACATCATCAACTTGCACACGGAACGGCTTATGGCACAGGTAAGATTCGGACCCCAGAGTCTGGAGGAAGCCCAGGGCCTCCCGGTAAAAAGCCACCTCCAAGGTACAGCTGGGACCAGACGAAACAGCATCTGAGTAGAGCCACCAGCGTTTTCTGTAAAGTAGGGGCTATACATCCAGGCAAGGGCCCTCCGCCTCCTCCGAGGAAGACCAAGAAATGTGCTCGCGGTCTAGGCCGGTTCTCTCTGAGGAGTCTATGCCAGCCAGTAGGGCTTGTCTTTCCATACAGAACCCGATCCGTATTGAGGGTGCTGTGGGTCACTTGTGTCTGTGCTGTGGAAACACAAAAGCAGCCATAGGCTATGCCTGTAAAAGCTGGCTCCAAAAGCAGCAGCAGGCTAGATAGGTACCAACTGGCACACACACTGCCTGAGGGCTTTAACATCTACACAAGCAATGCATATGCCACACAGAATCTACATGGCTTCAAGATTTCCACGCCCACATGGGTTAGTACAGTCACAACTTTAAGTGGATGATGAAATATTTCGACCTACACAGTCATGCGCAGGAAACAGCATTTTCCTCACTACACACGTGTGGGTGGCCGGGATTACTGAGGAGCCAGGTCTCAGCACTGGATGTCCTCACACTCACACCATGCACCCCGGCTTGTGAGAGCAGGAGTGCCAGCCATCACGCTGCGCCGCCACGACCGGCCACGGCACCACACGACACCTGGGAATAAAACTCTGTGTGTGTGCGCGCATGTGCGCGCATGTATGCAAATGGGTACATACGTTTGTGTATATCCTGGGGAAGACTGGTACTTGGGCTTGAACTCCGGGCCTTGTACCCGCTCTGGCTTTCTCTCTTGAGGCCTACTGTACTACGCCCCCTGGGCCACACACCGTCTATACAGCATACATTTTTTATCAATGTTGTACAGTACACTCCTGCTTATTTAAAAAAAAAACTATGCAGAGCACCGGCAGCTTACACGTGAATACCTGCTACTCAGGAGGCTGAGATCTAAGGATTGCAGTTCAAAGCCAGCTCAGGCAGTAAAGTCTATGAGACTCTTATCTCCAATTAGCTATCAAAAATCCAGAAGTAGAACTATGGCTCAAGTAGTAGAACACTAGCTTTGAGCACAACAAAGCTCAGGTGAAGTACTCAGTCCTGAGTTCAAGCCCCAGGACTGGCACTGAAAAGCCTCAACAACTTTATGTATTCTGATCCCGACCATCTTCTGGTCTCGATCACTGCACCCCATTGGATGAACTCTCCACCAGCTAAACTTGCCATGTCCCCTCCTGAATCAGATAGAAACTACTTTTGGCGTCCCTATTTCCAGCCAAGGCCAAACAGTCCACGCGCAGTACACACAGCTGTAGGAGACAAATCCATGCCTAAGAGGGGCCAAAGTTAGGGGAACAACGACCAGGAAACAGGGAAATTATATTATCTTCAACAAATATCAAAAGGGCTGGACTCAGTGGTCAAAATCAGGAAGCAAACTAAAAAAGCAGATTCATTTCCTTCCCACCATACTTCCTTTTCAATGGTAAGTAACAAATCAGGAGACATGGAATGGGCTACTTAAGTTGGCTTTATATCTATATTTCTAATATAGGAGGGGTTATCTAAGTCTTACTCTTTGACAGGGTAAAAATCTCAGTCTTCTTGACCTAAAGGTCGCTTGGGTTGGGAGGGGAGGGGCTCCATCTTACCCACTCAAAACCACTGTCCAAGGATTGGGAATTAAGGATTGTTAGACTGGCAAAATCACATATATTTATTTGCCCAGTTTAAAAAAGTATAAAAGCTACAGATAAGGACCTCTGTTTTAAGTCTTAAATCTTGGAGGGCAAGAAATGTTTCTCTCTTTTTCCATTTCTCCCTAGTTTAGTGTCGTTATACTAAAATAAACCCTTCCTAAAACTTTACAAAACAATGAAATCCAGTTTCTCAACAATCCTGCCTCCTCTGAGAATGATCCCACTGCTAGCTACCCGCTGCTGTGTCCAGCCTGGACACTCAGCAAGGGCAGTGAGCGAATCAGGACACAGGGACGTCTCAGATGACCTGCCTCCCAGAGCTCCACAGAGAGAAGAGCAGGCTGGAGGCAGCCATCTGAAAAGCACCCCATTCTGAGCCCAGGAAGATGGGAGGAGATGCACTGATGAGAGACGCAGGCCTCAGAAGACAAGGACACTGCCAGCCAGGAGAGGACACGCCGGAAGACAGCAGGGCCACTCATGTGTGCAGCCAGCGGCACGGATCACCCCATGTAGTGTGTCAGGAAATGAGAAGACTGGTGGGCGAGCCCACAATTACTCAAGTGATACGTCCAGAGGACAACGCATCACACTCACTGCAAGCACACGCTCCTAGACACACACATTTACATGCATGCATGCTGTTTCATGTGCAGTCAGGTGCACCCACATCTCATTTTTACACTTATACATACACATGTGAACACATACACAACAGTCAGGACAGAGAACAGCACAATTTCACACTCTGTCCTGATGATGCCACAACCACACGTCCAGCTGTGGCTGGGCGTATCTCCTTTTCCATGGCATGCTTATGAAAACAGAGCAATGGAGGGCTGGGAAGGTGGCTCAGGGGTAGAGCGCTCGCCTCGCATGCCTGAGGCCCTGGGTTCCATTCCTCAGCACCACATAAGCAGAAAACTAAAAAAAAAAAAACTTTAAGGAGGGCTGGGAAGGTGGCTCAGTGGTAGAGTGCTCGCCTCACATGCCTGAGGCCCTGGGTTCGATTCCTCAGCACCACATAAGCAGAAAACTAAAAAAAAAAAAAACTTTAAGGAGGGCTGGGAAGGTAGCTCAGGGGTAGAGCGCTCACCTCACATGCCTGAGGCCCTGGGTTCAATTCCTCAGCACCACATAAACAGAAAAAAGCCGGAAGTGGCGCTGTGGCTCAAGTGGTAGAGCGCTAGCCTTGAGCTGAAGAGCTGAGGGACAGCGCCCAGGCCCAGAGTTCAGGCCCCACAACCGGACCCCCCCCCCAAAAAAAAAAAAAGAAAACAGAACAATGAAATCTACTGAAATAACCTTAGGAAGAAGGGAAGGTGGATAGGTAAAGGGAGAGAAGCTGGTTGGAATACATTGTAAACATTCGTGGAAATGTCACACAATGAAATCCTCCCCTGGAGAACTAATGTATGTAATAAAAAATGGATGAGATTAAAAATTCTCAAAAGTATGTGCAAGTATGGGTTTATGATGATAGCATTCTTATAGTCTGAGCTGCTTAATACTTAATACTTCCATGTCAATCATTCTGGTGTAACATGAAAAATTCAGAATATCTATTTTGAGCCTTCATATTAAAATTTATTACCTAATGCTAAAAAATAAAAAAGTCTCGTGCTGACTGTAAACCATATCTCAAGGAATTTTAAAGGTTTTGTTTTTGTTTTATTTTGTTGGTGGTAGGGCTTGAACTCTGGGCCTGGGCTCTGTCTCTCAGTAATTCAGCTCAAGGCTAGCACTCTACCACTTGAGCCACAGTACCACTTCCAGTTTTCTGATGGCTAACTGGAGAGCAGAGTCTCACAGACGTTCCTGCCCCGGCTGGCTTCTAACAGTGATCCTCAGATCTCAGGATCCTGAGTAGCTAGGATGATAGGTGTGAGCCGGCAATTTTTTTTATTTTTTAATATTTTTTTATTTTTTATTGTAAAGATACTATACAGAGGGTTACAGTTACATGAGTAAGGTAATGAGTATACTTCCTATTGAGCATTGTTACCCCCTCCATTGTTTTCCCCCTACCATCCCTTCCCTCCCTACCTTCCCCGAGGTTCTTTTTTTTTTTAATTGTGATTAAGTGATTACATAATTTCCAGAATTTCACAGTATTGTGGAATAATGATGCTCATTTAAAGTCACAAGTTCATTCTAACTTTCCTGGAGCAAATTGTCTATCACAGTCTATAACATATAACAGTGTACACATATACACCATACATGTGATCAGCAGCCTGGAGATATTTAGTAGTGGTTTGACCAGATGACTGGGAGTTCTTTGTTTCTTAAGTCCTGTTAGTTTTGTCGTATCACCTAACATTTTGGATTTAGCATCCCCTTATCAGGGAGACCATGTACCGTTTGTCTCTTTGCTCTTGGCTTACCTCGCTCAACATGATTCCTTCTAGCTCCATCCATTTCCCTGCAAATGCCATTATCTTGTCATTTCTAATGTGAACCTGCAATTTTAAGGTTTTGAATCACCCTGTCCTCTGACCACAGGGAATCAGCCACACTGTCTGATGCAGCCAGACAAGAAACAGGTATTGTTTGATTCCATTTGTACAAGATACTAGAAAAAGGCTAACTCATCAGAAAACAGACCAGCTGCCTGCACCCGTGGGGAGGCAGGAGGGCGGCCAAGGGACAGTCACAGACATGTCCCTACTCTGCACTGTAAGCTTCAAGTATGTAAGTTTGTTGAAGGTCTGTTATATCTCAGCAAAGTCATACACAACTTTAATTTCTACCATTATGGCACCAATTATAACATGAGAGCTATAAAGGTTGAGATGCCTGAGAACCTGGAAATGCCCCTGGCCATCTACCTCAACCAGGACCTGTGGAGCCTGGCAGCAGACCACACCTGGGCTTCTTTCCCATTCTTTCATTATTGTTATTCGTGCTACTGATCTTCCATATTGATTTCCTTCTTTAAAAAAAATTCTAGGGTGACATTGTCGAAAAAGGAATGCACTCATTACCTGACTTATATAACTGTTATCCCTCTGTATATCAATCTTATAATAACAATTAAGAAATAAAAGATTTTTAAATTCTACATATTGCTGGATGTCGATGGCTTACTCCTATAATCCCAGCTGCTCAGGAGGCTGAGATCTGAGGGTCATGGTTCAAAGCCAGCACAGGCAGGAAATTCCATGAAACTCTTTTTTTTTTCTTTTTGGTTGGTCGTGGGATTTGAACTCTGGGCCTGGGCGCTGTCCCTGCACTCTTCAGCTCAAGGTGAACACTCTACTGCTTGAACCACAGCACCACTTCCAGTTTTCTAGTGGTCTATTGGAGATAAGAGTCTCATTGACTTTCCTACCAGGCTGGCTTTGAACCGCAATCCTCAGATCTCAGCCTCCTGAGTAGCTGGGATTACAGGCGTGAGCCACCGGTGCCTGGCTTTCCGTGAGACTCTTACCTCCAATTAACCACCAAAAGCCAGAAACAGAGCTGTAGCTCAAGTGGTAGAGCACTAGCCTTGAGCACAAAAGCTCAGAGACAGTGCCTAGGCCTAAATTCAAGCCCCAGGACAAGCAAATACAAACACATACACACACACACACACACACACACACACACAATCCCAACGTGTATCAATGACTCCTTTTTGAGGACATTTTCTTTATTTACTGTGTTGAATTCTTTTCCTTTTTTTTTTCTTCAGCTTACTAGGCAGGTTTTCTGCTACTTGACCCATGGCCTGATCTATTGTTCTTTTTCTTTTTTGAGAAAAACCTCAGGAACACTTTGAGATGAATGGAGTTGAGGACCAGGTGAGCTGGTACAGAAAGCTAGCTGAGCCCAGTATGGGGTATGGGCTGGCCTATCTTCTCTAGGTTGGAAACCATCTGCTGGAAATGATAAGACACTCCTTGTGACTGGGTTGGAACAAAACCAGACACCAAAGAGCACATCACTTGGGCCCTGAGAGTGGGAACTACTCAGGACTTGACAGCAAGCAGGCGTGTGGGACGGGAAACCATCCCTTCCCGAGGTCTCTGCTCTCTCCCAGCTGCTAACGTCAAGGAGGAGGAGGAGGAGGAGGATTACTGCCCTTACGAAACATCCTGCATGGGACTCAGACTGGAACCTAAGGAGGTGCCATCCTCGGAGGGATGCTGTGCGCGGTGCCTGCAGACACTACGTCAAACAACACCTCGACCAGATGGCACACAACCCAGCAGCCACGGCGCAAGATGAATTCAGATTAGCTCATCAGAAGATGATCATTTTTAGTGACATGCTGTTAGAAATTTTTGGCTAACAGAAAAAAAATATTTCCTTTGCAAGCAAGTGATGCTGTGAATAACTTAGAGGGAACTATAAACATTGTGCTGAAAGAACAGGAAATCCAGTGGCAAAGGTCAGCCACCTTCCCTGGGATAGCAGGGCGGCCAGTGCCACAAGGAGGCAGTGCCACGGAGGAGGCAGTGCCACGGAGACAGTGCCACGGAGGAGGCAGTGCCACGGAGACAGTGCCATGGAGGAGCCAGTGCCACGGAGGAGCCAGTGCCATGGAGGCAGTGCCACGGAGACAGTGCCACGGAGACAGTGCCACGGAGACAGTGCCATGGAGACAGTGCCACGGAGGAGACAGTGCCACGGAGGAGACAGTGCCACGGAGGAGACAGTGCCATGGAGACAGTGCCACGGAGGAGACAGTGCCACGGAGGAGACAGTGCCACGGAGGAGACAGTGCCACGGAGGAGACAGTGCCACAAGGAGGCAGTGCCACGGAGACAGTGCCACGGAGGAGTCAGTGCCGTGGAGACAGTGCCACGGAGTAGGCAGTGCCATGGGGACAGTGCCACGGAGACAGTACCGTGGAGACAGTGCCATGGAGACAGTGCCACAGAGGAGTCAGTGCCGTGGAGATAGTGCCACGGAGACAGTGCCATGGAGACAGTGCCACGGAGACAGTGCCATGGAGACAGTGCCACGGAGGAGACAGTGCCATGGAGACAGTGTCACGGAGGAGACAGTGCCACGGAGGAGACAGTGCCACGGAGGAGACAGTGCCACGGAGGAGGCAGTGCCACGGAGGAGGCAGTGCCACGGAGGAGGCAGTGCCACGGAGGAGGCAGTGCCATGGGGACAGTGCCACGGAGACAGTACCGTGGAGACAGTGCCATGGAGACAGTGCCACAGAGGAGTCAGTGCCGTGGAGACAGTGCCACGGAGGCAGTGCCACGGAGGAGGCAGTTCCACGGAGGAGGCAGTGCCACGGAGGAGGCAGTGTCACACAGGAGGCAGTGCCACGGAGGAGACGTGCCACGGAGGAGGCAGTGTATGGAGGTCTGCACCGCAGTGGTTCTCTGTGGGAGAGCCTGTGCCTGGAACCTTCCAGACGGTGGTTCTCTGGGGGGAGCTTGTACCTGGCACCTTCCACATCCCTGGGCCAGTGATCCCTGCAAACCAAAGCCAAGCCACCAAGAGCACGTGACGGAAGAGTCCAGCAGCCTGCACTGACCTGCAGCTTCCCCACTGATACTACAGAAAGAATAAGGACCACAGAGAAGGACAACACAAGAGTTAGGAAGTGGTGACTTGGGGCATTTGTACCTTTATTTTCCCAGACTGTAATAACGGCAAGGACTAGTTGTGGCTCTCCACGCACGGGAGAGCGTCTGCTCCACGTGTGCCTCCCTGGGTAGTCTGTGGGAAGGCAGGTACCAAACACTCAACAGCCAACAGTATTAACGACACAGCTCCGCACATCACCCTCCCTAAGGCTACGGCGGGGGCCGGGGAGATGAGGCTGTGGTAGACACAGCCCAGGACTGGCACTGGCTCCCTCTTTGAACTGGAGTCAGTGCAGAGCCCTCTCAGCAGCTGCCGGACAGCCAAAGAGCTTTGGGCCCCAAATGCCCTGGAGATAGGGCCCTTCAGGCAGAACAAGCTCAGTAGGAAAGGCCCAGGGCAGCATGGCCTGGCACAGCTGACTAGAAAGGGCTCCTACCTCCTCGGGAACTCTCCGTCCCGAGGGGCTTCCTCAACTGCACATTCCCTGCCTGGGAATAGATCAGCATCTCTGTCCTGGGACGGATGGAGCTGCATCTAACTTAAAGAACAAGTGACCGGCCACACAGGTCCTTCCAGTAGCACTTCCTCGTAGCACAGTCTTCATAGGAGTATTTCTTAAGAGAAATACTTGGGAACTGTGAAGTAGAAGTGTGAGGCAAAAGGAACCCAGAAAGTTAACACACATGGGCTGGTGGCAGTCCAACAAGACGCATTTTCCCTGTGTGTGACGCTGCACAGATGTCTAAGCCAAAGTCACACAGGCTCCCAGGACCCCCAGGGGGGCCTGTGGCCACCCGGCCCTGGACACTGCCAAGAACAGAGCTAAAAATAGCAACAGCAAGGCCCTGTTAAGCCTCCTCCATGGAGGAGCATCAGTGACCTAAAAAGGAATTACATCCTGCCCACCATGCTACTGGAGCCTGCCTGCCCAGACAAGACAAGCCACACTGAAAACGCCCGCTCGAGAAACCGCTGCCGTGTGGCGCGAGTGGGGCTCTTCCTCCATTCTCCCCATGCTCAGAAACGGTGGCACGGGGAGCAGCTCCAGCTTGGGAGCCACCAGACACAGCTCCTCACCGCCGTCCACCTGGCACAGGCCGTGGCAGCACAGACCACGGCAGTCAGGCAGAGGCTCACAGGGGAGTGTAGGCAGGGGAGTGTAGACAGGGGAGAGTAGGCAGGGAGAGTAGGCAGGGGAGTGTAGGCAGGGGAGTGTAGGCAGGGGAGAGTAGGCAGGGAGTGTAGGCAGGGGAGAGTAGGCAGGGAGTGTAGGCAGGGGAGAGTAGGCAGGGAGTGTAGGCAGGGGAGAGTAGGCAGGGGAGAGTAGGCAGGGGAGAGTAGGCAGGGGAGAGTAGGCAGGGAGAGTAGGGGCAGGGGAGAGTAGGCAGGGGAGTGTAGGCAGGGGAGTGTAGGCAGGGGAGAGTAGGCAGGGGAGTGTAGGCAGGGGAGAGTAGGCAAGGAGAGAGTAGGCAGGGGAGAGTAGGCAGGGGAGAGTAGGCAGGGGAGAGTAGGCAGGGAGAGTAGGCAGGGAGTGTAGGCAGGTAGGCAGGGAGTGTAGGCAGGGGAGAGTAGGCAGGGGAGAGTAGGCAGGGGAGAGTAGGCAGGGAGAGTAGGCAGGGGAGAGTAGGCAGGGGAGAGTAGGCAGGGGAGAGTAGGCAGGGAGTGTAGGCAGGGAGTGTAGGCAGGGGAGAGTAGGCAGGGAGAGTAGGCAGGGGAGAGTAGGCAGGGAGAGTAGGCAGGGGAGTGTAGGCAGGGGAGAGTAGGCAGGGGAGTGTAGACAGAGGAGAGTAGGCAGGGAGAGTAGGCAGGGGAGAGTAGGCAGGGGAGTGTAGGCAGGGGAGAGTAGGCAGGGAGGCAGGGGAGAGTAGGCAGGGAGAGTAGGCAGGGGAGAGTAGGCAGGGAGTGTAGGCAGGGGAGAGTAGGCAGGGGAGAGTAGGCAGGGGAGTGTAGGCAGGAGGGTGTAGGCAGGGGAGAGTAGGCAGGGGAGTGTAGGCAGGAGGGTGTAGGCAAGGAGGGAAGGCAGGCTCTTCCTCTGCCCTTGCCCTTGGTCTCCTGGTGGCTGAGAGCAGCAGCCCTCTTGTTGGGAGGGAAGAGAGGGCCAGCCCCATGAGGCACAACTCTGGGCGGCAGAGTCTGAGGTGTCTGGCTGAGAGATACCAAAGTACTAGGTGGACGGTCAGTTTATGGAGTGCTTTCCCCAGCTGAGGTGGGAGGTTACACGGAAAGCCACACAGCACTGTGGGCCTCTCACCACCTTCCAGGTGCTCACCTGGCTTTCTAACCAACGAGCCGCCACGGGGGAGCCACAGTCCACGGGCCCCTTCTGCCACTGGCTCAGGAAGCCGACCCCACACGGGCCTTCATGAAGGCCCTCCTCACTTGGGCCTTGTCGGGTCCACAGGGGATGAGAGGCAAACCCGACAGGGAGGCCCCCCTCACATGGGGTCCAGAGGTTCCTCCATGCCCACCCTGCCCCCAAGTGCCCAGACCCCAGCCTGCACTCTTCCCACCCACCACAGCAGCCATGCCCTGACCCCAGCCACATCTGGGCTGCAGGACCCAACAGACTCCTCTTTTACTTCTGGGGTTCTGGGGCGTGAAGCCATCACCAGGCAGTTCTCAGCCATGAGCCTCAGGAAGAGCCAAGAAGCCTGGTTGAGGCTGCTGGGAACTCCTCCAGCTCTACCTTGTGGCCCAACCAGACACCTTCGCCCTCCTTCAGTGCCCCAGGGGGGCCCATCCTCCTCCATAACTACAGGGGCGGGGGAGTCCAGAGTCTCCCCCTCTCCTCCTCACCCCCAGCCTCTCCAGTCAGTTCCACCAGCCTCCATGACACAGCAGCTCTGCTCCAGCTCACCTCCTGCGGCTCTGCGGAGCCCCCTGCCGCACTCCCCCCTCGCTGAGCAGCAGGACAGCGGCATACATGGGGACCTGGGCACTGCTCCTCACCTCCTTCAAGTTTCTCAGCTGTAAAAGGGGGTATAGAGAATGACCACATGCCAGGAAGAGGGGTGAAGGGTTGAGCACAGCTGACAGCATCTAAACACAGACCCCTGCTGACTGCAGATTCAAGACACAAGGGAATATACTATACAGGTGAGCTGACACCTTACCACCCATCTTTCCTATGCAGATGACCTCCTATATTTACAAGAGTATTTAGCTACAGCCTTTACAAATCACTAACAGCACCATCACGTGACAAACGGGATGTCCACAGCCTTCCACGGCCCCACGCTCCTCTGAGCCTGCACGGGGCTGATGGCCTGGCTGCTTTCGGAGCAGGACACTGCTGGGCTGGCCTCCCCACAAGGGTCTGATTTTCTGGAGGTCCACTGAGGAAGGCATGTTGGGAAAGGCCAGATTAGAAGGCTCCTGATATACCTACTAGGCTCCTTCCAAAAGCCATTGTCTGTGCATAACCACATCCACACAGCTCTCTTCAGAGAGGCAGAGGACAGGACGGAAGAGCTATCTGACAGGAGGAGTCCCACAAGAATCTCAGCAGCCACGGCCGGCTCCCCCGACTGCCTTCTCTGAGGTCTGACTGTCAACTACAGCCACGGCCTCCTCTCAGACCCACGTGTCCACCTTACAGCCACTGCCTCCTCTCAGGCTGACTGTCCACGGAACAGCCACTGCCTCCTCTCAGGCTGACTGTCCACGGAACAGCCACTGCCTCCTCTCAGCCTGAATGTCCACAGTACAGTCACTGCCTCCTC
>NW_012267274.1:338450-356530 GCF_000151885.1 Dipodomys ordii
TCTCAGGCTGACTGTCCACAGTACAGTCACTGCCTCCTCGCAGGCTGACTGCCCATGGTACAGTCACTGCCTCCTCTCAGGCTGACTGTCCACGGTACAGTCACTGCCTCCTCTCAGGCTGACTGTCCACAGTACAGCCACTGCCTCCTCTCAGCCTGAATGTCCACAGTACAGTCACTGCCTCCTCGCAGGCTGACTGCCCACGGTACAGTCACTGCCTCCTCGCAGGCTGACTGTCCACAGTACAGCCACTGCCTCCTCTCAGGCTGACTGTCCACAGTACAGCCACTGCCTCCTCTCAGGCTGACTGTCCACGGAACAGCCACTGCCTCCTCTCAGGCTGACTGTCCACCTTACAGCCACTGACTCCTCTCAGGCTGACTGTCCACAGTACAGTCACTGCCTCCTCGCAGGCTGACTGTCCACAGTACAGTCACTACCTCCTCTCAGGCTAACTGTCCACAGTACAGCCACTGCCTCCTCTCAGCCTGACTGTCCATAGTACAGCCACTGCCTCATCTCAGGCTGACCGTCCACAGTACAGTCACTGCCTCCTCTCAGGCTGACTGTCCACAGTTCAGCCACTGCCTCCTCTCAGGCTGACTGTCCACGGTACAGCCACTGCCTCCTCTCAGGTTGACTGTCCACAGTACAGTCACTGCCTCCTCTCAGGCTGACTGTCCACAGTACAGCCACTGCCTCCTCTCAGCCTGACTGTCCACAGTACAGCCACTGCCTCATCTCAGGCTGACCGTCCACAGTACAGTCACTGCCTCCTCTCAGGCTGACTGTCCACAGTACAGCCACTGCCTCCTCTCAGGCTGACTGTCCACGGTACAGCCACTGCCTCCTCTCAGGTTGACTGTCCACCTTACAGCCACTGACTCCTCTCAGGCTGACTGTCCACAGTACACCTGCTGCCTTCTCCCGCGCCTGCCTGTCTGTTCATACTAGAAAACCCATCCACAGTTCCCAAAGAAACACAAAAGTAAGGAGTGTCAGTCATGTGGTTTAGGTGCTACATGTTTGAACCAGAAGCTTGGCTGGACACATGTATTAGAATCAGTTTCACCTAATTCTTTTTTAGTGCTTTAAAAGAGCCTCCTAGGAAACCTGAAATTCCATTTGTGCCTTACAAGGAATTTCTCCTGGGACAGAAAGATGTCTTTGGCCAGTCCACCAGAGGCAGAGACCTTCTATTCTGCATGAAACTACTAGTCAGCCTATGGTCTTTT
Source organism: Dipodomys ordii (assembly GCF_000151885.1). Lineage (NCBI taxonomy): Eukaryota > Metazoa > Chordata > Mammalia > Rodentia > Heteromyidae > Dipodomys > Dipodomys ordii. The sequence goes on from NW_012267274.1 coordinate 339,686, forward strand.
TAGCGTAGTCTCTGTCTGTTTTTTTACCAGCACCTCAGCTTTCTGAGCATGAGGAGAACTCAGATCTGTACCCCTCTCTCCTCTCCCCCTCAAAGAGACAGGTGGGACAGGCTGTGGGCTGCCACCACAGCGGTGCACTCACGCAGGCCTGGCAGCCATCCACAGGGCATCAGCAGTGACTCCATTATTCCTTGTCGACCTGCAGTGAGTGCCATGACACCAGCACACAGAGGTGCAGAGATGTTTACCCCACTGGCTCACAATCACACAGGAAGGGTGGAGGGTTTAAGCTCTGGAGCCTACAATGGGCTCACAGCCACAGCGCCTCTTCATGGTGGGTCAAAAGGGGCCAGCTCTTCAGCCATCAGTCTGCTCAAGAGATGTGAGGCTTCCCTGGCAGGATTCTGATGTCTTTCACAATGCTAAGACACAGTTACGAAAGCTGCTTGCAGGGGTTTCCGCTAGAGACTCATTTCTAGGAAAGTGTTCATCCGTACTTGGGGCTATCTGTATTTCCCTTCACCAATAGCCTATCGAAGATTGCTAATCAGAGACACGTGAGGTGAGGTGTTCCTACAGACATGGCTACTTGAAATGCTGGAGCCGTGCATGGCTTTAGTTCACAAGTTCAAGACCAGCTTCGGTGGGCCTCCTTCCAGACATGTTCTCCCCGGTCACCAGCCCTTAGCACCCCTACTGTCAGACAAGAATGTGCTACCTTCCATGTGAACTGTCTGGGAAAAAGACCTGAAGCTCCACAGCAGGCCCCAGCCCTCTGCATGCCCCTATTCCTATTCCAGCCTCAACCACCTCAACTGGATGCTTTCACCACTGCTGTTCCTGAAAAGATGCTTTGCTTTCAAATTCATTCATTCATTCAGGCCATGCTGGCAGTTCAGGGCAGTGAAGAGGAACAGACAAGCCCCACCCCCTTTGCACAGTAAGGTAGCCAGAAAAGGATTGCTGCAGCCTCAGGGCACCACTCCCTACACCACCAATTATGCAGACTCCTAGTCCCACCCACACAGCAGAGACACAAGGTCACTTGCCCAGGAGTCTGGACTGACCCTCTCAGGACAGGGGTGGAGCCAGCAGTAGCTCCAGCCTCAGTCTCCCCTGTGCACCTGCTGGGATTGCACTCAAGTGCCTTTACCCTGACTCGGTCAGCATGGAGAGTATAAAATCTGAGCTGCAATCATGGCTGCTGTGATGTTCAAGTCTGAGACCAAGTCAGCCCCTGGGGCTGTTGACACTTCTAGCCTTGTAAATCTGCCTAGATCCCCCGCCACCTCTCCATTCATTATGCTGCTGATGGACCTCACCAGTGCATGGAAACAAGCATGAAAGGCAGAAACAACTCTGTTTCAGGAAGACATGACTGACCATCCAGAGAAAATCACAACCATCCACGGTGGTCTGCTCTTTATATGCTAAGTGAACTTATTAGCTTTTAACATACAAGGTCTGTAGGAAAACATCTTTTTAAATTAACTATAAACAATGGGAAACCCAATTTAAGAAATATATTAGCACTGGAACAAAAGTAAAATATTTGGATAAAGTATGTCAACATCTATATACTGACAGCTATGAAACATGGATGAAAGAAATCAGAGAAGATATCAAGAACTTGAGAGATATTGCATCTTAATGATTGAAAAACTAAGAGACTTGAGAGATATTACATCTTTATGATTGAAAAACTCAAGCATCTTAACATGTGAATTCTTCATATCAGATCTACTGGTTCAATGCAGTTTCCACCAAAATCCATCTGGAGCCAGGCACGGTAGCACAGTTCTGTAATCCCTGCACTTAGGACACTGAAGAAGAGGCCCGTGAGTTTGAAGACAGACTGGACTAACATTGTGAGAACTTGTTTCAAAAAAAAAATTTCAGAAGGTTATGGAAGAAGTCACAATACAGTTTTAAAACATATGGGCAAGATGAGTAAAGGAACTTAAAAGCTGAAGTAGGTTGACAAAATTGGTGAACTCATGTTCTGTTTTTAAGACTTAACATAAAGCTATAGCAAACAAGATAGAACGTTCTTGACAGATAGATGAGGCACGGATCACTGTTCAAAAGAGATTGAGAAACAGACCCACAGGTGTGACCAGATGACACACCACAGTACGGAGACAAACTTTCGGGGAGGGGTGGTCTGCCCGGCAGTCTGCCTTGTGCAAACACACATGTGGCACACACATTACCTGTGTTATATGTCCGTGGATTCAGCAGATCACAAGTTGAAACTATCTGGGGAACATATGCAGATTTTTGTGCCATTTTCCATAAAACACAGGATATTAACCATTTGCATTGTTAAAAAAAAAAAGAAGTCATCTAGAGATAATTTAAAGTAGGAAGGACATCATGGGCTACGTGCAAACACTACACCGTTGTATAAAGGGGATTTGAGCATCTGTTGGTCTGGGTATCTGAAGAAGCAATTGGAACCACATCCCCACAAATAGCATATTTATGCTTAAACATGCACTGTTAATATTCATGTATGAATATGTGTGTATACTGGTTCATAGCTTTCATTTGCTAAATTTTTAAGAACATTGCACTTATGTTCATTTAATGTCCCTGTCTGCTTTTGGAATCAGAATGCCCTCACGCCCTGTCATAGGATGGATGGGTTAAAGGACCCGTGGTGATGCAACACCATTGGGCAGTTTCTGCAGAACTGTTAGGGCCTCTTCCTGAACTGTTTGTCAGAATTAACCAGTGACGCCATCTGAGTTACAGGGGTTTTTGTAAAAAGGAGATGAGCAAAACCTTAGTTGAATGAATAGGAATGAGTGCACTTATTGCTTCTTCAGTAAACTTGGATATCTTCTTTTGCCAAAAATACCTTCGTCATTTAAAATTTCAAATTTATTGGCATAAAGTTATTAATGGTATTGCCTTATTGTCTTTTTGTTTTCTATATTCTTTAGTGATAATACCCCAAGTTAAATTTCTGACATTGGTAACTTTTGTTTCCCATCCTCAGAAACTAGATACAAAAGAGCAAATTAAATCCAGAGTAGTACAAAGAAAACAAGGAAAAGCAGAAATCAGTGGAAGAGAAAAATAAGAAGAGAATAGACACACAATCAGAAATGCCAAAAGCAGGTTCCTCAAGATCAGTAAAACTGGCCACTGCTACCACTCCGTTTTCTCATTACAGGTCACACTTCCCTGCCTCTTTACCTACAGGTGATCTGTGACAAGTACTAGGTGTGAACCTCACTCCACTGCGCACTGGCCTGGAAAGCGCAGGGCTGGCCTCCCTCGGTCCTTCCCATAGGAACCACTGCACTGCTTGTCGTGGAGTGTTTGAAACTCACTGGTGTTTTCTTAAGGCCAGAGGGTAAACCTGTTCATCCATGCAAGCAGGACAGACATGCCTGTCAGGAAACACTATAAAAACACTTCTAAGTGGTCCAGGCACCAGAGGCTCATGCCTATGATCCTAGCTACTCAGGAGGCTGAGATCTAAGGATCACGGTTCAAAGCCAGACTAGGCAGGAAAGGCTGTGAGACTTTTATCTCCAATAAACCACCAGAAAACTGGAAGTGGTGTTATGGTTCAAGTGGTAGAGCGCTAGCCTTGAGCTGAAGAGTGCCCAGGCACAGAGTTCAAGCCCCACGACCGACCAACAAACAAAAAAAGAAAGATAGAAATGAAAAGAAAAGGAAAGGAAAGAAAGGAAAAGAAAAGAAAACTTCTAAGTGGACAAAGACGCTGAGTGTCTGTTTATCTCACCTATTTGGGTTATCTCTGAACTACTTTAAAGATCTGGGAGTTAAACTGACAGTGAAATAAGGCACATTATTCTACCCTATAAATATTGGCTAGTACTGCATCTGCTGAAAAAAATCATATCAGAATTGCTGATGGGAGGATCTCTCTGTCTCTGATTTTTTGACCCAGTTCATATTTTACTGGCTCTTAACACTAAACACAAAATGGTTATTATCACAATTACAAAATCTTCAATACCTGCTCATTTTATATTTGTATAAGCAACATTGTATCTTGTTTAAAAGTTCATCCTTATAGCTACCATGAACAAAACTCCAACAATCTAAAAGTCCCTCAATAGAAGCCACGTCAAAGGTGAAAACTTGACCAGGTAAGGTGTTCCATGTCTATATTGCCAGCTACACAGGAAGCAGCGCGAGAAGGATGTTGGTTTGAGGTCAGCCCAGGTAAAGTTAGAGAGAAACCCTACCTGAAAAAGAAACTAAGAGCAAAAGGGCTGGAGAGAAGGTTTAAGTGACGTGCCAGGTTCAATCCCCAGTACTAAAAACAAAGAGGTGGGGGAAACCACACAAACACCACCACCTACCATGGAATACCAAGAAGCTACAGAAACATCGTATGTGTTAATAGGCATATATCTGTGACCCACTGATGGAAGGCACATTTTTCCCAATACCACACACAGACATATACTATGAGATAAATGTATATCAAGCTGGAGGAGAAAGAGGAATAGAACAAACATTTGTTTATACTTTTCTGCTTTGTTAACAAGTAACTGCTACAGGGGCTGGGAAGGTGGCTCAGTGGTAGAGCGCTTGCCTTGCATGCCTGAGGCCCTGGGTTCGATTCCTCAGCACCACATAAGCAAAAAGAAAAAAGCCGGAAGTGGCGCTGTGGCTCAAGTGGTAGAGCGCTAGCCTTGAGCTGAAGAGCTGAGGGACAGCGCCCAGGCCCACAGGTCAGGCCCCACGACCGGACCCCCCCAAAAAAACACAAGTAACTGCTACACATACACCATGTGTGCTTAGGGGACAGCAATGTGCAGGCAGATGAGACCCCACTTCTGAGAGCACAAAGCCAAGGACACCATTTCAGAGGGTCCATTAGCGCCCTTACTATCTCAGCCGCACCACTGAAGACTCAGTCAGCCAACGGCAGACAGCTCCTTCGAACTTCCAGTCTGAGGTTAGCCCCTGCCCCAACCTTCCGTGCCCACCCCGGATGAGGCGGCTCCCAGGCCCCCCCGACCCCAGACCTTCCATGACCACCCCAGGAGAGAAGCTGCCTCTCCTCCCTGAGCCACGGTGAGACTCACACTCTCGGTGTGTTCTGTTCACTCTGGCATGCGCCCCAGAGAGTCTACAGCTACTTCTGAATGAATGCTGTATGATTGTCTGTGTGAATGAGATGAAGTAATAGCTCTGAAAGCTGCTGTGGGTACATCTGGACCACTACTCACAACACTAGGACAGAACGGGGGTGCATGGGGTGCTCTAGTTCTCACACTCCTCAATTCTGCTGTGGGTACATCTGGAACACTACACACAACACACTAGGACAGAACGGGGGTACATGGGGTGCTCCGGTTCTCACACTCCCCAATTCTCACAGCACCAGCCTTTCACCACACACTTCAGAGCAAGAGCTGCAAGCTCATTCCTATATCCCTCCAATTCAGAGCAAATGTATGCAAGAGGATGGCTGGATAGCAGGACAGCAGGAGAACCCTACAAAGCACCCATAATGGGCTGGGAAGGTGGCTCCGTGGCAGAGCGCTTGCCTCGCATGCCTGAGACCCTGGGTTTGATGCCTCAGCACCACATAAACAGAAAAAGCCAGAAGTGGCGCTGTGGCTCAAGCACTAGAGCACTAACCTTGAGCCAAAGAGCTCAGGGACAGCGCCCAGGCCTAGAGTTCAAGCCCCACGACTAAAAAAAAAAAAAAAAAAAAACCATCCACAAGGTGCCCTGGAATAGCACGGAGTCCCTTCACAGGAGGCAGGTACCCAGGATAGCACCCAGGATAAGCAGGTCAGATGGCAGGGACACAGGACAGACAGGTCAGATGGCAGGGACACAGGACAGACAGGTCAGATGGCAGGGACACAGGACAGACAGGTCAGACGGCAGGGACACAGCACAGACAGGTCAGTTGGCAGGGACACAGCACAGACAGGTCAGTCGGCAGGGACACAGCACAGACAGGTCAGTCGGCAGGGACACAGCACAGACAGGTCAGATGGCAGGGACACAGCACAGACAGGTCAGTCGTCAGGGACACAGCACAGACAGGTCAGTCGGCAGGGACACAGCACAGACAGGTCCGTCGGCACGCCAACCACATTCCCAGAGATCAGACAGCCCAAGCACTCCCTGTGGGAGAGGCCAGGGTTCCCTTTGGCCACACAGTGCCCCAGCACACCAAAGAGTTTGGAGAGCGTCCTATCAGATCCAAGCTGCCCAGCACCCCTTCCCACACCACATCCTCCATCAGCCTTGCTATCATGTGGAAGGCTATTTTACTTTGGAAAATTCTAGACAGGTGGTAGGCCCTGAAACACGTTTAGAGCTAATTCCAAACCATCTAGGTACTACTGCTGCCTACTGTGGCTGTCACCCATGCCAATCGATAACTCTTCAGGCCCATCTGGTCCCTGTTCAGCCAAAGAAGGTATACTATCCCTTCCAGGGACTGCAAGGTCAGGAGCGACACAGGCCCCTGGCCTTTGCGGTGTCTACATCCACACACAGACTCACTCTATGGCACTCAACCCACGACTGCCAAAGGCCCAGTAGCTAATGAAGCAAAATCCATGTCCCCCAGGTCCTGGCCATCATTTCCAGATCAACTAGACCCTCCTCTGAAAGAGTCCTTCCCTGCTCCTCGCCACCTGAGACCCTCTTCTACAGGGCTCTCCCTCATTACTCCCACCCTGAGAGACAGGAATACCCGCTATCATTCACCACCTGACACCTCCCAGACCTCCAGCCTCCCACGTGACCCAATCTCACCCCTGCCCCACCAAACTTTCCTTCCACTGCTCCCCAGAGATCTGCCTTCATTCCCCATCTCAGAATTAAACACACTAAGGAGAGGTTCATGAATGCTGGATGGTTAGTGAAGAACCCCATCTCCAAATGACAGGACAGATACATCTATCTTCTGTCCATCACCTGAGATGCGAGGATTCAGCACACAGAACCAAGGCTATTCCCCGATGTCCAGTATGGACTGGGGCCTACAGATGGCCCTGAGTCCTACCCAGCCTGCACCGCGAACAAACTGTGAGACCACAGGTGTGAGCGTGTTTTCACCCTGTCCTTCTGCCCTCCCCACTGAGCCGGAGCCCCTGCTGAGGCCCACTCCTGTCCACACCCATGGAGCAAAGCTGGGGGTAGAGGTGGCCAGGGGCTGTTTAACCTTCTAGTGCTTTCCAGCATGAATCACAAATAGGACATGCCTGCATCTATCGACAGGCATAGCCTTCTCATCCTCAAGATTTTCACAAATCCCCTCCTGAGATGATTACTATCACCCGTCCAGGGCAACCTCAGGACCATGCGAATCCCATCTCCCCATACATATAATGAGAGAATGTAGAGCCCACCAGCTGTCTCTTCAAAGTGACACCCACCAACATCCCACTAGACCCACCAAAGTTCCACTAGGTACACCAATGTCCCACTAGACCCACCAAAGTTCCACTAGCCCACCAATGTCCCACTAGACCCACCAAAGTTCCACTAGGTACACCAATGTCCCACTAGACCCACCAAAGTTCCACTAGACCCACCAAAGTTCCACTAGACCCACCAATGTCCCACTAGACCCACCAAAGTTCCACTAGGTACACCAATGTCCCACTAGACCCACCAAAGTTCCACTAGACCCACCAAGTTCCACTAGACCCACCAATGTCCCACTAGACCCACCAAAGTTCCACTAGACCCACCAAGTTCCACTAGACCCACCAATGTCCCACTAGACCCACCAAAGTTCCACTAGACCCACCAAAGTTCCACTAGACCCACCAATGTCCCACTAGACCCACCAAAGTTCCACTAGGTACACCAATGTCCCACTAGACCCACCAAAGTTCCACTAGGTACACCAATGTCCCACTAGACCCACCAAAGTTCCACTAGACCCACCAATGTCCCACTAGACCCACCAAAGTTCCACTAGACCCACCAAAGTTCCACTAGACCCACCAATGTCCCACTAGACCCACCAAAGTTCCACTAGACCCACCAAAGTTCCACTAGATACATTAATATTCTACTAGACCCCTCAGTGTCCCACTGTGAAAGCAGGAAAGGACTGGGAGTAGGAATGCCTTCTCCCAATACACTCTGAGAACACAGAGTTTTCCTGGAAAGGTCAATCAGTCCTGGCTTAAGGGAACTCAGATTCTACCCTAAACTGTGCAGGAGCCTAAGGGTAGACCTAGGTTTACGCAAATTGAAGGCTCTCTACTGTTTAACCCTCCTTCCCCAAATAAAAAGGTCACCTACCACTTGTATGCAAAATATCATCACATGCATTACATGTTGAAGTTTGTACCTTACTTCCTTGCACAAGACCAATAAAAGCCTTGATTAATGGGACCTCAGGATCTGTTGCCAGTGGAAGGCTACAGGTCCCCTGGTACCCAAAATCTCAGTTGCATGATCCAGTCTCCGGTTATTGCATTGTTCCAGGTCACAGAGGATTAAGGAGCTCATGGAGGGCTTCAACATCCCACTAAACCAACAATGTTCCACTAGAACACCAATGTCCCACTAAACCACCAATGTTCAACGTTCCACTAAATTACCAATGTTCTACTAGAACACCAATGTCCCACTAAACCACCAATGTCCCACTAAGTGACCAATGTTCAACGTTCCACTAAATCACCAATGTTCTACTAGTACACCAATGTTTCACTAAACCACCAATGTTCAATGTTCCACTAAATTACCAATGTTCCACTAAACCACCACTGTCCCATAAACCACCAAGGTCCAACTAAATCACCAATGTTCTACTAGAACACCAATGTCCCACTAGAACACCAATGTCCCACTGGACCCAGCACCAGTCTGGGCCTCTGCTCGCACCTCAACTTGAAATTCTCCTGAAAAGCAATGGCTTCCTCCCATAATGGTGCAGGTACTCAGCCTCAGAACGTAGTACCCCCACCTGGGTTCTCCGTATCCTGGCTGTGAGACCATCATAGTGTGGAACATGACCTGAGGAGAACCAAGGCACAACATCCACTGCTTCTGAAGAAGATATGAAGCCAATCTAATCATGCTAGGATCTAGCCAGTGTTACCTACACTGCCCTCCATGAGGACCTGCTGTGATCTCCACATAGACACACAATTAAAGAAATACTCACCCCTGGTGACTGTCCTGAATGACACACACGCAGCAGCTCTTACCTGGTAGAACTCCCGGAGCCAGTTCTTCTGCAGGTTTTCCGGCTGTAAGTGAAGAAAAAAGAAAAGGGAGTTGTTAGAACAGATGGTGCTCCACACAGCCAAGCAAAAGGTTTGATGAAAGAACTCCGGAGATGAATACGAGTCGCTCGGCACATACACAGGACACCCCGACCACATGGGGAACGCTGTAACACAGATCCACACGGGGCCGGACCTACCCATCAACATCCACATGGGGGTCATACGCCCCATCCACACGGGGGCCATACCTACCCATCCACATGGGGACTGTACACCCCATCCACACGGGGGCTGTACTCCATCCACACGGGGGCTGTACTCCATCCACACGGGGACTGTACTCCATCCACACGGGGACTGTACCCCATCCACACGGGGACTGTACCCCATCCACACGGGGACTGTACTCCATCCACACGGGGACTGTACTCCATCCACACGGGGGGGCTGTACCCCCCATCCACACGGGGACTGTACCCCATCCACACGGGGACTGTACCCCCCATCGACAGTGGGGACTGTACCCCATCCACACGGGGGGGGCTGTACCCCCCATCAACAGTGGGGGCTGTACTCCATCCTCACGGGGGGGGGCTGTTCCCCCCATCGACAGTGGGGGCTGTACTCCATCCACATGGGGGGGGCTGTACCCCCCATCCACACGGGGGCTGTACTACCATCCACACGGGGGGGGGCTGTACCCCCCATCGACAGTGGGGGCTGTACTCCACAAGAGGAAGCCCAGCTCCATACAGAGGCTGCAGTCTGTGAGCTTCTCTGTGACATACTTCAACCCTCCCTGGACCAGTCAGGCACGCCCAGCAGCCCATGTTTCAGAGGACCCACAGCCCCACTCTCTCTTCCACTTGGGTCATTGGGATGGAAACAACATGGCTGCTTGGAACACAGCAACAGGCAAGAAGCCATACAGCAGCTTATTCCTACACAAGCCTGGACCAAGGCTGCTTGCAGGAGGATGGCCTCAGTAGTGCTTTCTGGAGCATGAGATGCAGCCCACGGCCCAGGGGCACCTGTGTGTTCCAGGTGAGAGAAGGGCAGTAGCAAGGCTCTGGGGAAGCCCTTGTAGAGACACTGAGAGAGAACCTAGTGCCATGCACACATGCTCACACACATAGGCCGGAAACCCTCAGGATCAGAGAGGCCAAGCGCTGGCCTAAGAGGAGCAGCACTCTGCCCTTCCCAACCGCCCTGCAGAGCCCCAGGCCACCAGCGCTCCTTGACTTGGTGCCAGCTCCACCAGGAGTGGCAGTGGTCACACCTACAGCAGGCCTGAGGGGTGCCACCCGCTGTGCGCCTGCTGCTTAGTCAGAAGTTTCACAGTGAGGACTCAGAGTCCGTGTCTAGTGGGCGAAGGTGGGGGCTGTCCCAGGAGCATCTCGGACCCCTGTAAAACAACCCAACCACAGTCCATGTTGCCGAGGTAAACACTGAAGGTCAGCCAGGTGCTAAGTGGAATGTGTTTTATACCACAATAAAGAAAATTACAATAACAATCTTACCCTGCTACTGGGATTGATGGCCCAGTTCACCTCAGCCTGGCTGATGAAGTCCAAGTACCATGGCTGTGGACTCCGAACAGAGAGGCTCTGAGAGGCTGACCACTCATAGCCCTGCCCAAATGTCACCTCACTGCTGAAACCCGGGGCACCGGCCCACCTGGGGCTACTCCTACACTGGCACAGCCTAATTTTTCTGGTTGATGGTTCTGGCAATCAAGAAGGTAAAACTGTAGATAAGCGAATGACAGGAAATGCTGGCAAGGAATAAGTGCCTTACAGACCCCAGGAGAGCAGAGGAGATCTAAGACGCTTCACAACTCCCAGGCTCTCTGACACACACACACACACACACACACACACACACGCACACACACGCGCACGCACACACACACACCGGAGGACCCAGCTCCCTCCTCTGCTCCCTCCTCATTCACAGAGCAGAGCATCACAGAGACAACCTCGAGCTGGGTGAACACAGGGACAGATGCCCCTGGCACACGTAGATGCTGCACATCATTAGTCCTGGAGGAAATGCAAATCCAAAGCCACAGTGCACCACACAGCTGCTGGGTTGCTAGAATCTGAGGCATAGGGAAGCCTGAGAGAAGCAGGAAGCTTCAGGGTATAGTGCGGCAAGCCTTTGAAATGCTAAACCTGGACTACTATGTGGCCAGGGAGTCCACTCCCAGGAACATAAACCATCTACACAAACCTGCATGCCTAAGCTGTCCACAGCACTCTACATTCTTAGAGTTGTTGAAGTTTTAGAATCCTCAGAATCCAGAAGATATTTCTCGTTTGCACTAACCCTCTGTATCTAAATCCAGATATTCCATCAGTTATGGCCCCATCCTCTCTCCCAGGCAATCCAACCCTTCAAGGTGGAGAGACACAGAGAGGTAAGCTGCTACCAAGCACGATGGCTACTCCAGGGCCGTGATTCTATCAGGGTGGAAGGATTTGAAAATCAATCCATTTCTGGAGCTGGGAAGGTGGCTCAGTGGTAGAGCACTTGCCTTGTGCCACGGACCGGGTTCTGTCGGGACGACGGAGGACACCTAGGGGAGGAACTGGAATAGGTGGGGAGATGGCAAACAGACAACTCACACACAAGAGGAGTGGATGCTGAGTGCTGAGTGCGATTTAATGCAGAGGATAACAAACTTTTATAGCAAAAAGTCTCCATAAGAAAGGGCAAAAGGTTACACAATCTTGCTGCAAGGCTTCGTTCTTGGATAGTCACCAGCTGGTCGCCTGAAAGGGCAAAAGTTTACACAATCTTGCTGCAGGGCTTCATTCTTGGGTGGTCAACAGCTGGTCGCCTGAAAGGCACTTGTTTCCGGCTTATCTCTAAGAAATATAATGGGTTTCCATGTTTGTCACCATCTAACCGTTACCTTATTTCTATAGAGGCCTTAATTGTCCCATAAGATTTTTCCTTCCTGTTCCTTCTTTAATAGTAAGGTCATGGAGGCCTAGATCTAGCAAGTCTCTTAGTAAATGAAAGAGAGTAACAGGAAGTTCTTTCTCCTAAGTAGTTATCTCAGCAATTACCACACATTCCTTCTGTTCTAGTCGCCCTAAAGCTTCTTACAAACAATTTCTTCTGCTGAAGTGACTTCGTGAAACCCCCAATACTATATTTACTTCTAACTTGTCTACTAGCCTCCATAAGAGGACTTTCAGGGTAGCACTTAACTCTGGTGAGTTAGTCATATTTTTAAGACACTCATCAGATATTGGAGTCGTCAACACTCTTAAGAAAGAGCTTTGAATAAGGGGACGTTGACAATGAATAAGTACGATGAACAGCAGAAACAGTAAAAGATTAATAGGCACTCTTATACAGTGAGGAAAAGAAAGGCAGAAACACATCTTTCCCAGGGGTTTGCCAGCCTTTCCAGGAGGTAGGCCTCTTTGAAGCCCCATTCTCCGAGGTAGACTTTGGTGAAGTCCCAAAACTCAGAGATAGGTTTCTGAAGCCCCTATCTTGGTCTGATAGATGGTTTCCCATGCTAAGCAGACTCCACTGGAGTCGGCATGGCAGCCTTGCAAGCTCGAGGCCCTAGGTTCGATTCCTCAGCACCACATAAGAAAAAAGCCAAAAGTGGCGCTGTGGCTCAAGTGGAAGAGTGCTAGCCTTGAGCTGAAGAGCTGAGGGACAGCGCCCAGGCCCAGAGTTCAGGCCCCACAACCGGACCCCAAAAACAAAAATCAATCCATTTCTAAAATACTCAAAAGCAAAAAATGCCCTTGATCAAATAATGTCATTTTCACAGGAAACACATTGAGTGGAGACTGGCTTTTAGCACATCTGCTGGTATGCCCCTAAAAAATAACAGTAACACCAGAGGAAGGCAAAAGTGTCAGGGCAGCATAAAGAGACCAACCCTAGAAGACTGGAGCCCTGAAGGCAAAGAGGCAGGGAGGGGTGGGGGAGATGAGGCACTCCCGAACCGCAAGGGAAGGCCACTATGGACAAGGAACCCCAGGCCAAGCGGGCCAATATTTACTTTCAAAATGCACTATCAGACCCTTCCTTTATTCCACAAACAAAACAGACTCCAGATACATTCAGAAGGTAAACTGGAAACTTGAAACCACAAGGAATCAGAAGAAAATATAAACCAATAGCTGCTCTCACGGTAAAAATAGGGACGCAAGTCTTCGGGACGGGGAAGGAGCAAAGAAAGGAACCCAGGGGAAGTGCCCATAATTCTACACTCAACTAAACAACTTGCAGCCAGTATCATGCCAACAGAGAAAGACGGAGCTTTTCCATTAAGACCTCAGCCACTCACTGCACCACGGGTGTCCTGGTCAGGGCCATCCGTTAGAAAAGGAAATAAAGGCATCTGGGCTCAGGCAGAAAAGAAAAGGATCTCTGCTCACAGACAAGACTTCATAAACTTTTGGTTTGTAGTCAGTTGTGGGGTTTAAACTGTGGGCCTAGGAGCTGTTCCTCAGCTCTTCAGGTCAAGGCTAGTGCTCTACCACTTGAGCCACAGCGCCACTTCCACAGACATAACAAAAGCCTAAGAATTATATGCACAGAGACAGAAAGAGAGGAAGAGGAGAAAGAAAGAAAAGCAAACTTAAAACATTGTAGCAAGTTGTGGCAAGACACAAATCACACAATTATCAGTATCTTTTTTTTTTTTGTCCACCATGGGGCTTGAACTCTGTCTGGGCTTGGGCCTGGACACTGTCCCTGTGCTCTTCAGCTTAAAGTGAGTGCTCTACCACTTGAGCCACAGTGTCACTTCTGGTTTTCTGGTGGTTAATTGGAAATAAGAGTCTCACAGACTTTCCTGCCAAGGCTGGCTTTGAACCGCAATCCTCAGATCTCAGCCTCCTGAGTAGCCAAGAGTACAGGCGTGAGCCACCAGCGCCTGGCATCAGTGTCATTTTTATATTAACCATAACAATCCAAAAAGGATATTAAGAAAACAATTCCATGAACAATAGTATCATAAACAACAAAACACTTAGGGTCGGGTGTCAGTGGCTCATACCTGTAATTCTAGCTACTCAGGAGGCCAGCCCAAGCAGGTAAGTCTATGAGATGTATCTCCAATTAACCACCAAAAATCCAGAAGTGGAATTGTGACTCAAATGAGAGAGCAATAAACTTAAGCAAAAAAAAACAAAACAAAAAAACCCTCAGAGACAGCACCCAGGCCCTGAGTTTAAGCCCCAGGACCAGCAAAAAATTAAATAAAGACTTAAGGGCAAACTTAACAAGGAGACAAAACACCTAGACACTAAAAACTACAAAGTATTGCCGGAAGAAGTTAAGCAAGATATGTTCAAGGGCTGGGAAGGTGGCTCAGTGGTAGAGCGCTTGCCTTGCATGCTTGAGGCCCTGGGTTCGATTCCTCAGCACCACATAAGCAAAAAAAAGAAAAAAGCCAAAAGTGACGCTGTGGCTCAAGTGGTAGAGCGCTAGCCTTGAGCTGAAGAGCTGAGGGACAGCGCCCAGGCCCAGAGTTCAGGCCCCACGATCAGACCCAAAAAAAAAAAAAAAAAGATATGTTCAAGCCTGGGATAGGAATACTGCTAGGAGACCAACACACAGGCGACATTTACAGAGTAAATTCTGTATCAAAATCCCACCTTTTTTTCCTTTTGTGTTGCAGAAAGAAAAATTCTAACATCCACCTAGAACTCTCAAGTAGCCAAAGTAACCATGAAAAGGAAGACCGATGTGTGCCCATGCTGTCGCAAGCACACGCATCCCAGCACTCGGGAGGCGGAGACAGGTGGATCATGAGTTCAAAGCCAGCCTGGCTTTATTTATCTATTATTTGAGATCCTGTCTCAAGTAATAATGATGATAAAGAAGAGAAGGGAGAGGAAGGAAAGAAGGAAGAACAAAGTGAAGGGGTGATTCCATGTAACAACGCCCAGGGCCACCAACCACCGGAGGTGAATAGGGGACAAGGAGACAGGCCATTATCCCAGCAGAAGTAAAACTGCATTTCCACCTGCACATGACCTACAGTCTGCCTTTCCTGACATCCCTACAGATGTGTTAGGAAAACACAACCTCCAGAAATTCCTAAGTTACCATATTTACCTCCATTCTTTTCACATCAAGTATAGGAACTAACAAGCCATGGTAAATGCTCACTGGAGCAAAATGTTCCTAGGACCTGCAGAATGGGATGAACGCCCTGCCCCTGCTGAGCGCAGTCCCCACCCCCACCATATCCAGTCACATCTGAACTGGGTCCCCAAGTCTTGCTGAGAGGAACAGAAGAAAGATACCTGCAAAAGCCAATGGACACTGCAAGCAGCTCTTCACTGAAACTTCAAACATCAAAATGCAGGTGCATGAGGGTGCCAACCCAGACCCACGCACACATGGGCCCGCACGCCCCATAGTCAGCAAGCCTTCTTCCTGGGGTGCCAACCCACATGCACACACACATAAGTGTGCACACACAATTTTAAGCATGTTCCCTGCACAGGAACACCTACCCACACCTGTGTACACACAGCATGCACACAGTTAAGCAAGTGCTCTACCACAACAAAAGACAAAAGTCAGTTTATATCATGCATCCATGCCAGAAGCTTTGATAAAGTTAAACCCTAACCCACCACAGTGCCTTTGCAAAGAGGACAAACTTTCCTACCAGAGCTGCTCTTTGCAGGCCACACAGCCATACTACCACACGGTCATGTTTACAATGTCACATCCATACCGCCATGTCCACACCACCATGTTTACATGCCATGTCCTCACCGCTACGTCCACACCGCCACATCCACACCACCACATCCACAGCACCACGTCCACACCACCACGTCTACAGTGCCACGTCCACACTGTCACGTCCATACCACCATGTCCACACCACCATGTCCACACCATCACGTCCACACTACCATGTCCACATCATCACATCCACACTACCACACCATCACCTCCACACCGCCACATCCACAGAATCACCTCCATACTGCCATCCACACTGCCACATCCACATCACCATGTCAACACCACCACATCCACACCACCATATCCACAGTGCCACGTCCACACCACCATGTCTAGTGCCACGTCCACACTACCATGTTCACATGGCCACATCCACACTACCACGTCCACACTGCCACGTCCACACCATCACGTCCACACCACCATGTCCACACCACAGCCAAATCCATACTGCCACGTCCACACCATCACATCCACACTACCATGTCCTCACGGCCACATCCACAGTGCCACGTCCACACCACCACATCCACAGCGCCACGTCCACACTGCCATGATCACACCACCATTTCCACACCACCACGTCCACACCATCACGTCCACACCACCATGTTCACACCACCACCTCCACACCGCCACATCCACACTGCCATGTCCACAGCATTACCTCCACACCACCATGTCCACACCGCCACATCCACATCACCATGTCCACACCACCACATCCACATTACCATGTCCATACCACCACATCCACATTACCATGTCCACACGGCCACATCCACACCATCACATCCACACTACAATGCCCACACAGCCACATCCACAGAACCACATTCACACCACCACATCCACAGCGCCACGTCTACACCACCATTTCCACACC